>NC_137471.1:136466229-136856275 GCF_964235325.1 Thermobia domestica
CAGAATAAAAGATTGATTCACGAAACACGTCACGATCATTTTACACTGGCCCATTCGAACTGTTGAACGCTTCGAATGGTGTAAGTTCTTACAACAGCAACCATAACACTTCAGACTGTAACTTGTTGATAGGAACCACAATAGCTATCTGAAACACTACTTTCACTATTTCCCTCTGCATTAATGCCATCTGCAGTTCAACAGTGATCACCACTTCAACTGTACAGTAAACAAATGAAGGATCCTATATTGGTGGTTTAACCATTAAATTCAGTGTTCTAGAACTCTGAGATTAGGACTCCTACATCAACTTTCGAGAGTGAGTCTAATAAGTTGAACACGTCTGTATAGTTAATGGATGATGTCAAAGCAAAAAATCGTACGTGAAGACGAATTGGTTACCGGAAGATCGCGGAGCATGGAAGCTTTTCAGTTGCGGCAAACATGCCGATAATGGCAGAATACCTATTATGATGATGATGAGATATTTTGGTCTCAATTCGCTTTTATTGTTAACTCCTAAAATTTGCCATTCCCTAAACCTATCAGAAAACTGCATAGTAGTTAAAACTTTAGTACGAAGATTATAAGTTAATATCAGAATTTTTTAGAAGCGTCTTTGATCTAGGTAGATATATATAAGTAGATAGAGATAAGTAATTGTAACTTGTTTCTTTCATTACAGCCTGGCTTCCGAATCACCGAAACCTAGAGACTGACGAAGCATGCATGGGTCTCCAGTGGTTTTCCTCCCCTGCAAGAACCCTTCCCAGTGGTCTGTACTGGCAACCAAAGCGATGTGATGCGGGCGGTGGATATGTCTGCAAACGAAGAATACAAGGTAAATAACGATATTGCAATGCTTTGTTCTGTAGCGTTTAATAAAAGTCCAGGATATAAAGCCCTTAACCTATTTATTTACAAAATAAATCTTTATAAGAGTTTCACAAAGTTTCTTCTGTAATTCTGGAAATGTTTTCAGAGTTTTAGTGAGTCCTCGACACACACAGTAGTGACTTCGAAATTAAGGTTCAATTTTTCTTAGGTTATGACGGGAACTCCTTTGTTCATTGCAGCCTCTGGAGTAGGTGATTAGAGGGAGTTTTCTTTGCCCATTTCAGGAAACAATTATAGGATTTCTCCGTAGCTCATTGCAGCCCCGGGATAAAAGTGATTAGAGGATATATCCTTTGCTCATTGCAGCCTCGAGAGATAGGGTTTTAAAGGATTTCTTCATAGCCCATTGCGGCCCCAGGAAAAATGTGTTGATAGGTTATTGATCACCTGTAAATATTAAGAGTCTTCATCCCGGCGAAATTAAAATACCGTTAATTTTACAGTAATTATGTGATATCTTCAAATAGATAAAAGATAATCGAAATGTGGAACAAGAGCGCCCTAGACAATATTATTTTACATGAGATACCGTTATCACGACTCACTTATCTGCTTTCGATTTCGAGCCATTTTGAAAATTGGCATTTATTTTCGCGTTTCTAAACAGCTGAAAACGGAAAGCCACTAGGCTACTAGGTATTTTTATTTCGCCGGATGAAGACTCTCAACCCTCGCACTACCTAGGAATTTTTTGCAACACAGACTACCAAGGAGGAAGGAGTCATTTTGTACCCACCTGTTAAGATTAAGTATAGACACTTATCTCGCAAACGAAACAAACCAGAAATTCTCACAAAAATCTACAGTGACTGGTACAAGGATAAGACTAACAGCTATTTATTATACTGCCATCTAGGAGTGACATTTCTAAATGTCAGTCACATGTCCTACCAACGGCTGGTACTTTGTGCCCACCAACTTAAAATAACAAATTTATGAGACACATTAACTTTCAATTTGCACCACTGTAAGATATATACTTTAGCTAAACATGTTGAGTAATAATAATAATAATAATTATATATATATATATATATATATATATATATATATATATATATATATATATATATATATATATATATTACAGTTTTAAAGAAACGATTGAAAGTGTAATTACAAAAAAAAAAAAAAAACATATTGTAGTGGGCACAAAGTACCCCCTCCCCATTGGTAGTGCGAGGGTTAAAAGTGGGAATTGTAGTAGATTTCAACCATTTGCAATTTCAGGACACCAGTAGAAAAAGTTGAGAATCCCTGGGTCATATATATAATTTTATGATTCCTGCAATTAAGATAGACATTATTAAATTTAAATTATCATTAATTAGATATTATTAAATGAAACTGTGTACAATATGTTTTTAAACTTACTTTTATGTAATATTTTTTTTAAAATGTACAGTACAGTACTTAAACATTTGTAAAGTATTAGGCTGTTCAAAGAGGGCAGAAAATATTAATAAGAGCGGATTTTGTATAGAAAAAAAAACGTGCTTTTAGTGATATCGGTGTGGTAAGAAGTGAATAATTAAACTGATTTATTCTGAAATTGTTGTTACTGTGAAAGTAAGCATGCGAAACCACAGAAAAATAAGTAAGTGTTACACTAATTCAAGTATATAACTCTAAAACATCAGAAACTAAAGAATAGCAAACTGGAGAAAAAGAAAATTTTAAATTTTACAAAGAAATATTTTACATAAACATGAAATTTTCGGGCCGCTGTGGCTCACTGGTAGAGTGTTCACGTTTAGTGCATGGGGTCCTGGGTTCGATCTCAGTTCGCGTCAAGTGAACTTTGTGGTGAACCAACACTGTGTGCGTGGGTTTTCTCGGGGTTCTCTCGTTTCCTCCTATTTACCTCATTCCACTATTTCTCATCATCACCGTCTCTTTTAGCCTAGCGGGCATAACCATGAGACGTAAAAATTAAAGATTTCATTTCATTTTTTCATAAACATGAATTTCTATTATTGTTACCAGCCTAAAGGTCATATTTATCAAGGGTTTTGGTCAGTGTCATGGAGGGATGTTTAAAGCAGAGAACGCTCGAGGAGATTCAGTAAGTTCGGTTCCGATAGCTTTGCGGAACTGCATCCATATTGACGTTTCTCGAAGATATACGGTTAACAAATGCGATTTCGGATTGGAATCCTGCTGTTCGATTCCCAGTAGAAGCACATGTAATTCTGCTTCTATGTCAAACAGTAGATCTATGTCTTGTAGCTGAAAATGAATGGTCAAATAAATTACTGTTTGACTTAGAAACCATCGAAATTGAATACATACTTGGATTCCAATGCATAATGTGAAAAGGGGACGTTGCAATAGAAACCACCGTTTCCATAACAACGAATCCTGTCATGGCTCGTCAATCTAAAACTGATTAAAGGGCAAGAAAAAAAAAGACTCTGCAACATTTGTGATGCATGGAATAAGTCGTGAGTGGGAACCCTTCACCCCTGGTGGGGATGTTCATGAAGCTATCAGCTTATGTCTAATTATATTGGAATATAATATCCATTTCTTAATTTCGAACATACTAGGTTCGATCGAAATGAGAAAACTTTTTATCGGACTTCTAAAGAAAATAAAAATAAATACATGACCGTGTTTATTACATATAGAATTCCCAGTCACGACCCCCTTTTCAGTTTTATTAAAAATAGAAGAAGAAGAAGATGAAGAAAGGAAAAGGAAGATAGAAGAGGAAAGAGGTAAAGTAAGAAGGTGATAAAGAGGAAACTGTTCTGGATATTTTGAGAAATATGGTAAAGAAAAAGTGAATAATTATCGAATTGGGATCATTTCCAATAGCTATTGGGTGAATGTTTGGTATTAAGGTGATCAAAGGTAGACACATGTTAACCCATACATCCCAGACCTAGATCCATTTAACCCCAACTACCGAATTATCCCAATCTAGCTCTGAGATAGATGAGAAAGTTTAATTTAACCGTTTATTCAATATTTCCAGAAGTTCTAGACTAATATCCAATATTTGAAAAACAAACAACGAAGTTGATGGCATGTTAGAATCGACCACAGGAAAGAAAAAAAAATTAGAGTAGCACATATTTGTCGAAGATTTTGACTTTCACAGTTCTCCCATGATGATCATTCGTTCAGGCTACTTTGGTCCTTTTTACTTCCTTCATAGAGCCAACTTAAATTAAGTTAGTATTGACATTCAATGACTTTAATTGCCAACTACCATTAATTATAATAAGTCACACATATATGTCAAAATAATTTTGGTGCACTTAATACTAAACCTACATTTCACTCACACACATTCATACAGGACAGTGTATACTTCAGGTGGTATTTAGTTGAATTAAACTAACCTAACTACATTTCTATAGACATTTATTACATTTCAATAAAAGAAAACTTAGTTTGACATAACAGGAAAAAATTAATACATGAAAAGAATGTTTCATAAGCATGCACAGAAATCCGTTACTTTCAACAAGATCAAATAACACATTTCTCTTTCTAGAGATATTAAAAGTTGGATTACATAAAAAAAAAATTCGACAAAAGACGAAAGACAAAAATAAAGGAAAAAAAAGAAAATTCAAAGGTCAATATATTTAAGATTCAATGCAATGAATACACATCATTGCGGGAAAAAGAAAGAAAAAAATATAATTGGTTAATCATTCTTTAAAAAAAAGCACTTTAGTAGCATTTTATTGAGTCTCTGTCCCAAGAGGAGACATTTCGACAATTTTATGAGTCTTTGTTCTCACGTCGATAATAACTCCTTTTTCAACTCTCTTTATTCACTATGATTTGTGTCCATGAGAGTATTTAGTCGTTTTGGTTTTAATTACAGACAAATAGTTGCTTCATATTATATATATATATAAATTTCTCATTTCGTCACTTGACGCACTTGATATAAAATTTCAAAGTTTATCAAGATTTAAAATATCGAGTCCAGTCCCAAACATTGGGAACATATTTCCATATTCCTGTATTCACATTACTAAATTATTAACCAAATTTCAGTTCATTGAATTTAAGATCACCAATTTTTCTTCTAATATAGATCGTGTAGTCAAAAGATTCTAGTCACTGAATAGTTAGGTTTCCGATCGTAGGGGAAGGATTTGTTTCATAGTTTTCTGATAGAAGTTTCGTTGGTGGGGCACACTGTTTCGTAGCTTACTAATTTCACTGATCTCGCAAAATGAATTTGGATAAGGATTAGGGTTATTTTTACTTTTCTTACGACCTGCTACTTGTTTTATTTACATGCAGTATTTAACATGATATTCAACTGTAATAGTCACAAACATCAATAACAACTCAACAAAATGTCATTTATTACAATTTACGCGGTAATACTGTATATCACAAATAGTAGGTCAATATCGGGTGTCAAAAATCTATGGCAACCTAAAACCACCAGGGTAAATACCGAGCCCTTCACATACATACTCGCATATATATATATATATTCATATTACTCAATATAATAAATTTCACTTTAATATCCATCTTAGTATTTCGTCGACATTTAAATTCTACATAACCGTTTATATTCAACAAGTATTCATATTTTATTGGCTCAAAGACAAAACAAAAACCCTGACTATCAAAATTCACTTTTTTCCCTCATAAGGTTGCAACATTGTACTTTATATGTAAACCCGATAATCAATAATCATTCTCAATTTACTAAGGATCCGCATATAAAGAAATAGTTGGTGTTATTTAATAAGTTGACATAAGAGGTGGAAATACAACAAATAGAGCAGGCACGTAACTTTTCAAACTATGTAAGTACATATATATATAGATGTATATACAGAGAAAGAAAAAATCAAGGTTATTCGAAACTAGTGGGCCCAAACTACTAATACATACACACTATATGACCAATCAATAGAAAGAAAACCAAAAATCAGTCGTCAATGGGTATAAGTTGTACGATCAATGAATAACAAATAAGTTTCTAGGAATCTGAAAGCATAGTGTACCTTCTCGTCAGTTTCTCCCGTGGGGATTGAATATCGCGAAAAGATGGTCCTGAGATGTGCTGCAATACCTCCACGAATTGCATCCCTCGATGTCTCAGTTAGTACATACGATCGAAATAAGTTATATGAATATTGTATGTTTTCATGAGTTTCAGAAACAGGGGGGGGGAGATTGAAAAATTAAAAAATAACTCTAGAGGAGAAGTAGAAGAAGAATAGGTAAAGAGAGAGAAGACAGAACACTACAACTACGAAAGATAAGTGGTCGAATTTACGTATACAACATACTAGAACCAAATATTCTCTTTTATGCCAAAAAGGGTTCGGCTTACCAAATAAATAGCCGATAAAAGATCTCTGCAAAAATGAGACAAATCTGTGTCCCCGATGGGATTTTCGGAAAGACAAAGGCTTTAGGGAAATCCCACCACTCACCGTATCCGGTCAACACCCTTGCAGATACCGGAAATCCTCCGGAAGGTTGGAGACGGCGTTAATTTAGAATTTCAAAAGAAAAAAAAATCATCCGACCTCTTGGAAACTAGAAGATTCCAGAATAGTAATGAAATTAGAGTAATAGCTAAGATATTCCTAATGAGAATTTGTCAAAATAAAAAAAAATTAAATAAACTGAATTTTGGATCGGTGATTTCTATTGCCAAACTTCACCGATAGCTCCCCTTCGCAGAATGCGCTAAATTCTGAGGCATCGA
The DNA here is from genome assembly GCF_964235325.1 of Thermobia domestica. NCBI lineage: Eukaryota > Metazoa > Arthropoda > Insecta > Zygentoma > Lepismatidae > Thermobia > Thermobia domestica. Next base: position 136,472,834 of record NC_137471.1, read on the forward strand.
TTAATTTCCATCACTATCTAGTTTGGAAACTGAAAAAAGAAAACGAAAATATTCAAGGGGGAGGGGTCGATGCCCGGGTACGGGAATGACATAAATATTAATTTAGTAGCAGTTGATTTAATCGGATAGTCCGAACTGAGTTATATGAGCACTGCATAATAAATAAATAAGGTAAGCAACAAAGAAAAAAATCTCGGAGAGGCAATGAATGTTAAAGGTACAAATGACAGAACCTGTACTTTTCGAAGATCACAGAATATAGCAGTTAGTTTTCTTAATTATCATTTCTGTCAACCTTTAGGAGTAATTCCCACATGATGCTACCCTATCTGTTGAAAGGCTTAAGATCCGGGGCTGTTAGTATGAGGTACTTAAATGCGAAGTAACACACAATTCCCAACTACAATTTACTATCCAAGTAGCAAACTCGGTTGGATGAATGTACTGGTGTAAAAGTCAAAACGCGAGAGATTTTTTTTTTTAGTAAACGTATTCATATTTTCACTATATAACATACACTAGGCCTATCCATTTAAATATAGGTGTCATATCATCTCATTCATATTTTATATCATATTATTAATATATCATTACATTTAATTATTATTTACTAATTTTCGCGCGAAGTAATATTTTATAGACACCCTATTTCATACATTTTACACGCAGGCCATACACATATTTACATTACACAGTAATAAATATATAATTATCACAATCTATCACGCTCAAACTACTACACGATAACATTCATCGAACCACGTACTCTTTGTTTCGAAGCACCCAAATTGTATTTACTTCGCAGTTAAAAAGAAAAAATCATACGTGTATTCACTGAAAGTTAAATTGTCAACGATTAATCTATTTCTGATTTGTTGATAAAACTAAAGCAAGAATGGAATTTTTCTACAGCCACGGGAAAAGAGAATTTAATACTACATTTTGAAATAAACAGTAACAGCATATGGGCTTTACTTCTATTAAGAAAATAGGTATTCTTTATTTCAGTGGATATTTCAATTACTACTGGACCTAGCAAGCTGAAATTTTCAGTACAGTAAGATCTCATGCTGTCTTATATGAATGTATACTCATCTGAACCGAAAACCATGTCCACGGGATGTAATTTGAGAATAAATGGCCAAAATCAAACAATCTAGATCACTAAGTCATGCGATGTCGTAATGTCAACAAACAATTGATTAGCGAAAACAGGCACTATGGCGCTGTAGTGGAGGCATAATTTACCGTGTACTGAAATATATACTTGTACTCATTAATCAGAAATCTAATATTTACTCTCGTTTATTGTGCTTTGAGTTAGACAAATGGTATTAAACTACTGCATATTTATACACTGTCCATACCGAAAATTCACACACTCACACAGAACTACGAACTACACACCACTATAAATACTACACATAAATACTATTAACTAAACAAACACCATTGAATTACATGCATATTGAAGAAAAATACTCCTTTTTGGTATATAGAGTTGGCTCTATTTAATTTAGGGGGGCAAAATGAGAAGGGTAACCCTAGGTCCAATTGACCTGACCAATTATTTGAAACAGGTTTACATAATGATTGCTAAAGATTGATGCCCTGAGGGCACCTTAACGAGATTTATTAAGGAACCCTTCCCCTGAAAGGGGAAAAGGCCCTAAAACAAACAATAACTAACCCATTCCCACGCTAGAACTGGTTCAATTTGGAAAAGGGGATAGGAGCCCTTTTACGCTAGCTTAAGCTGCCATTATGATAGTTAGTGTTACAAAACCTATTACATACAGACACTTACCAAAAAAAAAAAAAAATCACATTTAAAATATACACTATAGAATATACGAAAACAGGTCGTATTTCCCCTAATCCCTAACTAAATCTATGGTTTGAAAGAAAAAGAAAGTAAAGTCACTATTTCACTCTGTCTATTCTAGCTGGGCAGCAAACATGGCTTCCTAGTAAACAGAAATCCGGAATTTGTTATTTCTCCTTGGTTTTGCAGTTCTTTCAGCTAAAGTATAGGTTTACAGGCTCCTATATAATCTTATGGCGTTTACTACGGCATTTAATCTGATTTTTAATGGATTTTCACTAAAAATTTAAGTCCTTACCAGCAAATATAGAGTAGATGCTGTTCACGGCTGTGCTCGTAGAATCGTCTTTTATTATTATGATAACATTGCGCCGAAAAAGCCAGAGGTAGGAGAATTCCTCCAATCAGAACGAAAACTTTAGCCGCGGAAATTACAAAACAAATAGAAATTTGGCAAATCCAGATGTAACCGGATCTGAAAGTGACTATGGACTAGTGAGAATATGGAAAATATATTATTCAGTGGGAATATGGTTACTAATGAAACCTTTCGATTCATTATATTTAATTCGGAGTAAAGAGAGTAAATAAATTGTGTAACTAAACCGAAATTGAAAAAAAAAATTACTAGGTACAGGGTGCGTAAAAAAAAGTTGCCATTACTTTCAACTGTAATGGTACATTACAAACGCAAGTATTATCATGTATCAATTTCAATTACACTCTTCGTATATTAATTTGTAAGTAACAGAGTGACTTTTACAGAGTTGATTAGAAAATCAAATTGAAAGAAAAATAGTTCAGCAGTGTTGACAATATCAATGTTGTTTTCCACTTCTTGAATACCTCGAATTCTTTGTACAAAGTAAAAAGAAAAATAACATTATATTCAGTAATTTTGTATGTAAGACATATAATGAATATTTTATTATGTAATTCGTCGTTATTTTTCCTGTAATATTTATGCCTCCCATACTGTCTCTCGCCTACATTATTTAATATCTATCTAGAAGAGATAGTGAAAAAAGAGCCTACAAATTGAAGACGCCATTTCAGTAGAAGGTGTACGGTTTGCAGATGATATGGCGTTTATTGCGGAATCTGAAAAGAAAATCAATAAAATGTTAGAAAACTTTAGAAAACTGCTGTGAAGAATATGAGATAAAAGTAAATGTTAGAAAGACAAAAGCCATGGTGATTGGAACGAAGCTGTCGGTGTGAAATATAGAAGTAAAAGGGGAGAAAATAGAACAGATGACCAGTTTTCGACACCTGGGTGATATTATTGGTGATATGAAGTGTGAAGGTGAAACAAAAGCAAGGATAGGAATGGTGAAAGAAACCTTTAGGAGGAAGAAAATACTATTTTGTGAGACTTTGAATAAAGAGTTGAGTTGCTTATGAGTTTAACGCTCCGTTCAGCAGCGAGGCTATATGAAACGTAGACCTACTGATTAACGTGAAATCCGAACCACATAAGCTTCCGCCGAGAATCAACCTTGAATAAAAAGTTGAGAAAAAGAGCTATATAATGCTTCGTGTGGAGCATTGTACTGTATGGGTCAGAAACACGGACATTACGCAAAAGTGATGAAAAACGACTGGAAGCTTTCGAAATGTGGGTGTGGAGAAGAATGGGAATAATTAGCTCGGTCGAGCAGAAGACGAATGAGAGGGTGTTAGAAATGGTTAGGGAGAAGAGAACAATTGTAGATATTATTAAGAAGAGCTGTCAGCTGTATTAATAAGAGAAAGAAAAACTGGTTGGGACATTGACTAAGAAGGAACTCTATCATCAGCGACGTGCTAGAAAATATGGTGGTAGAAAAGAAGGGAGGTGAGCGAAGGAGACTATAACTATTGGACAATATCAAAACAGAGAAGACGAAGAGGTTAGAGGAAGACCTTGGAGCATGGAAGCTTCTCAGTTGAAACATGTGATCTGTCAGCAACAGCAGAATACTGATGGTGATGATGATGATGATGATGATCGGGATTTACATAATACCTTCAAAGTGAAAACCACTAGAAGCCTTCTTTAATTTTAACACATCGGAGACCACGTTTCTAGAGCAATAAATTTGTCACTTTTCTAAATCAAAGTATGGGGATGTTTTTTAAAACAAAGGTAGTACTGGAAGGAAGAAACGTGACATCGTGACTACTGTGAACGAGTGGAAATCTTTCCTCAAGGATTCATTTTTTGATTGTATACTGGAGGGATGTGTGTATGTATACTGGTGTTTGATGAAAGATACATTACATATACTGTCACTTTTCTCTTGTCACATTGCATATGGTATCTGCTTTGTGAAAATCTCTACTTCATGAACTGTTTGTAATATCTCTTTGATTATTTGTAATTACTGTATGTTTTCTTTCCTCTGTTGTTCTCTGTGCAATTCATTGCTTTTTCGTTCCATGGAGTCATTTTGAACATGTGTGCAGAAATCTAGCGTTAGTTTACATGGTGCATGTCTTACAAAATTCTTGTTTTATTAATAGGTTACTTTTGTTTATTTCTTTCAGCATCAGGAAATAATCTGAACAGAACTATAAACGGAACTAGTGGTGTTGTCACTTCTCCAAATTTCCCCAACAATTACAACAATCACTTGGATTATTGGGTGAAATTGATGGGACCAGAACGAACGAGAGTGATTGTGCGATTCACAAAATTGGACTTAGAACAACAAGATGAATGTTTGTACGATTTTGTCTCACTTCGCAGCGGAGAAACATGGCCTGAAAGACGATATTGTGGATCGCATCACACGAATATGGAAAGGTAAGCAAACAAGATATATATATATTTTTTCCTTGATGTGTTATGCATAGCTGCTTCTGACGCTTGGTACACCAACTTCAAGCCATATTCTACAGAGTCGTCTTTAGAAAATATATTCTAACAAGTTACCCTGAGTAAACAGTGTATGTATATATTCAGTGACTTCAGATGTACAAGGTATATCAAACTGAATGTCCGGTTTTTAAGGTTTTGTAATTTTTATTACATTTAACGTATAATTATAAATAACATATCAAATCAAAGAGTAACTACAACAGTTTTTGCTACAGGTGTTCCATATGAGAACCATTTGTCATATGGTACACTGGAGAAAAAATGTAGGTGGCGTACTTAAAAAGATAGGTCACATGCGTAATTCCTGTAGTTTTTGGACTTAACGTACAGCAGACGTATAACTGAAAATGAATGTTTTATAATACTTTCTGTATAAGTCTTCCGTCTATACGTACTTTCTGTATGAAACAACGTAGGCGGTCAGAATCTCACATACAAATTGACGTATATAGCATCAGGGTTGGCTGGTTTAAACCAAAAAACGAAAACTGTTCGTAAAAGTGTAAGTGTTTGTAAAATCTTGATGAACACATATTTGTGGGTTATCACGTTTCACTTCCGTATATTATTCGTATTATATTCAGACCTAAATTCCGCATTCATTACTCAAAAAGATTATACTACAAAAGCAAATTTTTTAATATAAGTTTATAAATGTTTGTTTTGTTATTTTTTTGTAGTTATTATTGTTATGTAATTGCAATCAAAGAAAAATTCTAAGTATTGTTTCGTTTCAATGTTTACTATTGATAAAATACATCGAAATGCCGTACTTTTTGTCTGTGTGTGGGGGAGGGGGGTCATACAGACTCCAGGAGAGGCATTTAGTGATATGAAAAGTATGTTTGGTATCTATTTATGTATAAATGAGTCTGAGCCAAAGTGGACTCAAATAATTCGTATCTTTATTCACTTTTCTTACTGATATGCAAATTAAGTCGTTGTATTTCTTTAATTTGGACCAATAAAAGTCGTTGTTAACTAACTTGAACTAAATTAGTTCTTCTGTACTCCGTAGTACTTTGAAATTGTCTATATGTAATTCTGTATAATGGTTTCACTTGTGCAACTGTTTATCTTTATGTCCTTCTGAAATGACTCTTGACAGTTATATTAAGAAGCATGTAAAGATCAGTACAATGTATTTTTATCAGGATTCCTTCGTGAGTGAGTCGGCAGACGTATCGCATTTGTGGCTAATTAGTCCTGGTTCCGAGTTCGAATGGAGGACAATTTCTCTCGGATGTAACTCGAGAAGCAGTTTTTATTCCGCTTTAAGCTTATGTGACCTCTTCCAGCATAACCCGGCTGTTGCATAATAACATCAAGGCAAAACAAACTTATTTCTGTCCATATATGATATGAATATATAGGACAAATTATTTAAACCAAATAAACCTGGTTTAAACAAAAAAAAACTGTTTTTTTTGTTTTTTCAATAAAAACCATGTTTTTTGCCAATCCTGTATAGCATATAGCTGACGAATGTAACATAAGTATATGCATTGATATACGGAAAACTGTTAGATGTCAGACATCCTGCAACGGCATGATGTAACAACTAAGGGCAGTGCCTATGTAGCATACGTATAATGTATGCTCCGTACTGATTTCTATAGGAAGCAAGAGGATACTGTATATTTGTACAATATACCGCTGTCCGGAGAACGGATTTTTATCTGTGTACACATCGAGTGGATAGGCGACTTCTTAACAAACCTTGATCAGTGTATTTGCAGTAATTTTTACAACTGCTTCAATTCTCTTTCTTAAATTCTTCAATCTTCTTAAAATTCTCCACACAGACATCACTGGAATTGCTAATTCATGACCAGCCTTCCGATTTGATTTCTCGGAGTTTATGCGTAAAAGACTCTCTCACTCGTTCAACACGTTCTTCAGTCACTCTTGGCCGTCCCGTATTCTTACTTTTGCACAGACAGCCGGCGTTTTCAAACAGATGTTGTTAAGTACGGATGTTATTATCAGTCGGTAGATTGCAATTGAATTTAATACGGAAAGCACGGTGCACTGTAACTACAGATTCAATCTTTTGCAAAATGCTTTCTGCTTACTAGTTGCCATCTTTGCTACTATAGCGCTTTTTAACGACAGACAGAGGGAAACAGTGCATGCAAAAGGTTCGTACAAAACTTGAGTTGCTCTTTCATATGTAAGCTAATTGTAATAAATAGTACAAAGCCTCAAAACCCCGATATTTATTTTGAAACGCCCCGTATTTTAGCCTTAGTTATTTTATTACTCGTTTGAACCTTCCATCTTTTATTATACTTTTGAATTTCGTAGTTTCTTTAAATTGTTCTTTTGTACTTACTGTTTTTTTTTTATTATTATTATTCTTTGGAGCTTTCTAATTCTTATTAATTCTAAACTTTGTATTCGGGTTGCCCACGAGATGAGACAAAACACAACCCTTTCTACAGAAATTGATATTCTTTGCCAGTCGAAATCGGATTATCACTATCACGAAATCTTTAAGAGAGTAGAGACCTGTAATTTTAGTCTCATGAACGATGTTAATTTGTACTTTATTTTTTATCTTTCCAAAGCTTCTACATTTGTTACTCTTTCGATTTCTTTTTTTTTAAAATCCTTTGTAATATTCAGTATTTTTCATTACTCTTTCGAATATTTAAACTTCACATTTTTTTTTTTATTATTTCGAACTTTTTCGTGTTGTCTTAACTGTTTTCTTTTTCTAAAAGGTTGTGGGCCACAACAGACGCTGAATCTCAAGAATTCAATAGAATTCGGGCTTCAACATGCATGCAAAACCTAAAATATTTCTGTAAATACAGAGTTTCTACTGATCAGGGAAGTCAGGAAAACTCAGGGAAAATGGTACAAGTCAGGGAAATTCAGGAAAAAGACTGGAAATCTGGGAAATTTTATAAAATATATTTTTTTCTAACATTAATTGCATACCAATTTCAGCTTAGGCAACTATTATAATACCATCAGACTTGTGTGGGTAGATATTAATGACCACAGTATGGGACGTTGCTCAGATTTTTATGGGAGGTAAGTGGAATGTACGTGTGAGCAATTGATTTTTATTTGTCTCTATAGAATAAATATTCTCATATATAAATATTCACCGTTATTTATTCCTCATTTATATTCAACATCATTCGACACCTGTCATGAAAGTAAGGGAATTTCCTGCCAAAAGTCAGGGAGAAGTCAGGGAAATAGAATTCTCCAGATCAGTAGGAACCCTACACCAAACTTAAAACTATATTTAGTAATCACAAGTATGTGCTAATATTTTACTATTTCAATTTATTTTTGAATTTTGAAGTTCTATTTAGTTGGATCGAATAATCAAAATGCACGATGAAAATTTAATCAATTATGATGCTGAAACAATTGAAATAATTTCATTTCATTTCATTTTCATCCTTAGTCATACATCAAACTTGAAGAAAGACGAGTATGAATCGGACACGTCAATAACTAAGATACAAAGAAATAGTTATTACATACTAAAAGCCAATAACGAAACAGAATATGAGATATGAGACATGAGATTAGTGAAAATATGAAGTTCTCGTTAGAACTGTATTCTTCACCTGGTATAAGTTAAGCCTATCACTGATGTAATGGGTCACGAGCTCCTGGATTCCTCAGCATCCTGGCTTCGAATCCAGGGAGGTCTGAAATTTTTAACAATTTCAATCTCAATCTATATTCAGTGTGATATACAAGATCTCATGTGGAGAAAGAAAGAGATTTTTGAATGACAACACAGACACATAATTGGAATAGGTCCATAAATGGAGATAAAAATTACAGATTTACTTCCTTCAATTGTTTAAGATTTGATATTTTTAATTAATTTCAACCATTTTCTAATTCATGTGTAATCAGTATTTTAAAAATATTTTTTTCACATGCAGAATATAGTAAAATAATACATCATACACACAACGAACTATAATATCGTAGATATATGGCACTCATTGGGCGACACGCTCGAAGCAATAGTGATTAATAGAGACCGGATGTTAGTCAAAATACCTATTCTTTAATATTATAATAGATAAAAAATAAAGTTTCAAAGTTAATATGGAAGGTTATAATTTCAATTTAAGCCAATTTTATTTTGCCTATTTTGCCTATTTCGCCCCATGCTACCTAAATAATTGCTTTAGTATCTAATGTTGCCTATTCTATACATTTTCTTAAAAATAAGACTTCATTGGGAAAATATATAATTTATGTAATACAAGCTATATATAAAATATATACAAGGAATGCATATCAAGCTTCGTTATATATATATATATATATATATATATATATATATATATATATATATATATATATTAAGAGAAGATATTAACAAACAGGCATGTTTCTATATTCTTTGAGGGTGCGCAGTGGCTCAGTGGTAGAGCGTTCACCTAAGGTGCTTGGGATCCCTGGTTAGATCCCAGCTCGCGCCTGTGGACCTTGTGGTGGACAAACACCGTGCTCGTAGGATTTCTCGGGGTTCTCCCGTTTCCTCCCACTTTCTTCATTTCATTCGTTTTCCATCATCACCGTCTCCTTTAGCCTAACCGGCATATCCCTGGGATGTAAAACTTAACGATTTCATTTCATTTCATTTTTCTATATTCTTTGAACATTATATATGACTTAAATTTACTTTTTAAATTGTATTGAGTATTTATCTTCATCATTTCGAGTTACATTTTGGTACCTATTTTATTGCCTATTTTTTAAAATTTTAAGTGCCAATTTGTCCGCCTATTTTCCAGGTTTTTAATGCCTAAACATCCAGCCTCTATTGATTAATCATAAATTGGAGAAATTTCTCCTGCATCAACTGCACAGCAAAAGCCTATTTCAACTTTTCACGGGCTTACTAACTGTCGTCTTTTGGTTGAATTTCTACATGTAAATTAGATCTTATCTGTGATACCCGCAAAAGTACTGTATCTGACCTAATGGAGTTATAGCAGTCAGGGGAAATTACTTTTGCTATTGACGGTACAATATTTGATGGCCCTTCCTGACTCTTTTCCATAAAATCTGATTATACACACACACACACATATATATAGGCAGAAAGTCAATCAAACATATTAAATGATTGAGTTACTTCATGTGAGAACCCAAAATTTATCTTCGAAGGAGTCCTAAGTTTGGGTGGGTCCAATACTACGAAATACTAGGTCTATGAACAGGGACGTACGCAGGGGGTGGGTCCTGGGGGTTCAGACCCCCCTCCCGAAATTTCTACTTTTGTGTAAATTTAGCCTAAGTTTAGGGGCAACTTTACGAATTTTAATATAAAATATCCTCATGTTGAATTTGGACCCCTCCTGAAATAAATTTCTGCGTACGCTACTATCTATGAAGTATTGAATCAATGTTATTGTACTCCCCAAAAACCGATAAACAATTGTTAAAGACTGTCATCTATATTCTCAGGGAAAATGATAGAACTAGATTGTTTTTATCAGGAAAGAAAGAATATAAATGAAGTGTAAGATCAAAATCTTTAGGCTACGTGAATGATTTCTCTGCTAAACAAGTATAGTTTAAAAACAAAAAAGAAAAGAAAAGTGAATCGAGTTTCGAAGTTTGGGGGAGTCCTGCTTGAGTGCACTCCTGAATCAATCTTTCAAACATGATGGCATTCATAGAAAAAAAAAAATAAAAATGATATTACCATATTTATTTCTTATAAATGTATCAATGGCGTATTTTGGGGGGCTATCAGGCTCAAGCCCCGCCCTCGAAATAAATTTATTAGTTTTTTGCATTCCACGTACAACAATAATCCTTCTTACCATTTCTAAGAATTTAATTAACTTTCAATTTTCTTGTGCCCTTTGTTCAGAAATAATACTGTATTTGTCAAGTTCCATTCCATGTAGGAACTGCGTTGTTTTTCTTCTCTCTTTCGTCCATTCTATTCTTCTGTTTCTTTTCCTTAGTTGTTACTTTCTTTCGTTTCTCCTTTCATACTTTCAACCTTTATAGTTGTCGGCCGTCGTCAGTAACACCAAAACTAAGAGGAGCTGATAAACGAAACTGGTGTTGCACACCAACTTGCACAGATATCAACATGACGGGACTTTAGTTATTATAGCAAAGGAATATTTACATCGTTTAGCTATAAAGAAAGGTAAATGTTTGAATTAAAGAAAATCAAGAGGGAGGGAATAAGTAGCCCGGGAAATTAGGTAGGCCAAGAGGATGGTTCCTTTTTCTTCTATGAATAGAATAAAAGGTTTAGATTCACTGCTAAATTTTTGTGCGTAACATGTCACATAAGATTCACCAGTCTGCAATTCTTGCCATTAAAACTTCAATTTATGCATAAATTGAAATATGATATATATTTAATTCTCAAACTCTGGTGGACAATAGCCCCCAAACAAAATCCTAAATACGCCACTGAAACATACCAATGTCTCATCTTAAGTTTAGGTATTGAGTTCATCGTAGTCAAAGATTCCAAGCATTTACAATGTGTGTTCTTTAACTACGAACCCAGAAATTAATCTAATCTAGTCTTTCTTTCTTTTCCGCAGATTTACCTTTGTCTCGGACACAAATGTAGCTCTTCTGAGGTTCCGTTCTGATTACTCCGTAGTAGGATCTGGATTTGAAGCTAAGTGGGAAGCTGTAGATGTCTCTGGTTGTCCCTCTCAAACTTTAACAGCCAAAGAAGGTATTTTGCAAAGTCCAAACTATCCTGATTTCCTACTTAGCCATCTGGACTGTGCCACGACAATATTGGCACCAAGTAAGTTGATGATCTGCTATTGTTATTTACACAATATCATGTCTTATTTGTTAGAAATGTGTTGTTTGCTTACTCGAGATTACCAGATGGTACAATGCATATGTTATTAACAGTACAATAATATTTCTCAACCGTCAAGACAGAGTCCAATAACTAAACATATGGTAACAGTCGTTTGCTATTAACAAAGTGTTTTTTTTTTTGTTTTTTTTTTTTTTTTTTTTTTTTTGTTTATTTGTTTGTTTGTTTCGGTAGTCATTCTCCCTAAATGGTGTAATGGTGTAGCAAGAATGGAATATCTGGAAACATGTTCCTCGAATGGGTTCTTTCAACCGTGCTCATTTCTGGCGAGTTGTATATCCCAATATTACCTGTACAACCGATGGATCTCTGCAGGAATATAATGGGACATATATATACTGGAGTATACGGAATGTGCCCACCAACATTTTTAAAGTCCATCGTATACTCACCTTAAGAAAGAACTAAGATATATGGAAATATTTTTGGAAATATTCAATGTACACCCACCAAAAATTCTACCATTACATCATTGGCTCTCTATACATGTCACCTAACAACCAGCGTTTTAATTTTTCAGAACGTACCACACAATTTGATGACGAAGTCTAATTTCTACGGATGTCTTCTTGACAGTCTAGTTATGTGATCAATTTCAGCAACACCTCACACTAACTCCACCAGCTTCTCAGTATAACAATTAAATGATATTAGTTTTATATATTTAAAAAAAAATCAGTTCGCTTGCCCAGCGATTAGTGTATTTGCTAATTATAGTACACAATAAACAAAGCTGGTGTAATAGAGAACGTTACGGGAAAGAAAACTCTGATTGAGCGATTATGTTTTTATTTTGGAATGGTCGCCCCAGTTATTCAACATTTACAGTGAATGTTAAATGAAGCAAGCATTAATGGGAAGTGGAGGTTTCAAGGTTGGTTGTCAGATCATTAACAAGATCAGGTATGCAGATGATACACTTATTATAACTCGAACCGAAGAAGGACTACAGGAGGTAATCGACAAAATAGTTGACACTGGGAAACTGTATGGAAAGGAAATCAACATCAAAAAATTGAAAGTCATAAGAATATCCCGTGGAAACGCGCCCTTATTGGTCAGAGTAGAAGAAAGAGAACTTGAAGAAGTTGGTGGGAAGTATCTTGACGAGAAACATTTACTGCACCAAAGAGAAGAGGTCAAGAATTGCCATAGCCAAAGAAGCATTAAACAAAAAAAGATCAATGTTAACCAGCAAGCATAATATTGGACGAAGGAAAAAGTTGGTCAAGTGCTGTAGCTATATGGAGCATTAGACTGTATGGTTCAGAGACTCGGATACTAAGGACGTTAGAAAAGAAATATTTAGAGAGCTTCAAATGTGATGTTGTGAGGAAGATGAAGATAAAAGAGACAGAGAGAGAGAGAGTAACAAATGAAGAAGTTTTGAAACAGATAGGAGAGAAGAGAACACTTCTAGCCGGCATCTTTTGTAGGAAAGCCAATTGAATTGGACACATCTTGCAAAGAAATTGTCTTCTTCATACCGCCATAGAAGAAAAGATGAAAGAAAAGCCAGGAAAAGGAAGAAGAACACAGCTGTTCGAGAATAGAAGGAAATATTGGGAGTTAAAAGAGGAAGAAAATTTTGGGTGAAAAAAAAAAACTCATTAGTCCCAGAACTTCTCAACAGGCAGAATACTTAATAATAATAATAATAATAATAATAATAATAATAATAATAATAATAATAATAATAATAATAATAATAGAGCTTTAACATCATTTCCTGATTTTTTCCCCTCTCGGTTTAAAACCAAAGAATAACACTATTCTTGTATCACCTATTTGTTGTCATTTGTCACAGAAGAAAATAGTGTGAAGTCAAATGAAATAATTTGACTTGGAAGAACAGAACGAAAAAGTCTAAAGTTAGAATGACTCTTATGCTTTGATGCGAATTTTTTCATCATCTTAGTATTTTTGACTCGAGTCGATTTGGATGTTATTCGGCCTTCTTTACTTGAAACTTTCTGACATGGGACACTTTTGAGTACAACTATTATGAAGTGGGGTCATTATGACTCTGGCTTTATTACGCACAACCACTTGTCTCAAGCTCATTGACTCAGGGTTGTTTTGACCCAAGTCCTTTTGACTTTGATCTTATGACGCGGACCAGTTTTCACTTAGGTTTTCTGTTTCCTCGCTTCTGTCAAGTCCTTCTGACATACCACCCCTCTTTAATTTATGCTCACCAATTAAGGGACACCTTGTCTATGTATGTGGTCTATATTATTATTCGTTTACATACAATGCATTGCTGCAATAGATCATATGGCTGAATATCACTTCTTTTGTAGCACGGAATTGTTTTTCCCAAAATGTTTTCAGTTACGTTCACATCACTAACTTTTTTTTTTTTTTTTTTAATTTTTACAGCAGGCCGCAGTGTATGGTTGGAATTTATAGACTTCGATGTTGAGATGGATGATATCAGTTCAGAGTTCCAACCCGGTGTTAAAAATGAACCAAGAACAATGATGGAGATAGATCTTGGTGGTGAAACGAAACCATTTCGTCCCTTTCAGTCCGCAGACAAAGTGACAGATGGTGTATTTCTATCAGATGGAGCATCATTAATTGTTCACTTAACTACTGGCTCTCGGCCTAAGGGAAGAGGATTTCGTGCCATTTACAGAACAGGTAATTTGTTTAAAATTTCGTACAAGACGTTATATTAATGTTGTGACTGTGAGACAGACTTAAAATAGAGTATTAGATTCATTGAAGTGACTGTGATGAATAGAACAGATTCACTGGATTGGTTCCGTCAATCTCTAAGTGTAAAGTAACACATATATCGAAGTAACTCTGTCAAGTAAAGTAGCACATTCACTGGCATGACTTTCAGTCTCAAAATATAAAGTAGCACATTCTGTGACGTAATTTGCCAGTCTGAAAGTGTAAAGTAGCACATTTGCTGGTGTGACTGTCGGTCTCAAAAGTATAAAGTAGCACATTCACTGTATTTGCTCTGTCAGTTTCAAATTTAAAGTAGCAAATTCGCTGGCGTGACTGTCAATCTCAGAACTGTTAACTGTATTAAGTAGCACATTCACTGGAGTCACTCTGTTAGCTTCAAAAAATAAAACAGCAGGAATTTTATCTTTATCATGAAGTAGAGATGCAAGGGCTCGGAAAAAAACCGGCTTTTTTGGAAAAAAACTCGGTTTTTTCTGCTTTGCTTTTTTGCTTCGGAAATTTTGGGCTTTTTTCAAAATACTGCTTTAAATTGATAAAACAGACTTTGTATCGCTTCTCTATAACACAAAAAATCATTTAATTAGTGGTTGATGCTGATAATAATATAAAACATCGAAAATAAACTATGAGTTTCGAAAAAATATTTCAAACAATTTTTCTTCAACATATTTACATTATGAATTCCACAGGATTAACCAATGTATATAATAAGAATTTTTTAACCTCCTATATACAAAAGTAAGCAGAGTTGGCAAGAACCGTGGTTGTTTTTGAAAATGCCAAAAACCCGTTTTTTGGGGGATGTTTAAACCAGGCTTTTTTGGTTTAAACCAGGCTTTTTTGACTTAGATTTTTTGCTTTATGTATTTATATTACATATTCACAGAAATAGCCTAAGTTTGTTTCGCCTTGATGTTATTATGCAACAGCGGGGTTATGCCGGAAGAACTCCCATATGCTTAAAGAAGTGCGGTCAGTAAATTTCTTAAGTTGAGAATCTCCCGCCCTAGCCATTGGGAAAATCCCGTCATTACTTGAAATATAAGACAATAACGGGAAAATCCTGTTATTGCTTTGCATGTAAAATTTAAAGGTCAACGTACCATAATCAGTACGCTAAAACTGAGGTATTAAATTACAAATTTAGTACCAGTACGTAGATATCATTGAAAGTCCAATCCAAGCTAATGTTGGAAGCTACGTAGGTAATCGATAAATTTTGCCAATTTCTATCAATATATTTAAGCAATATTGGCTTCTTTATAAAACAACACGCATTTAGGCATGTAGAAATATACAATTTGGTTTGTTTCGTATATTTAGGCTTAACATTCTTACGAAATACCGAGGTTATCAAGGAGAAGACTTTCGCTTAAACTGACATCCGAACCGCTACTTGGGTTACGCATGAAAGAAGGATTTTGGTTCGACCGAGAATTGAACATGGGACACCTTGATTAAAAGGTGAAAGGGAAATAAAACTATTGCTGGTAGTTTGATATCTGGAAACGTTACCATGAAGTTCACACGATTCGCATTTTTCATTCTTTTTATTTTTGTGGTTTAAACCAGTTATTAAAAAAAAAAAAGTTGGTGTAAATCAGCCAACCCTAAAAGTAAACACTTCTTTTTAAAGAATACACAAATAACTAGCAAAATAGTATGTAGTATTTTTACTTCAAAATATTCCATACCCTCTTTTTGAAACAAAATAAAATTAAAATAAAACATAAGAGAAATACTTAGATTTATATGATACACTTAAAGGCTAAAATAAAACATAAGAGAAATACTTAGATTTATATGATACACTTAAAGGCTGCACATCTAGAGCTTTTGGTTCTGTATATTCTTGAAATTCTACAGTTAAGTTTTATAGAACCACCATCGCAGTTTACCCAATCCTCAAGTTTTCTGAATTTTTAACAAGAGGGATTCAACATATCATTACGGAACTCCCCCCCCCCAAAAAAAAAAGACTACGGAATATATTTAAGTTAAGCTAAATACAACTGCACAACAAACATGACTGAGTGATTAGCTTTTGCGCTTCTATCGGGAAGTCCGGGATTCAACCAGCATTCGACCATTCTGACAAAGCTTTTCTTCATTCCATCTGTGAATGTAGAAATAGTGCGTGTACTGTGAGTTGGGCGACTTCCTTTTTTACTGTTTTTAAATCGTTATTATTACTAATTACCAGCAGTGACGGTTTTGCGAAGGTTAGGGGGGGGGAGGGCGGTCTTTCGGACTGAAGCCCGTTCCCCAAAGTTACGGAATGTCTGCAACAAACGAAATATCTATTATTTATGCCTTTACTCATAAACTTTAAGCTCCCGTCAAATAAAAATTACGAATGTTTAAAAAAACTAAACATTAGTAAGAAACCCTTCCCAAAATACTTTTCTAAATCCACCACTGATTCTTAGTATAAAATGATTTTTAAAGTTGTATCCGGAAGATTATTGCTAAACATATAAACGAAACGAAATATTAGTTATGCCTGTACTCATAAACTTCAAGCACTTCCCAAATAAAATTAAGACTTTTTAGGAAACGAAACAATCAGAAAAAACCCTCCTAAAGTACTTTTCTAAATCCGCTACTGATTATTAGTATAAATTGGTATTCAAGGTTGTGTCCGGAAAATTATTGCTAAATCACTTCACAGCTACAGTATAACAGAAATGTGGAAGTACGGTTTGACGGATATATTGAAAAACGTACGCTTTGACGGATAAATAGAAAAACGGGCAAGTTTAACTTTTGCGCCAGAAGCTAGAGTACTAAAAGCTCTTAGAAATGAAACACGGATGACAAACTAGAGAAGAAAAAAGATGTCGATAACTCAAAAGTTAAAATAAAGTTAAATAGCCTCTAAAATTACCCTCAAATACTACATTCTTCATGTTAGCTTTAATTCGTAAAACATGTGCTCCATCCATCTTGATGGTGAATTTCAGAGCGAAATATCACATTCAGGTCATGGAATTTTTATCTAACTATAGAATATACTATAAGAAAGCTATTTAGATAGAAAAATCATGAAGTTGAAAAAAGCCAAAATTTCCAAAATTCTCGTTTTTTTTCCCAAAAAAGCCGGCTTTTTATGTGAAAAAAACCATCGATTCAAAAAAGCCGGCTTTTTTGCATCTCTATCATGAAGTATATACATTGCAGGTGGAAAGTGAAAGCAGTTTCTCATCAAATTTTACAAAACATGTATAACTGGATTTTAAATAAAATTTTACTCCATTTATATAGATATATATAATTTACGTTGTATTTGTGTATACGCAGAAAATATTTCAAGTTAGAATAGATCAGTGGCAGAGAATGTAACAGTAATTACTGGAGTGAAGCAAATGAATCAACATGACAATGTGATTGTATAATTTAGTGCATACGTTAAGCCATATTTTAATTAGATATTTCCTAACATACGAAATTGCATGTGTCTTCCTCACCAATGTCAATCTGTTAACTGTCTTACATTCGTTGATTTTTCTTTTACATTTTATTTGAGAGGTGGTGAGCACAGTTGAAATATGAAATCAAAAACTGTAGAATCGATTAATGTAGAATCGATTGGTGATAATACAGGACTTCATATTTATATTAATACTATTTATCACATTCTTGTCTGAGAAAAATTACTGTGGACACTTTTAATAATTAAGTTTTTCACTGATTCTCATTGGATATAGGCACTGCCTACAGTATAGAGTGTAAATAATCATGGCTCTATTTAATTTACCTTATTATCCAGATTAGTATATTGTTTACAAGTATGTTCATATTTTTAATCTCAGTAAGAATTTTGTCTTTTTTACAACAGTGAATTAAGATTACAACACTCGGTCAAATTCAAAGTGAAAGATGAAAGTCATATTGACTAATTAACAATATTGATAGTAAAAGACTGTGTTTGAAGAGGGATTAGTTCTACTGAATGTATTAGCATGATCAGATAGCAGATAGCAATGCTGGTTTTGGCTGGGGACACTAGTATTGTGTTTACCACAGTTACTGGATGAACGCAGGAGATAGGGAAAGAGACACGTGAAGTCCATGTCCCAATTACAGCAGCTCATGAAATGAAATGAAATCTTTGAGTTTTACGTCCCACGATTATGCCTGCTAGGCTAAAGGAGACGGTGATGATGAGTAATGAATGAACTGGTGGAATGAGGAAAGTGGGAGGAAACGGGAGAACCCCGAGAAAACCCACGCACGCGGTGTTTGTCCACCACAAAGTTCACTTGGCGGGGGCTGGGATTGAACCCGGGACCCCAAGCACCAGAGGTGAACGCTCTACCACTGAGCCACCGCGGCCCCTACAGCAGCTCATGTCAAGTTGTCACTGTTTCCATAAAGGCTAATTTCCCACAGCACGAAAACATAGTTAGTTCATTCTAGTAGCTTCAGACGGCTTAATTTATGTATAACTTTCGGCGAATTGTTTCATTTTTATTAAGTTTCCATATTATTGTTGTCCTTGATAAAGACTCCTGTTAGTGTCGAAATGTTACGAATTATAGTAAAATAATTATAATTGTAATTATCGATTTATTAATAAAAGTTCTACTTTCCAAAAAGTAAAGAAATCAAACTTTTATTTCAAACCGCTCTATTACTTCTTTTTCCCTCTCTATATTATGTTACAGTTCAGATAATTAACAATATTATGCTGAATACAAAACATGCTACTTAGTTTTACTTTGTTGTATCGTTTTTATATATAACTTCCAGCTTTCTTTTCAAAGATCCGTAACTAGACCCGTAACTAGAAAGTTCCGATCCATAGGCAAAATACGGTACACGTGAGATTGGACTTTCCCATCACATTTTATTACAAAAAGTTCCCCTTAAATACAAGTATGTTACAATAAGTAAAAGTTCGTCTAATTGTAGATTAAGAAAATGAAACAAACCCAATGATCAGGCGTTTTAGGGTGTGTTGGTTAGGTTATTGTCAATGACCGAGCGTCTTAGAGAGGGAATGAAAATTTGTTGGTTAGATGTCTCTTAATGATCGGGTGTCTTAGAGACGAAAAGGAGCCCAATGACCACGCGTCTTAGAGCATGTACGAAAGGTGCCTCTCAATAACCAGGCGTCTTAGAGAGGGGTAGGACCAAGGATCTCATAAAATATTGAATCTGCCCTTACAACAAAATCTTGAAGCCATACGTCACAGTTTCGCCACCCTACTCTGCCCACTCCGCCCAATAGGATCGCAATGTTTTGAGCCAACAATCATGGCGGAAAAGAAAGTAGCCAATCAGACGATGGCAGAAACGAGAGTAGCCAATCAGACGTGCCGATGCTCGGTTGTTTTTTGGCTTCATCGATTTAATATAATGAAGGTACATATAGGCAGATCCTCTATTTATAACATCCTTGGGTAGGATGTTCTTAATTACCAGGCTTCTTAGAGAGTAGGTAGTTTGATTAACCGGGCGAAATTGATACTTCCTAAGATGTGCTCTCCTCTTTTATACCAAAATGTTGCTGATTGCTGGTCTGTGCACCACTTATCAAATGTTGGCGATTATGTACGACGTTCTCTTCATTGCTGTCGTCTGTAATGTGTTCGTTTACTTCAAGCACATGTAGCAGAAACACATGGTGTGAAGATATGTGGAAACCTTACAATGTACTCCTTACTTCTTTGCAATTAAATCTACGGATAAGATGAGAAAGAAGCATGTTCAAATTTCTAAACATGACTGTTCATAGTTCATGCATACATGCACGTTATTTACTTAATCATAAAAATTTAGTTCAATCCAGGGGTGGGGAACCTACGACCTTCAGAGTCATGAAGTGCGCCCTCCTAGGGCTGTTGTGAAAAATGCTAAAATATAGGCTAAATGATGATTCACATTTTCCACAATTGGCCTAGAAGGCCGTACATTGTGACTCTAAAGGTCGCATGCAGCCTTAAGGCTGAAGATTTCCCAACCCTGGTTTAATTGCTTGTTAGTAATTGTATATTTGTCATCTTGTTTCCTTTTTAGCTGCGCATGTGAAGGAGGAGAGGGAGATTGATCTTCACAATACAAGCTCAGGGATTCTGCTTCACCTTAATCATCCAATTCCAATGCCGTTTGGTGTTGATTACATGCAACATTTTATAGCTCCTGTTGGTTATGTGATATTTCTTGAATTATACAACGTAACTATAAACAATGGAAGTTGCCCCGGAGGACAAATTGAAATTAGAGATAACTACGCAGACACAAATGGTACAAAGTGGTTTCTGTGCGAATCACTAGATCCGACAGCCCCAGTATTTGCTGTTACGTCGTATCTCAATTCAATCCATGTGATTCAGAATACTGTCAATGGAAGAGTGAAATTAAATGGTTCATTCCACGTTCAAGAAGGTAAGAGTTCCTATGAAATTCTATAGTTAAAACTTAAAAAATATAAATGTAAACATTAGGATATATATATACTTAATTTCTCTCTAAGCTGTAGATAAAGATATGAACTAGAGGATTGCAGAGGATGTTTCTTTAGGGAAAGAATTTGAAATGAAATATGGTTATATATTATGTTTCAACCAGGGTGGATTGATTTAAATCACTTGATTTTTTTTAAAATAAAAATCGTTGATTTGAATCGAATTCCGAAATAAATTAATTTAAAGTGAAAGTAAGTAAAATACCGTTTCTATTCTGTTATTTCGATTATGGAAGTTAATAATCATAATACAATGAGACTCAAAAGTACAGTATAGTATGAAAACAAGTGTCATGCAGAGGATGATGAGAGGAAAATCCCGTTTTGAACTTGTAACGGAGCAATCCTGCTTTCTTCTTTTCGTAACATTGGGTTTGGGCTTTAAAATCGTTAACTATTCCAACGGAGTAATCACCATCGACATTTAAGACGAAAATTCACTTTTGTGCGAGTCTGTTTGTTTGTTCCCAGATAATAGAGCGTATTTAGAGGGGTCCTGTCCCCTCTCCGTTTTTTTCTGTTAATTTTATAACATTAGGCGAAATTTATGTATTTCATGCCGCAAGCTAGTTCTAAGTTTTTTAAAAATAGGCCCCTGCCAAATATCAGTAAATTTTGTGAAAAAAAGTATCGTTTTGATAAACGTTGCTGTACTTTTTCGTTAATGCTTAACCTTTTAAATTATACCCCTATTTTTAGGTGATAGAGTAGAATCTACATTATTCGATTTATAAAGTACCAATAAGGTTTTTTACTTCGTTTTCTTCAAGGCTGGAGTTATTTTAGAACACGTTACATATGTTTTCACGCCTTTCTGTGTTGAGGCATAGTGTGTGATGATCTCATAAATTTAAAAAGATATTTTTTGTTATGAGTATTATTATTATTTTTTCGTGGGTTACATTCTGCATTCAGAAGACTGAAATTTTGCACACTCGTTCAGTGCATCCCTTCATAATTTTCACATGTTTTCAGATCTCTGCGTGGAAACAGCGGGATCCAGAGGAGCAGAAATGTTTTTTTTTTTAAAAAAAAAGATATTTTTAACAAAAAATAGCTTATTCGTGATTTTCCCATCTCAGATGGAGACATATGAATGGTACTGTTTGAAAGGCTGTTCTATTCTGAAGTAAATTATGTACGTACTATGCTCCTAGGATAAATAGGGATGTCTCAGGAAACTGTTACCTGAGATCCTGTTTTATACGGGAATCTGGGGTGTTTGGGGAATATTATTTTTCGCGGGCTTACTTTTTCACCTACAAGATTAAAATTTTGTACTTTACTCAGTGCACCCCTCAGTATTTTTCAGATTTGTTTCAGATCTCTGCCTTAAAACAGGGGGAGGGGTCCACAGAGGTAAAAATTTAAGAAAAAAGATATTTTAAACAGAAAATTCTCTTTTTTCGTGATTTACCCGCCCCAGATACATGATGGAGACATTTGAAGGTAGCGTTTGAAAATTTGTTCTATTCTGAAGAGAATAATGTACAAATCATGATCCTAGGATAAATAGGGATGTCTGAGGAAATTTTTATATTACATCCGGGTCATCTGGGGCATTGTGGGAATGTTCTTTAGCTCATTGTTAAATAATTTCCTCACCCTTACTACTCAAGATAGAAGCTTGTAATTTTGTACACACATTTAGTACACCCCTTAGTATTTTCCAGTTGATTTTGAGATCTGTGCGTTAACGCAGAGGAATCCAGAGGGGATCAAAAGTTTTTTTCAAAAAAAGTAAAAAAATGCCGATTACTCTCAAAATGTCCCGTTTCAGGGACATGATAGGGAAACGTGAATGTTACCGTTTCAAAAGCTGTTCTATTCTGAAGAGAATGAGCTACGAACTATGATCCTAGGATAAATAGGAATGATGCTATAGCTGCTTCACTGAAAGTCTATAATTTACCTTTAAAAAGAGCTATAATTTAAAAAGGTTAAGAAATATTTTTTTGGGATTGATATAGGTTAACGACTGGGGATATTTCAAAATTCAATCCCAATACTTTCACTTAAATGGCATAATTAGCATTTAATACTAATTTCTAATGCTTTTTCTTCAGTTCGCGACTTGTATTATACGAGGAGAAAGATTTGATTTAAATCAAAAAATCGATTTAAATCAAAAAATCGATGTAAATAAAAAAGATCAACAAAAATGATTTTAAAAAAAAAATCCTGATTTTTTCCACCCTGGTTTCAACTAGATCAAGATGAAAAAGAGAATGAGCTCTCGTCTGTAGAGTTTTGTTTAACAAAAATAAGACGTATTTTTCATAGTTTGCTAAATTAATCTCAATCAATCAATCAGGTATTTGAGAAGTTCCAATTAAGAGTAGCGAGTTCATGCTAGAACCGCACTTACCTCGTATTTAAGATAGCGGGTATCTAAAGTATGGGCATGTGGAGTAATATTGGAAATGCAAGGCGCTGTTTCCGTCGATTTTTTTTTATCTTGTTAGTTGATATGATGTCATGTGTTGCGGCTTGCGGTATTTGCCTGGAAAGCTGAACGGTGATGGAATGTAAGGATAGCTGGTGAACAACGGCGAGTCAACGTTGGTAAGATGGCTTCATGACGCCGAAAGTATTCAAAGTGAAGAATGCTATGATTACTAGTTGCAGATATCAATGGGAAGTTGTCATGTGAAGTGGCCCTCGTAAGGGTTTTGGTCCTGTACGTTAACGGGGATTGTGCATGAGTTTTTAGTTTAAAAACTCAGCCAATATATTAGTGAGAATATTCAGCTTCGTGAGTGTCAGTAGCCTCTTTCAGCATCTGAATGTGGAAATAGAAGTTCCGTAAGTGGATGGATGACGTCATCAAATGGATCGCCGGGAAGGGGGGGCTCTTGTTCTTGCAGTAATGGGGTAGTTAGTCCTCTCCTTCCGTCCTGTGAAAGCGGGTATCCTGGGAAGAATTAACTAGGTATCTTGTTGGACAGATGCCAATGCCTTGTGTTGCTTGGGTTGGAGTAGCTGCTTTAGGCGAGGGCATCCAGAAAGGATTTTCTTATATCACAAACATCAGAACTCTACAAATTGTATCAATTCAAATTAGAAAAAAAAAACTTCATTTTTGGACATTCAAATAAACGAGTGTTTAATAGTTATAAAGAAAAAAAAAATAGCTGTTAATGCAATATCGTTGTGAAAATACTTAATGCAAGTTTTATATCAATAATATTGCAGTGCGATATGAAAATATATTCAATTTTTACCAGTTCGTAGATAGTGCAGAATGTATAGTTTCCTTTATCTATTAATACACAACTAAGCTATGGTGTATTAAAGAGTTTGTAACACGGCTTATCCAGATAGGAGATGAGGTTCCATAAAACGGAAGATCGAAAAACAACACTGACAACGATATATGATACATATGATACACTAGATATACTCTTGTGAAAGAGGAATAGATGTGAACGTGATGTATACTTATCGACTGCTATACAAGAATGCCAAGTGTGATTCCTGTATAAACTTTTGGATTTCTGAAGCGGAATTGAAGAATAAAATTAAAATTAAAAATTACTTATTAGTAGTAAATCCCATAAATATAAAATTTACTATATTACATTATAATTAATGAAACAAGAGAAAGCACATAACGTCTTCTTTTAGAGAAGATGTTGAAAATGTGCGCCTCTTCCTGTCGAGTACGCTATGTTGACTACACCAGATCTCTTTCTATGGGGTTATCTGATCGGAAGTATGTACAGAAACAGTCCAACAATCCAGATATACACCCTCCATTCCAAAAGAAACCGAACTTTTGAAAACAAATAGTACCACTAGTGCCATCTGTTGTAATATTTTACCGGTAGATGGCGTAGTCCCTCATTGACAACTGGTATAAATGTCATGACATTTGGATGCACGGCAACAAAGTTATTGCGTTTCAACTGTCAGTGTGTTGTGTACATCGGTCGGAAAATGAGTTTCAAACAACGAGCTGCAATTGAGTTTTGTGTTAAACTGGGTAAAACTTTTAGTGAAACGCACCAAATGCTACAAAATGCATATGGTGATGAGTGTCTATCCCGTACGCAAGTTTACGAGTGGTTCAGGCGATTCAAATCGGGTAGAGAGACGCTGGATGATGACGAAAGATCAGGCCGTCCCAGAACCGGGTTATAGGAAGAAAACATCGAAAAAGTGCGTGAATTCATCAAACATAACAAAAAATCGTCGGTGAAAGTTATTGAAATATAATTAGGCATTCCTCAAACAACCGCATACCGCACTTTGACCGAAGTTTTGGGCCTTAAGAAGGTTAATTCGCGGTTTGTACTACACAAACTCACCGAAGACCAAAAAGTTGATCGAATTGAGCATTGCAAAGACATCGTTAAAAGTGCTCGGCAGGATCGAAACTTCTTGAAATCGATTGTAACTGGTGACGAGACGTGGTGTTTTGAATATGAGCCCGAAACAAAGCGGCAAAGTGCTGAATGGAGAGCGCCGGATGAAGGAACACCCAAAAAAAGTCGCTTGGTGAAGTCAAAAGTTAAGGTGATGCTGATTTGTTTTTACGATTCAAAAGGAATTATCCACAAAGAATTTGTTCAGCCCGGCCAGACAGTCACTGGAGAGTTTTACTTGGGCGTCATGAAGCGTTTGCTGGCAAGAATTCGTCGTATTCGGCCCGAATATCGCGAAATCGGCAGTTGGACTCTTTTGGACGATAATGCACCATCACATCGTTCGCGACTTGTAACTGAATTTTTGGTCAAAAATCACATTATTCGGTTGCATCATCCGCCCTATTCACCAGATCTCGCTCCGTGCGATTTCTATCTGTTCCCGAAACTGCATTTGGCGATGAAAGGAAAGTGGCACGCATCGATTGATGCCATTGGGAAGGCGACGACCGCCGTCCTAAAGACCATTCCAATAAAGGACATGGAGAAGTCGTTTGACAACTTGTTGGAGCGTGCAAATATGTGTATCGATGCAGAAGGGGAATACATTGATTAATAAAAATGATTTGTTTCAAAATGTACATTGCTTTTTTGTTTTTTTGAAACGTTCGGTTTCTTTTGGAATGGAGGGTGTATTGCTGCAGAAAATCACAGCTGAAACCGTGAATGTTATCCAGTAAACATTGCATTTGTCAGCAGTCAACATAGAACGGTGCGTTCGAGTTTGCTTACAAGAAGGGGATGGATATTTCCAACATCTCTAAAAATAAGATGTTATATTGCCTCTTTTATATATTTCATTAACGATGATATCATTAAAAAACCTTTATGTTTATGCATGTTACCACTAACACTTAATTTTTATTTTGTTCTTTAATTCTGCTTCAAAATCCAGGAGTCTATTCCAGTTGTACTGAGCGCTGATGAACGTTTTTTTCATGAGACGTTGTCGATATTATCCGGGATGAATTTAAAGCAGTAAACATAACCCCATAAATTCCCATTCTTCTTTAATAATTTGCTACAAACCAGAATCGGATCCAGGGGGTGATCGTCCCCTAGAAGAGGAAACTTTCTTATTTTATATATAAATAAAACCCATCCCAGAATTTGGAGCTTTTAAAAGTACCACTAAATAGCACTATTACAACCCACCACCTCGCCCCAGAAGTCCATTATGGATCCGCCTCTGCCACAAACCACATGAAAGTCGGAGTTCACTTAAAAATTATATAGCGTGTTTCAAAACAACACCGACAACGTTTGGGAGGTGATTCCTGACACCAAAATAAGACAAAAAGTATAAAACAACCTGGGTGCACAAATGCTTCGTTTCGGAGTTATAGGCTGCCGAAAACATGAAAAAATGTAGTTTATAGGTCCATAGCTCCAAAACTATAGGACCTACCCTAGTCGGGTCAAGATTTGACTTAGGAACTAATATGTGCGCTATCCAAAAGTACATACTTCAGAATCTTAAGGTACTCACGCAACAATTTTTATAGAGAGAGTTCGACTACGGGCATATAATTTGAAGTACTCAACAACTACCTCTATAAAAATTGTTGAGGAAGTACCGAACGATTGTGAAACTTGGATATTTGGATAGGACACATATTAGTTTCTAAGTTTTTTGACCCGACTACGGTAAGTTTCAAATTTTTGGAGCTATGGACCTTCAAAGTTCACTTTTTCATGTTTTCAATAGCCTATAACTCCGATTGTGCACCCAGGTTGGTCTATACTTTTTATCTTATCTTGGTGTCAAGAATCATCTCCCAAACATTGTCGGTGTTGTTTTGAATCACCCTGTACAAACAAATCCATTAGCTTTTAAAAATCACCCTATATTAAGAAAGTATTGAAAGTAATATTAAGGTATTAATTTTCTTGTTACATACACTGTATACTTATAATTTCAACATTCTTTACGAGATAAGTATGTAACCCTATTGTTTAACTCTTAAGATAATCTTCAATTATGGCTCTGGAGTAATCTAAAATAAATTCCTTGTTCTGTACAACTTTGATTAAAAAGGATTTTTTTTTATATAGATCTTAATTTCAAGTTGAAAATGCTGAAAGGAGCATCGAATCCATGGATTGAATCGTGTAGACCTAATCAGTGTTTGAACAACGGACGATGTGTTACTCGAGGCGTTAAAAAAAGATGCCAATGTGCAGGACATTTCACAGGTAATATAATATTTTCAACTACATTGTGGAGTTAGTGTTTCGAAAGTGTAATTATTTTTGTCATATACATTGCAATGATAAACTTATATGAAATAATATATAAATACCCAAGTGAGTACATTAAGAGTCTGACATATTAAAAATAATACAATATTTACTATTTTTCTTTTGCTTGTTTTTCATAAGTAAAAGAAGATAATGAAATCCAACTTACAACAATCATATATATGTTATTCTACAATAGAAAATATGAACTTGAAGAATTTTCACTGTTGCCATCCATGGAAATTACACCATTGCCAGAATAACAATTCTCCCAAAATCTAAGTTAAGGCAACGACTAGAGGGACGAACTCAACTGCATTTAATTACTTGTCATGTTGTTTTGATATCCTGTGAACTACTTTTTAAATAACATTATTATTTAATTTTAATAAATGTATGTTAAAATTATTTTGTTTATTACAAACTAAATAGAACTATTATTTTTTTTTATAAAAAAAAAGTAGTTTACAGGACTCCAAACAACATGATACGGAGTGAAATGCAATTGAGTTCGTTCCTCTAGTCGCTGCCTTAACTTAGATTTTGGGGAAAATGTTATTCTGGTAACACTGTAATTTCTATGGATGGCAACACTGAAAATTCTTTAGTTTCATATTTGCTGTTGTAGAATAGCATTATCTATGATTGTGGTAAGTTACATTTCATTATAGGGCTATCCTTTCACTCATGAAAAACGAGCAAAAGAAATGGTAAATTTTCTATTATTTTTAGTATGTCAGGCTCTTAGGCCTAAGTCTAGTTAACACAATATGTGATCAATGAAATTAACGGTAACGGAACAAAGGACAAAAAATATATATTATATAGGGTATGTATTTTATACAGGGTGTAACAAAAAGGTACGGCAAAATTTCAGGGGTGGATTTCTTATGGGTAGACAAGCAAAAAAGTTCATATGACCATATGTTGGGAATGCATCGTTACAGAGTTACGGCCATTGAGCCGCCTAATGGTGTGAAATAATTACATTCTGGTCGCTCCTTAATGTGACTCAATTTAAACTTCAATAACTCAGACCCTAATTAAGCTAGGAGAATAATTTTAGTAGGAATGTGTTCCTGAAGGATGAATTTTTCCGTCTATATGTATTTATGAGTGTACCCCCAAAGGGGAAGGAATGCCATCCCCAAATTTCTTATGCAAAAAATAAAAGTACACGTAATTGCCCTCCCTCGTCCGCCATGGTATCCACCACATACATAAAATACATATCGGCGGAAAGCCTCGTCCTTCAGAGATACATAGATACCGAAATTATCTTTCTAGCTTAATTAGGTCTGAGTTATTGAAGTTTCAATTGAGTCACATTAAGGAGCTACCAGAATGTGATTATTTCACACTACTAGGTGGTTCAATGGTCGTAACTCTGTAACGATGCATTTCCCAACATATGGTCATATGAACTTTTTTGCTTGTCTACCCATAAGGAATCCACCCCTGAAATTTTGCTGTGCCTTTTTGTTACACCCTGTATATTAATTATTATTATTATTATTATTATTATTATTATTATTATTATTATTATTATTATTATTATTATTAATGTTTATTTATATGTCTATCAACATTTGTTTTCTGCAACTATAAGCACTACAGAAATAATTTATAATATAGAATAGTTTACGTTCTTGAATATTATATGGTATTAAAATTACAGTGGTTTAAAATACTTTTTCAAAAAGAAAGCAGTCACAAAAACCAGATGTGAATAATTCAATCTGTTAAGAAGAAACGTAAGTCACAATTTCATTCAACTGCCAACAGATGAAAGTGAAAGTTCTAGTAATAAAGGAAACAGTATTTTGTACCTGAATTTGTTACATTATTGTTTGCGTTAATTTCTAGGAAAGAAAATGTTACACCACTGCAACTTTAACCTGTCCATATAATCTAAGGTAGTGTAAAAGAAATAACTGTTCCATTTATATCATGAATCTTATATATATATATATATATATATATATATATATATATATATATATATATATATATATATAAATCGTTTCAATACTAGGACAAAATAAATCTGAAATATCGAACCCATAGCCAAACACAACCCCGCTTTTCAAATGAATTCCGAAGTCAATTGTTCCTGCGGGCTCATAACGGATACGGTACCCCTTAACCAACCCAAATCATCTACTCTAATGACTAAGAATTAAAATGAAGGAAACGCACAGAAACATCAACAATCGCAGAGAAGAACCACCAAAACACTAACAGTAAGAACCCACAAGCACAAGAAAGAAAGAAAAAAAAAAAGGCTTTTGGTCGAAAACTAGGCAGACGAACAACTTCGGAATAAATGTATTTCAGCCTTCGCTTTAAAACTCTCTACTCACATCCCCCTAGAATCTTGAAGAAAAAGCTCTAGACAGATGGACAGAGAGTATATGACTGTATTTGTTACAGTGCTACGAATAGCAAACCTGTAGAGCTTGTGGAAATCCTATAGATGATTTTTCTTGTACATAAATTTCAATTTTATAACATTACATTTAGATGTATTTTGATTATTAATTTAGTATCTCATCTGCTGTTGTTTTAGTCCATTCATAAATTTCAATGTTGTTGGATTGACTATTTACAAAGATCTTAAAAGAATCCAAAACTTTAAAGTTCCAAGTCTTAAGAGCAATTGTTAAGTTGGTGTTGAAGAGCGTATTTGACTTACACACTGGATCAGAAAGGGCCTATCCGGTTGCAATGATAATAACAGACTTTGGGAGAGATAGCTGAAATTCAGTTCAAATATAGAAGTAACTTTGTAGATTCTATATTCCAAAAGCAAATTGTACTAAAATGGATGGAACATAGTCAAAAGGCAGGAAACACGAACATTAAAGTCAATGGAAAATCATTGAACAAAATGAAGTCATCCACATATCTAAAATACTATAAGGAGATGACTACTAGCAAGCTTATTGCAAAGACATAGTGAAGAGTTTAGAAACGATGTATAGCACGTAAGGAAAGTATGGATAGAACATTGTCAAAAGTAAGTTATTTGAGTAAAATCAAAGATAATTATAAAGTACATACATCTTCTTCCAATTACTAGGGCGCCCCACGCAAAGTGTATGTGCTTGAAATATCTGACGTCTTGATTTGAAATTTCCAGACTCGTTTTAGCACGCAATGTCAGTTTTGCCCTGATCACGTGATACAGTATGGTCCTTATGGCAAACCGGATACACGTGTTCTTTTACTTCGAAAAGTCAACAGATTGTGGCTACAATATATTGTAGCATCTAATGGCATATACCAAGTGAAAAATATTTCCTGATATTTCATTCAGAATTCGTGATGCGTTTCTAACAAGAAGGAAGAAAAACACGTATGTGAACCCAACATGAACATATACTTTGTGACTAAACATAGTGCTAAATAATTGATATAGACGAAGATGATATCAAACTCTGAATGTAGGTCTAAGACCGTCTTGAATCACTTTGAACAATTCCTTGAAGATAATTTTCCCTTACCACTAAAATGACTAGTTTTGATATTTGTTAGAATTGTATTAAGATTCAAATTCAAAATAGAAAAGCAATAGATACTTATTCATGAATGCACGTATTTATAAAGCATACAGAGTGAACACATATTTTTGGTGTTAATGTAATTGTTAACATATTCTAATTAAATTTACCAATTTCAGGGACAAATAAGGTAAGTATTTATATAGAAAAGTTCATGGAGTCTCTTATATTTGCTTTAATAAAGTTAATTCATACGTTTAAGTATACATATCGAGAAAAAATAGATTTTTCGCGTTTTAACAAATTGTGTTCCAAATGATTAGTCTAGAAAAGTGTAAAGATATCAGTGTCTATTGCTCATTGAAATATATTAATCATTGAACTGTCGATTGATTCAGAACTGAGAAACTTTCTTCATCATGAGAAAACTGCCATTAATGTTGTGATACTTTTTTTTTTTAATTACATAAAGCAATTTTGTTTGCATTGAGAATAACGAACAAAAAAGTCTTACTAATGGATTCATCTCTCAGAATTCAGGTTATACTGTCTTCCGCATTCTAATGTTTATCTTGTCGAACTGAGAATGTGTTTGTATGGATTATGTAACGAATTATGTCAATGTATATTTTATGTAATAAATACTGAGAGTGTTCCTTCCCCGATGATCTAACCTATCTCTGGCGTGAAGGTGCCTATCGAAACGAAGTCCAACTCATCAACAACACGAGTAATTTGGATCTTTAAAAACCCAGGTCAATCCGGAAGCAAAATGTGAATTAGCAGAGAAGATTTGTCGCGGACAATCAGTTCTCCGGTAGATTATTGACTTACAGTTTCAGTCTTTAGCAGATTCTAGACCAGTGGCTAGAGAGAGATTACGTGAGCAACCAGTAGGACAGTCTTTCGTTCTTGTAAACGGTCTGTCAGCGGAGCTCCCACTTTCTGAGCTACATCGCGAGTCTGAAAATCAGACACACTGGTATACAGACACGTCTGCGTGGTAGAAGAATACCAGAGCGGACAACGAGGAACCAAACAAAGACCATTGAGAGTCAACAGCTACTGTGACTTCAGAATTCCTTCCTTCTCACCCCTTTGCCCAATAATCTCTCATCATTTTTTTTTCTAAAAACTCTCATTTTCTCTTTCATCTGATCTTAAACGGGTGTCGTCCGATCCAAGTACTTTATCTACCTATGAGGCACATTCCAAGCAACTTTAGTAGACGACGCAGCTTTATTGAAATCACAATTTCAATTTAAGCACCTGTAAAAGAAGTAATTACAGATGTATCTCAACTGAAAATAATAATATTCCTAAAGTCATTGTCATACTAAAAGCAGATCACAAATTTTGTAAAAGCCTAACAAACACTAAAACATGTTCGAATAATTGTTGCATCTTTTTTTTTTTTTTTTTTCCTTAAAGGAATGTTCTGTGCACTGACTCTATGTGATCTGGAACCCTGCGATTATGGGACGTGTGAACTGACTCCCGCTAGCTTCAGCTGTCGTTGTCAACCTGGATATGTTGGAGCCAGATGTAATGAGAAACAAAGACCATGTGCAGATAACCCATGTGAAAATAGAGGAGAATGTAGAGAAAAGGGAAATACGTTCCACTGTAAATGTTACGCGTGGTATGAAGGTAAGTCGTTTTTAAAAAGGTGTTTATACGATAAATAACTAAAATTACATGGTATTTCAAAACAACACCGACAACGTTTGGGAGATGACTTCTGACAACAAAATAAGACAAAAGTATAGACTAATCTGGGCGGAATTATAGACCGCCGAAAAAATTAAAAAATGAACTTTAAAGGTTCATAGCTTCAAATCTATGAAACCTACCGTAGTCGGGTCAAGACTTCACTTACGATCTATTATGTGTACTATTCAAATATCCAAGTTTCAGAATCCTGCTGTACTTCCGCAACAATTTTTTAGAGGTAGTTGGTGAGTACTTCAAATTATATGGCCGTAACCAAACTCCCTCTATAAAAATTGTTGCGTGAGCACCTTAGGATTCTGAAACACGGATTTTTGAATAGAGCACATACTAGTTCCTAAGTAAAGTCTTGACCTTACTACAGTAGGTCCCATAGTGTTTTAACTATGGACCTTTAAAGTCCATGCTTTCGGTAACCTATAACTCTGAAAGAAAGTGTTTGTGCACGCAGTTCGGTCTATACTTTTTGTCTTATCTTGGTGTCAGGAATCACCTCCCAAACGTTGTCGGTGTTGTTTTGAAACACCCTGTCTATTAAATTTTCTTACTAATGCGTTTTCCGTAATATACAACTTATTCAAATTTTTTTTTTTTTTTTTTAATATTCTGACTAAATAACTATTCATATACTGTTGAGTATTTTTAAAGAACGTCGAGAAAATTGTGCTCCTAAAAATCTTAGACATGTATTAATGTATTTACAGACTCGATATATATTACTTCAAAATACAGTAAAATACAATTTGATATAGGAAAAGCATTGGCTTACTAGTACTGTACATTCCCTAAGTTTTAAGGAAATTAAGAATTTTTTTTAAAAATTTGGAATGAAAGAAATTTGTACTAAATTAAACTTGTTAATATCAAAATTTTTCAATTGGTAAAAGTTCGCGTCACACCTTTCACCTTGCGAGGACACACTGATAGGCCATGGTACACCGGTTGTGGGATACTATTGTGTTGCAGAGGGCCGTTCTACTTTTGCTTTTTTTTTTAACCTTCATTTAACTATAACTATTTTTCACATTCAGTTGCATACTACAGAAAAATCTAAGCGTTAAATTGGCGAAAAATTGAAACCCATTTTCCGCTTGCTTGACAGTTGCTCTATTAACTGAGCTACCAGCAAAATGACCACGTTTTGCTCCTTCTCAGACACTTTCTCTGACCAGCGATCTGTTATCAATTTGTAGAAGTAATCCCACAACGGTGGATATTTAAGTTGATTAAGTTTCGGTACTTGAGTAAGCACAAGTCAAAACTTGAATACATAACGTAGGTGTTCCACAAGGATCAATTTTAGGACATAAATGATCTGCTCGACCACCTTAGAGAGACTAAACTTATTTTATATATGTAGATGATATGCATAAAATCAAAACCACCCAAAATCCAAAAGAAAAAAGATAACAATGTGTCACAGATAGTTTCCTGGTTTGCAAACAACAAACTATTTCTGAACTCCGACAAAACATCCTACTTAAACTTTCATTCTAACCACGCTAAATTGACACCATATCCAGTATTTCGAATGGACGAAAATATAGCGAAGCCAGCCGAGACAGTCAAGTTCGTTTATCTTCTTATAGACAATAATTTGTCCTGGTCTCAACATATTTCAAAATGATGTCATAAATTATCCTCTGTAATTTTCCTAATAATGTCACTTGTTCCCATTTTAAGCAGAAAAGAAGTACTAACAGCTTACCATAGACTGTTTCGCAGCAAAATCAGATATGGAATATCCTCTTGGGGTTCATCCACTGAATTTATGAAAGTTTTTATACTCTAAAAGAAAGTGATAATAGTCACCAATATTTCTTATTATACTTCTTGCAGAATTCTATTCAAAGACCTAAATATTCTTCCACTTCCTTAATTGTATACATACGAAACATTACTTTTTAATCTACAATAAACAAGAACTGCACAAAAAGAACTCAGATAAACATGGATATAATACGGGAACCAAGTCACACCTCCAAGTTCCTCTTCATAATACCTCTTTGTTTTCAAAAACAATTGCATACAACGGTGTACAACTCTTTAATTCATTACCTAATCAAATAAAGTCTCTTGCCAAACATGAAAGTTTCAAAGTCAGTACGTACTTTGTTGCTAAATCACTGCTTTTACAGTGTGAGGAATACTTATGAACTGATCTAGGTTCTGCTAAGTCGTAAATGTAATTTTTGTGGATATTATATATTTTTTTTCTATTTTGTAAAAGAAAAAAAGCATATGGTGTATGTATGAATGATGTATCTTTTTAATAATCCTTTTAAGGAAACCACAATATTTTATCATGTTTTTAAATAATCTAGGAAATATTGTAAAAGTAGTCATGCTTTTAGTGTAATATGAACATATATTTGTGTAATCACATCATTGACATGCTCTATACCATATGGCAATAAGTCAACGTAAATGGTCATTGAACGCAATAAAATTCATTTCAAATCAATTAGAGTTCTTGAAGATTAAAGAGCAGAAACCCAGAAAAGGTTGACTATGCCATTTGCTAGCTCAAGAGTACAGCAACTGCCTGACAATTGAAAGATCGAAGTTCAAGTTTCCACTAGTTGATTGTCGAAATTTCTCTTATTTGGTCATTTTCTATGTGTACGGATGTTGTGTGCTTTAAACCTATTATATATGGTCATAGCATTCTACCAAATGTTGTATCAAACTTATCTTTGAAAGTCATTTGTTCAAATAAGTTGGTTAACACTTTCACACGCACTATAAACGATCAAATACAAAACTTTTTTTTTTTTGCTCATTTGTTTACATTTCTTCATTCAATGTTACATTCGTTGGTAGGTATAGAGTGCAACATGGTACTCACTTGAAGCAGTTATTTAAGAGTAAGCTGTTTCCTTTCCTAAATCTTAAAATCGTAAATCTTAAAATAAACGAACAATTGGAAATATGAACAGTGCCTGACTTTGCCAACCTAACTTCAGCCACAGTTTCTTCCAAGGTTTCTTTGTGTTTGTATTTATTGTAATATTCTTTAAGTTTACAGTTATACAAAAACAGGATGCTGCTTGTATGCACCAATAAGCATTTCAACTGCTTCCCGTGTACACGTTTAGCGCCACTGTACAGTGATTTTCGTTTGTTTTCTTTGATGCAATGTTGAATAGAAATAGAACATGTTTTATTTTAGAACAGTTGCATTAAATGTTGTAACCAATCCAAAAGTTGCATACAACTTGGTATTGTACACGTTCAAATTCCACTTTGGTGAAACATTTGATGCAATATTTGATTATGTTATTATCGACTTTAGAAATAATTAATAATTATTTTTTCATTGTAGGTCGTTTGTGCGAAAGGAAAATGAGGCGAATTCCTCAAAAGGCCTTGACTGAACGAATGTTGCAGGAGCCTTTCTGGTTGGGATTGATCACAGTTTTCGTGGTGCTTGGTGTAATTGGACTGTTTTGGTGTGCCAAGAGGCATGTCCCTGAAAAGTTGGAAAAGCTGCTTGCAGAGGAAGCAGACCGTAACAGAACAAGTGCGTGTCCACGTCAACGTCGCCATATCACCACATGATTCTTGGGGACAGAGGCTGCTGAGCGGAATTTTCATAGCACTTCTATTAAACACACTGCTAGAAACAAATCAAAATAAGATATATTTGTTATCATGTTGTTCATTCATGATGAGCTAGAATTATAGTCATAGATTTTACTATCACGAATAGAACATAATAATAAGATGAAAAAACATACAGTTTAAGCCATCCACTAACTAGTAAATACTCTCAACAAACTATAAAAGAATGATACACAAAGAGTGAAAAACTGCACGTCTGGACTGAGCTCGAACCCGGGACCTTTGATGTATCGTGCCGATTCGTTAACCACTACACTAACCGGTTAATGCACTGGTTGTTTCGTCCCTTTGTTACTACAATATAAAACAATGATCTATTTTGCTATTTGACATGCTATATCTAGAAATTCAGGGGATTAAAATCTGCAACTTTTACAATTATGCGCCTTAGTTATTCTATTACTAGATATTAACTTCCCTTGCTTTGAAAAAACAAAAATGAAACTGGCCATCATAGAAAATCAGTTGCTACAAAGTGAGAAATATCCATGTAGTTCGGTCAGTTGCTATAAAGTGAGAAATGTCTGTGTATTTCGATCAGATGCTACAAAGTGAGAAATGTCCGTGTATTTCGGCAACTTATTATTTTTTCTTTTGGTAGAAATATTATCCGATTTAATTCCGTCCATGAACTATAATCTTGTTCTTCATCTGCTTTCATCTTCTTTTTACCATTCTTCTATTATGTCACAATGTTACGTTAATGTTGATCAAATAATGTCCTAACCAATTCCTTTATCTCTTGATAATTATCTCCATTTTTGAAATCTTCTTCTGTAATTTTTAAACACTATTTGTATCTATTCGGTTCATTCCAATTATTTTCACTATTCTTC
Organism: Thermobia domestica; assembly: GCF_964235325.1. NCBI lineage: Eukaryota > Metazoa > Arthropoda > Insecta > Zygentoma > Lepismatidae > Thermobia > Thermobia domestica. The sequence continues at coordinate 136,509,924 of NC_137471.1, forward strand.
CACACACTACACATTTAATGCTTCTATGTTTTGTTACCTTCACTCTCTCTTTCTTTCCCTCTCTTTCTCTCCCCTTTCTATCTCTCCTCTCTTTTTTTCTCTTCCTCTTTCTCTTTCACTCTTGGTTTCTCTCTGTCTCTGTTCCTTTCTCTCTTCTCGGTTTCTCTCTTTCTCTCTCTATCTCACTCTCTCTTTATAACGTATTGATGTGATCATACGTAGTTATGTGACCAAGAAGAAAAACTACAACAAATATTTCTGAATAGCTTTTGGTTGGGAATATTAGAAAAAAACATTAGATTACCGTAGCTAAATTCTAATTACGTAAATTGTGTTCTCAAACTATATTGTGGATGCAAAGTAAAACATAAAAGGAAAATACATTTTCATATTTATGAATAATTCTGAAAAATAAGTCTTGTAAGTTACATGGGTAGATATAACTGAATAAAATTACACGGTGACATAGGACCAAACAGCAATCGCAATTCATTTTTGACCATACGCATTTGAGAGTTCTGAGAGATAATGCTTGCCCTCACATCTTCGATTATCCGTGGAGGAATAAAGTTTTCTTTTAATTAATTTCGAATATATTATTATAATTAACTGAAAAGCTTCTCATTGTTCAGTTACATTTCTTTTTTTAAAAATCATAATGGCAAAAAAAATTAGATCTAAGACAACTGTACTTCTTGTAATAGCATTAGTAGAACTAACTTAAGTTTCAATTAAACCATGCTCTTAGAAACAAAAATCGGAAATCGTCACATGATACTTTCATAATTTTTACATTATCAATATTCGTGCCTTCGATACAATGTTACTAGATCAAAACTGCTTATTCTGCTGTTAGTTGTAACGAAATTGTTATCTAATTTTAGGGACCTAACTTTACAGTTGGAATTTCAATTAAAATTCTTCAGTAGGATAGTAACATGAAATATTCATTCTGTAAATATTTCATTAGACTAGTATGGAAAGAATTTTTCAACCAAAAATGTGTAATCAAATTTCCGTCCAAAATCTAGCAGACTAGGAATTTACTTGTTACCTGTTATCAGAAAATTGTTACGTAGCTCTGAACATTTAAGTAATGTTAGTTTCAATACGTAATTCACAGCAACGCGAACTCATCATGTTTGAACAACTTGCTGTTTGTATTTTTTTTTTTAATATATATATGAATGTTAAGGTTTCTACTTAAAATCAATTCTACTAAATTAAGGTGTTTCTAAAGTGTGTTTAAGACTTGCCCACCCATCGTCACCACAATAGAACAGGAGCACTTATTTTTATTCCATTAAGCTGTTGCACTCATGATCAAATATCAATTGCAATCTACAAATGCAATGATTCTATGATGTGGCCTTACACTGCCGGAGGCATTAAACTATTATTGATGTACGTAATATTTTTGCAAAAGTTATGAACTGCTTGACATTTTGCAGTACTTTTTTGAGGCTGTTCGAATGAAGGCAAGTTTATACCATCTATTAGTAGTATGTCCCCAGGATAAGACATTAGACGCTACTTTTTTTTAATTTTTGGCCAAAATATAAAATTATGGTCGCTGTATTCCAACACTATTTAATTTTCCCGTGTTAGATAATAAAAGAACAATCAACATGTAGTAAACCTATGAACAGAATAATCGTGTCGTGTGAAGGAAGTAATGCCAAACCCATCTTAATTACATACGGAATAATACAAAATGATAACTAAGTAAAATAGTAAGCTAAAAGGTTTCCTTTCTTTTTGGATTTAAAGATCCAGTATATTTCGACAAAAATTTTCTTGTAGGCCTTATATCTGGAGAACTACAAACTTCCCAAACCCGAACTATCACTTAATTGAGTATGATGTGCTTATTCCGTAGAAAATTCGAAAACTCGATTTAGGGACAGTTCAAAAATTTTGTGGCTCTTGATCCAATTGGCCCAAAAGAGCCAATATATTTCAACTCAAATTTTCTTGTAAGCCTTATATCTGGAGAACTACATAAACTTTAGCTAAACCCAATCTGCCATTTAACTCAGTAAGATGTACTTATTCCGTAGAAAATACGAAAACTCGAATCAGGGGTCGTTCAAAAATTTCGTGGCCCCTGATCCAATAAAAAATTGCAACAAAAAATTTCTTGTAGACCTTATAATGTTATCTGGAGAACTACATATAGTGTCGCCAAACCCAAACTATCAGTTAAATCAGTATGGTGTGCTTATTCCGTAGAAAATTCGAGAATTCGATTTAGAGGCCGTTCAAAAATTTTGTTGCCTCTAATTCAAAAACTAATTATTGGCCATGATAGCAATCTTTTATCTATTTTTAGTTTTCCTAAAATTTTTGTTTAAAGAAGTCATTCTTATTATTCAAACATCTTCGAAGTTCTTGGTAGCATGGTGTATACTATAGTATATTTTAATGTAGGAAAACGCTTTTTAACAAGTACAAAATTAGCTTTACTGCTTCTGTGTAGTTGCTAAATGTGTAATAGTTCCTCAATATTTTGAAAAGCAGCATGGCTGCCCTTCATCAGGAGACTAAGACATCTAATCAAACACATGATGGAATAATCTTACTCCTTTTTTTTTAACTATGTAACCTTCTTGTGGAATTTGTAAATAAATGTAAAACAGCATCTAATATTATATATTTCAAGAATTAAACATTGGCGATAAAATAAACCACATAATCCGGCATAATCCTGTAATTCACAATTTTTTAACTAAGATTCAACGATTCAATAAATATGTGATTTATTATCTGATAATTATCTGTAATTAAAATCAAGTACATAAATACTATATTGAACACTAGCAGCGTTCACCCCGCTTCGCTGCGGTCACCCCGGAACGCAATAAACTTTGTTACTTAGATAATTTTTACTTTTTCGCTTTCAAGTGATATGATAAAAACCATAGAAGATTGCAGTAAATGTTAACATTATATCGCCTGTCATTTATGTTAACCCGCCCCGCTTCGCTGCGGTCACCCCGGAACGCAATAAACTTTGTTACTTAGATAATTTTTACTTTTTCGCTTTCAAGTGATATGATAAAAACCATAGTAGATTGCAGTAAATGTTAACATTATATCGCCTGTCATTTATGTTAACCCGCCGAGTGACACGGTCATGCGGGTTGCATATAAATACGTTTATTTTTACCTATGATGAACTAACAAAGGATTTGTACGTTATGGACACTTGAATGGTCAATTATCTCAAGACACTGGTAATTAAAAATTAAAGTGATATGATAAAAACCATCTAGGGTCCAAATCCTAATAACCCCCCAAAAATGAAAGAAATTGGTTCAGCCGTATTAGCGTGATGAGGGAACAAAGGATTTGTGCGTTCTCTTTTATATATTAGATGTCAAAATGTTTGCATAAATGAAATCATTAATTGAAATGAATATCTTGAATTTAGTACCACAAAAATGTAAAACCCATTATTAAACGCAGACTAAGACAATTGTAATAAAATATTATATATATATCATGTTTTAAAGAAATAAAAGAAACGAGTCACCAGTAAAAATAAGTTACATAATGTAGCAACAGATAATGAAATTCATGATCTTAGAAAAAGCAATGTTACCAAATGAAAAAGAAAAGTTCTCTCGTCTTTTTCGGTATTAAATATCAATTTGACCTGTCTGATTTGGATTCGGATAAACTATTGAATTAAGTAACTCTTAATTCATGATTAAACAAGTTGCGTTAATGAACCTGTTATGCAATACTCGAAATATCTTGACCGTAAACTCAACTAAATTTAAATAAATTAATTATTTTGCGGCATATACTGGCTATAAATGCTTTTCAATTTGCGTTTTCACTTTTACAATTTTGTCCATAGGTTTCCTATCATTTAGAGCGTCACGTGTCTTATCCAAAAACGATGCTGCAGATGCATGTTCTGGAGCTTGTACTACTAGGCTGGACAGCAACTTCGACTTCTCTTTATTTTTTTACTTTCTTTCTAACTTTAGCTCCAGCCTCTGTCACCTGGAGGAAGACATATTCTTTCAGGATTTTGGTGTCTATCTCTCCGTGGAGAGGACATCACATGTAACCGCTGTTACCAATATTCCATTGGCTTCTTTATGTATAAGTGCATGTACCTGTTTCTCTTCCATATGCAGAGTGGTTTCAAAAATGTTTGTGCAAAACTTCAGAAACTGATTTCTTTACACCAAATGTAACGAAAAAGTTTTACTGAACATAGGTCGAAACAGGCTTTCTGTATATGAGATACAGGCGTGAGCAAATGTTATCAACAATTTTGAAGGGTGATTATGTTTAGAGATAACTGATCACTGATTCAGTTCCAAGTTATGTGAATTCGCGGTTGATAATATCATGCCCATGAGTTTTCTCGGGGTTCTCCCTGTTTTTACATTTTCTTTCCGTGAATTTCTCCTTACTTGGAAACCTTATAGATGTTAAAACTTGGCAACCTTATAGGCGTAAAGTAAAGATTTTATTTAATTTTGCTTTACAGTACAAATTCTTAAATCAATAAATTAGAAACGAAATTAGTAATTTGTGAACAATCTTTAATACCAAAAAATAGCTATATTCTAGTTCCAATCTTGCTTTAGTTAACAACAAGAAAGGCGATAGAATCAACACGAGAAAGCGAATGTTACTATGACGATTCCAAACGTGTTACAAAATACAAACAACTATAAAATATTGTTTCTTATGACATATAAATAGGTTCCCAAATTTAATAATAACATTTAGTAAAACACTCCTCAGGATTAAATAGTAACATTTGTTAAAGCGTCTAAATTAAGATTAGTTTAAAAGAGCGCTAATCACAATAAATTGTAGCACCTTCCCTATCTTTTCAACATAATTTGGTAGGGAGCGACAATATTCGTATTGATTTCATAGAGACCGAAAAGTGGATTTCGAAACTTTGTCCAAAAACAAATTGACTCAATGACCAGAGAATAAATCGTGAATCTTTTTTTTAAGTTATCTTTTTTCTTTCATTGTTGAGAGAGTTCCATTATAGGGAACTTGTTTCTGAAAAGTAAAATTAAATGTTCTCAACAATGAATAAATCGAAATAATTAAAAATTCCACGAATTATCTTCTAAATATATATTCAACTTATCTCAATATACATTCAACGAAGTAAGCTTCTCTTTACTCATTAGGTTTTTTTCTCTCTCTTTTTTTAATTTGTACAAGACCAGGACAGGAATCGTAAGTTTGTCTCATATTAGCTCCAAAGTTATTGACAAAACATGTAGGAAGGGAAGAAATCAACTCTACGAAAGCATTCCAATATTGGACAAGGAATCCTTAAGTCAGTATTATTTTCATAGAGTAATCTGACATTTAATAATGCTTTTGTGACAGAATTTCCATTTAATATTTAATCGCCACTAGTATAACCATCCATTTATTGTCAAGTTTATGGATGAAAAGATCCAATATATTTTCAGACAAAAATTTTCTTGTAAGCCTTATAACTGGAGAACTACATATAGAGTAGTAACACCCAAGCTATCACTTAACTCAGTATGATGTACTTATTCCGTAAAAAATACAAAAACTCGATTTGGGGCCGTTCAAAAATTTTGTGGCCCCTGATCCAAAAGTGCATCGAAAGATACAATATATTTCCATCAAAAATTTTCTTGTACGCCTTATATCTGGAGAACTACATATAGTGTAGCCAAACTCAAGCTATCATTTAACTCAGTATAATGTGCTTATTCAGTAAAAAATACGAAAGCTGGATTTACGGGTCGTTCAAAAATTTTGTGGCCCCTAATCCAAACTCTAATTTTTGGCAAAAGTCGCAATCTGTGATGCATTTTTTGGATCATTCCTAAAATTCTTTGCCAAGATCACAATCTTTAGATCCATTTTTTGGATCATTCGTAAAATTCTTGTTGCTATTCAAAATTGCACGCTACATAAACTCCATCACTTTCCCCGCCTTTAGCAATTAAAAGAACCTCTTTTCGACCTATGTTCGTACCGGTTTCATTTTTTGTAGCGTGTGGTGATAGGAATGCTGAAGTTCTACACGAATATTCTGAACTCAATGTATACTTATTTTTTTTTCCTTGCATGAATTTATTATGCATTCACTTTACGTTCACTTTGTGCATGATTAAATTGTAAGTTATGGTGAAGCGTAAAAATTAAGTGCTAATCAGCGTCTCAAACGAAAAATACAACAGCAAACTATTTTATGACCAACGCTGAGTAAGTAATTCTTTATAATTGAAAGAAAAAATGACAGAAAGAAATCCACATGGTACCATATAAGTACAGCAAAATGATATTTTACAGATATATATATATATATATATATATATATATATAAAATAGATGTTACTACGTTTTGTTAGGATTTATGTGTTTCAAAAACTTTATATTTTGATATGACGACTTACGTAAGTCAGTAAGAGCGTGACATGTAATTACATTTGTATAATTATTACAATATTCATATAAGCTGCGTACATAAACCTGAAAAGATTTTTCCAGATACTAACAGTAACATATACTTGCATTTATAGAACAGCAATACACGACGAAAATACGGTTACGTATACAAAACTTAAAGGAATATTCACGACAACGGATAATTCAATTGTAAAATATTGCCATATGTAGAATTTGTTAAATTCATGGGACATGAGTGCAAGAAGGAATACGCAAAGTGACAGAAAGGCCGAAAGCCCCTACTTCTAGAACCAACGTAGAAGGCGGTGCTAGACAATGTCTAACTTTAGTGATTTTTAAAATGTCTTCACAGAACGCAACTCGATCTCAGTATATTTATAATATTAGAAAAAGAAGGTAAGATAAAAAAAAAATGTATCATGAGACGAATACTATTTGGAAAAAGACCCAGATATATCGGAAACAAACTTTTCAATTGTCTTCCAATAATCATATAAAAAAAGGACAAAATTCAACAATTTCAAAAAGGAATTGAGGAAGTTCTTTGTGAATCATGTGATAATAATTTTACGGAATATTACAGCATAAAATATTTTGTTCAGAAAAAAAATGCATTTAGCTTTCAAGCCTTGAACGACTCGTTGATGAAATGTAGAAAGGAGAAAATGAAATTTTAAAAAAATGCTGAGATAACGATCCGATTGGTTATTATGATCAGTTATATTGTTGTCAGGGGCATCATTTGGGAATGGAATGTGGGAAATTTGCCCTCCTCCCTGGGTTTGAGAAACATACACTCTTTAATAAATTGTGTACTAATGAATAATAAAAAAAGCAAAAGTCTTATATCGGTGGATGTTCTTGCCTCCTTCCTCCCCACGACAATACCTGAAATGACATTACTGCTTGCCACTAATGAAGTAGACTATTTCAATTACGTGTTATATGACACGCAATATTCAATATAGCTAAGAAGGACTCACAACCGTACCTCTCTTATATGAATTTGAAATAAGTTCTCACTTGTATTATTTTGCTTCTAACATTCTTATATTCCACACAAATATACCAAAACACTCTGAAAATGCAAAACTTGTCTTAATGGAAGTGTAAACTGTTCTAAACTGAATCTTTCATACGAAATTCTATTGGTAAATTGGATCAATATCATAAATAAAATGTGAACGGCTAAAGTTTCCTCAAAACAATCTGCAAAAGTCAATATTCCGTGCTCTTATCATGAACTTGTCTCTTGTAAGTACATATTTCTCTCAGAGATACTAGAAAGATAAATTGTTAATTATATAGTTTGAAAATCTGAAAAAAAAAAAATTGAAAAAAGAATAAGAATTTCCATGTGAAGAGTTTTATGTATGACCATACCATTTATATTTCCTTTAACCTTTCAACATATACATGCTTCAAAAGAAAGGTTTCACTTATATTATAATGATCATGGTATTTTGAGATGGTTGATACACAAAGCCCTGCTTCAGTTCTTAAACATTGCTCAAATTTCATGTAAAACCTAGGTCTCATGTAATGTGCTCGAACAAATCACAGAAGGAGCTTCAAAAATTTATGAGACTCAAATTTATCCATGCACAAAAATATATTCTGTTGCTACTATTAAGATTCAAGCCACAGAAAGAAAAATATTTAGATTTTCATGATTTATAATAATTTGACTACAGTCCTAATACTTGTAAAATGTTAAAGTAAATATATCAATGTATTGACAGGCCTTCCTTTGCCAAAAAGCACAACTTACATATATAGTTAGTGTATCTTCAATGGGACAGCTATGATGTTACACTCATACCTATGTCATAAATAAATGTATTTTGAAAATTCTTCTCTCACAAGAGATCCGAAGTATGTCTTTCGTTAGTAATTTGAACTCTTCAATAAATGGAGACCTCAGAGGGTAAAATTTATTTTTGTTTTATAAATGGATGACCCACAATTTTGATGTGTCCTTGTGTGGTATTCCACTCTTACTTTTCAAACGAATTGTATAATACCTTACGATACTACGAAAAATTGCACTGAGAATACGAAAGAAAAATATGCACCGCATGGACAAACTTCATTCATGAGTTATTAATCTTTTGTATTCTTGGCAAAGTAATGGTTTCAGATATGTTTGGGTCTAATATTCGATTAATTATCTGCATTTAGTTTGAGTCCGTAGTCACAGATAGCTGATGACGAAGTCAAAGAGAAAAACATAGCTTAAACGTTTTTCGAACACCAAGTTTGAAAGAAAATACTGAAAAGATAGACAAATAAATTAGTAATGTGAGAACGTTTCACAATTTAGCACTTCACATTACCCCTTGTCCAATATCATACGAATAACAAAATCAAGTTATCTCAGGTATTTAATACGGATTGATCGTATTGAAAATACGAGCGCGGTGTATGAAGTTCTTGTTTAGAGACCTTTGAAAGAGATCTTTTGGTAACGAAAAGATGAAAGAACAATACGAGACAGATCGCTTAGGAAGGTGGCTAACAACAATCCTTCTTTAACCAGGGCTACACAGAATGCATCCAATAACAAGCTGTTGCCTGTTCGGCTATGAATTTTCGTTTCCTTAAGGCATAGAGTTAATTAGCTAGATAGTCATGAGTTTATGATTTAAAATACAATTCTCGATTCGTTTTTATAATTCCTACTTGGTTTGCAAAACGGAATATTGCAGAATATTCAAAGTCTATACGTTTCGTTATTCATTATGACTCGATAGTTAAGATACATACATACCTAAGTAGAATCACATCAAAGAGAAATGAATACATAATTAGAAAATACGACGAAGGGCTAAAACTTACTCCTTATCAACGGCAAATACATATGTGAAGGGGACAATAGTATTAACTCATTTATGATTTTTTTTAACAACATCAATGTTTCGCTTCACCTCTCTCTAGTTTTTGAATTTATGATTAAATTTGTTATGCATGAGTACTTATTTGACTTCAGTACTAATTTTTTGTATGCATTAGTTCCTTTTCCTCTCTCTTCCTACATTCTTTTAAATCTTATTATAATTTTCTTCTTTTCATTTTTTATTCCAAAGAAAGTATAACTTTCCTCTGTATTAATACTTCCTTCCATCTGTCTGCACAAATCTTTCTCTAGCATTTCACGTTTATAGTCTTTCTTGGTATTTTCCATTTAGTAGTAAATTTGCGTTACTCTATGCTGTTTAGCATGACGATCCTCTTCTTAAATTAAACCTTGTAGTTAGAAATACATACATATATATACATATATATATTGCTTAATGCATAATTTGGTTTTTAAAAAGAAAAAGAAAGAAAAGATCTATTTTCTATACAGGCTGTTACCTAAATGTGTCATAGTATTTTGTGAACAGATTCCTCAAATTAAAATAAGAAAAAAAAAGTTCATATGGACCTATACTCAAAAGTAGATAGCTTCAAAGTTATAGGGTGCCGAAAACGTAAAATAAATAAACTTTAGAAGTTCATGCTTCACTACTATGAGACCACAGTCGGGGCAAGGCATCACTGAGGAGCTGGTATGGGAACTATCCAAATATCCATGTTTAAGAATGCTCCAGTACTTGCACACCAATTTTTAGAAAGGTAGGTGGAGAGTGATCAAGTAAACTCCCAAACAACCTCTCAAAAAATGATTGTGCAAGTACCGGAGGTTCCGAAAGATGGATATTTAAATAGTTCGCATGCAGGTAAGTTCCTCAGTGATGTCTTGACCCAACTACGATAGGTCCCATAGTAGTGGAGCCATGAACTTTTAAAGTTCACTTGTTTCTCGTTTTCGCACCCTATAACTCCGGAACTATCCACTTTCGATCACAGGTCCATATGAACTTTTTTTTCTTATTCTTATGTAAGGAATCTGTTCTCAAAATATTGACACATTTATGCAACACCCTATATATAGTGAACCTTGTGATATAACTTAATGCTCGTTGAAAACTTAAGTTTAAGAAAGAGAATAACATTGAACTAAATATTATATTTTACATATTTTCAAATAATTTTATAGCTCTAAATATGCAGCAAAACTTCAATTTTGTACTTTCGTAGTTGTAAATATTTATTGTTTTTATTCTTATATTTTAAATGAAATTATCGAATTATCGCTCCAGCTAAATGAACTATCAAATTACAAAATAGTTTACTACCAAACATTGTATTTTAAAAATTCGTTTGTATTCTTTATAAGAAGTAGTTCTTACTTTACGTACAAATGATAATGAGAATTAAAATGCTCCAATGCATGAATAAATTGAGAGACATTTTCGTCTTTCATGTAATTTACAAAGTTTCTGAAGGAAATTCATGTAAATGGTGTAAATGTTACAGCGGTATATTTGTGTTTATTCATGTAAATCATTCGTCGTTCTTCTGAGTTTCATGTTTCTGACCTTATGGATTGTACTTCTTTTTTATCAGATATAGAATCAAAGATCTCTTTAGGTAGACAGACATTGTATAATTCATCGACTAAATCTATTGTTTTATGGTCATAGATAATTGCAATACTGAATTAGATATTTTGAATAACTGATCTGTTCATTTCAGGATTGTTATCATTAGTAGAATTGGTTTAGAATGTATTCATTAGTATATTCCCTGCCTCAGTAATTATTTTTTTCTTTCTAAAATACATCTATTTGTTAACGTGTCTTTCTACAGAAAGAATAACATTTTAATTTTATTTATTACAAATTACATTAAAAGCTGGATAAGTTTTTTCCTTTACCAGTTAAACTTCTTGATGGTATTTGCTTCAGTAGTGTAGGCATTCTTAGGACTATAATTTCGAACTATTTTGAGGTTATTTCTTCCAAGTTACTCCATCCGAATTAGTTGAACCAGTACCATTTCTGATTTTTTAAACATTTTTTTTAATATACAGATCACTGGACAATAGCATTTACTGTCTATCTCATACATGAATTTATTGTATAAGGTTGAATACACATATAAATCAAAAGAACAGTACCATATTCGACCATCAGCTGCATGATGGGTTGGGCTACTGTTGAGAATCATATTGGTACAGTAGACCGAAGTTTTCTTTTCTTTTGATTTTTGTTTGATTTTGTTTAATAGTGTGAAAAGTATAGTCTTTTTAAATAATGGCTTTGTTGAATAATAAATAATTTTGTTGAATGGTTTTGTTCCGGAAAAGAGTCGACCAGATAGGGCTAAGTTGAAATCCACTGTCTGCATTGAGACTGTTCCTTTCCCGTGAGATAGCTATAGTTTCCTTTAATGTTCTGTCCCAAAAATTGCTGGATGTAGCTTCTATGGTGATATTTGTAAAATTAATTACACCACCAAATAGCACCAACTACTACAAATAACACCATAGAAGCTACGTCCAGCAATTTTTGAGACAGAACATTAAAGGAATCCATAGCTATCTCACAGGAAAGGAACAGTCTCAATTGACAATGTGTTTCAACTCATAACTGTGTGGTCGGCCCTTTTCAGGAACAAAACAGACGTTCAACAAAGTCATTTCTCGTAGCTACAACAACAGAAAATCAGGAGCCAGCATCCCACACTCAATCAGAAGCCAACATTTCCCTCAGCCAATCACAAGCACCCATTCATATCTCTTCCCCTAAATAGTCACTATACGTATATAGATGTTGACGTCTCCGGTCTTTTCATTAAAATCCCTGAAGACTAATGCGATGTCTGCATTCGAAACGTAGGATATCGATATCTTCACTTGGCTGATAACTCGTGAATCACGTCGAAAAAAAAATCAAGTCTTTCTTCGGTATATTCTTAATTTGAATCTGTAAACTTCACGAAAACAGCTTGTAGCAACTTACAACTTAAATTAGATTCCATGTCATCTTATCTTTAGGAATTCTATCTGCGACACAAGATTGATCAAAGTGTTTTAATAAAGCTGTGTGCTACTTTTTTTTTTCTATCAAACGACATACGCGATATAAGAATTTTTAGTTTACGTCCATGTATTCATCTAGCAAGTGACCATAATTACTTGAGATTACATATTACGCGTATTTACACAAGCCTTATGAGCATGTGAATTCAATATTTTAAACCAACTAGTAATATTTAATTGTTATCTCCTTAATAGACCTCAACAAATTTAGGCTAGACCTTAATAGATTAGTGGCTCTAATGTAATATGTAAGATCGCTCGTGATTGAAGAACTTTAGTTCATCTCAATAAAGCAGTAATAAAATCACGTACTTTAGCGTATTTCTGCTTGATTTAATCGTGAAAATGTTGATCTCATCTTGACATCTTCCGAATGTGCATCTTGCATTACTTGTTGAGTTGCTGTTACATCACATTTTTTACGTTGTGTCCTCCTCTTCTAACCGGAATTCTATTTCTTAACACTCCACAAATACGACAAGTGATCGGAAAGTGAGGTTACAAAGCCTGTAGTTCAACGTGTATATAATGTTTCATGTAACCAATACAGCTACCTGATAGCACATACATTAGATTTTTTTTTGTTTACATAGTCTCCATATCGGTTGAGACACTTGTCGCATAGTGGGATGAGTTTGAAAATTCCCTCCTAATAAAAATCCTGTCCTTGTGAGTTCAGACACGTTGTCATGAAGTGTTTCACCTCCTCGTCTGAAGCGAGATGAGCATCTCCTAGGTGCTTCTTCAATTGCGGAACAGGTGAAAGCCGCTTGGAGCGAGATCTGGGCTGTAGAGAGGGTGGTCAATGATATCCCAGCGAAAGTGGGTGACGTTTTCTCTACCAGCCGCAAACTTTTGACACCATTCTGAGACATGTTGACGAGAAATTACAGTCTCTCCGTAAACCATCTTCTAGCTGCCGGTAAATTTCAGCTGCGCTTACATGTTTCGCCCACATAAATCGAATAACTGAGCAGACTTCTTCGCGAAACCAGTTTTCCAAACGAGTCGCTATTTATGTCTACCTACAACTAGCACCATAGGTAACGGGTGGCAGAGACTCTACACAGTTGCCAACTCCATGTATTAAAATTATCGCACGCTCCTCATTTCTGTATAACAGACGAAATTCCTGAAATATCGGCTTTATAACCTTAGTTTATGATCTTCCCTCATAGAAACAATCTTCAAATACTGGCGTAGTAGACTAAAGATATTTTGAATTAATGGTAGAAATACTAATGCATACAGTATAAAGAACTGTGTTATTTTCAAATACCACATCGATATCTGACAATGTTCCCAATACTATTTGTGTAGTTCTTTAAAAAGATGAGCATGCACAAATAGTGTTGGCAACATTTGTAAGGTGACAATGTGGTATTTGAAAATACCGTAATTCTTTATACTGTACGCATTAATGCTTTTATCATTGATTTAAATAGCATTTAGTCTACTCCGTTAGTATTGAAGTCCCTGTTTATATTTGTGGAGTGTTAAGAAATAGAATTGTGGTTGGAAGAAGAAGATACAACATTAAAAATGTAGTATACCAGTAACTCAACAAGTAATTCAAGGTGCATGTCTGGAAGAAGATGTCAGGATCACAACGAAATTTTCACACTTAAATAAGACACAAATATACCAAGGTACATGATTTTATTAATTCTTTATTAATTTACATAACAGTATATTATTCATAAAATGGAAAAAACTAACTTACTGTAGTCCAAATTAGACCATGAACACTATATATTTCATATTCTTGAATGAATTAAAATAACAGTTCATAATTCATACTGAACATAATTTAAGATTATAATACTATATGTACTCTAGATGCAAAATTATTCCAATTACGTTGCTACTCGTATATTGAAAATGCACAGATAAGTTCAGAATTGCGATTATTGTTTTATTTTCAAAGAAAATATAACATATAAAACCATAGTTTGAAATATATAAAACCAGCTTTAAAAGTGAGTACAGTTACATACAAACTTGATTCTTTATCTTCAAAATGCATATTTCATGCAAAAAATAAGTAGTATTCCTTAATTCGAAATACCCTCTATATACAAATAATCTCTCGTCCTCAGATTTTCTACAGTACTTTCTAGCTAGTTGTCTCTAAAGAAATGAAACCAATGTTTAAAATTACAAAAATACCTCGTCCCTTTTTAATAAATAAGAAAGGAAAAATATTTATTTTGTTTTAAGAAAGGAACTATAAATAGTACGCGTTCTTTTCACAAAAATATCCGTTGACAAAACAAAGTTCTTTCTTAGAAAAGATCTTTCCCAATAATGCTAACAGTTTAAGGTAAAAATACAGAGAAAGGTCTGATCAACTAAACTAACGGGAATTAAAGACAAGATATTTTCTTGCTTAGCAAATGTTCAGCTATGAGATACACGATAAATTTTCTATATGATGTCATTGCTAGCTCAAACGGTAGAGAATCTATTTAGCGAAAGGGAGGTGATCGGGATTTTCGCTCCATCAGTCTTGCAGTCTATCAGTCTAAGATGTTAGAAAAATTAGGGAAGATCTGTGAAGAATATGGGATGAAAATAAGTGTTAGAAAAACAAAAGCCATGGTAATTAGAACGAAGGGGTCGGTGTCAAATATAGAAATCGGAGGGGAGAAAATAGAACAGATGAGACTAGTTTTGATACCTGTATAGTATTATTAATAATGATATGAATGTAAACGTGAAATAAAAGTAAGGATAGGAATGGCGAAAGAAACCTTTAGGAGGAAGAAAATACTATTTTATGGGACCTTGAATCAAGAGTTGAGAAAAGAGACTCATAAAGTGCTTCGTATGGTGTATTGTGCTGTATGGGTCAGAAACATGGACATTAAGTAAGAATGATGAGAAGTGACTGGAAGCTGTTAAAATGTGGGTGTGGAGAAGAATGGTGCGAATTAGCTAGGTCGAACAGAAAACGAATGAGAGAGTGTTAGAAATGGTAGGGGAGAAAAGAACAATTTTAGATATTATTAAAAAGAAGAGAAACTGGTTGGGAGATTGGATGAGAAGGAACTGAATAATAAGGAACGTGCTAGAAGTTATGCTGGCACGAAAAAGAGGGAGGGGGCGAAGGAGACTACAATTAATGGATGATAACAAAACAGAAAAGTCGTACGTGAAGGCGAAGAGGTTAGCGGTAGACTGTGGAACATGGAAGTTTCTCAGTTGTAGCAAATGACCTGTCAATAATGGCAGAATACCTATGATGATGAGTCTTGCAGTGGGTTTTTCAATGTTATTCCAATATATCTCTTTACTTACGGGTGTAAAATCTCGTACAAATACTGAAAAGAATTGTAAGAGTAGTTCAGTCACATTTATTATGATAAATATGTTATTCTAATAGTATTCATGTCTACCTGCTTGTCAGGAATACAAACAGTAATCTACATTGTAACCTAAAATGAAATAATTAGTTAATGCCTAATCGATTTTTTTTAAAAAAAATCTCTAATTGCTCATATGTAGTCAGTATAATTTTCCATAATGAATAGTTTCCTTTATTTGATATAAAACACAGCACAAAATTGAAGTTTTACTGTATTAATTACAGTGTCATAAAGTATAAGAACTTTAAGTAACGTCTGAAAAGAGAAAGATTATATTATGTACGTTAGTATTAATATAAATGTACAGATAGTTGTGAAGGAATTCCTTATATTACATGTATGTTTATTCTTTAATTAATTTATTTTTTAATATTTGTCTGTACGTCTACGTTATTTTCAGTAATGATATTATTTATTGAGAATCAGAAGTATTGAAATGTCAGTAAATATAATATGGTTATGGTTAAAAAGAAGCAATTATTTAAAACTTATCAATTTTTTGGGGTTTTACAGGGCATTGAGTTTAATAATAATTGAAGTACTACTGCAAATTTCAAAACATACGTTTATAAAGATGCCTCTAAACATTTCAAATAATATACTTAAAATTATTTTTGCACATTACAAATTGTTTTGTTTTATTCCACGGCGTAATATGACGTCATTTATTCATAGTACATTACACAAATAATCAATAATTATATGTAATACACACAATGAACAATTCATTATATATGTACTATTTAGCAAGCTATTTTCTTATTAATGTCTACATTTAAAGGTTTAACCCCAAAACACATAACACAAATTGAATGTCTTACTAAATACCATACAAATAGCACGCAGCTTCAAATATGGATTCAAACATTAAAATGTACTTACGTAGCCGGAAAGTAAACAAAATGTTATCAGTTAATGTAATAGATACACAAGATAGATAGGATTTTATTAAAATACTAACACACGCTTGTATAGTATTTAATTGGCTAGTGTGTGACATACAAAGTGTTACAAACATTTGTCAGAATATTTTGGGAAGAAATTACTCACATGAAAATTAAAAAAAAAAAAAAAAAGAAGTTCATTCGGACTTATGGTCGAGAGAGCATAGTTTCGTAGTTACAGGGTGCCAAAAAAGTGAAGAAATGAACTTTAGAGGTCCATAGTTTTACTACTATAGGATCGATCATAATCGAGTCAAGACAGCACTGAGGAAGCAGTATGTGAATTATCCAAACATCCATCTTGCAGAACCTCCGGTACTTGCACAATCAGTTTTAGAGAGGTTGTTTGGGAGTACTTGATCACTCTCTATCCACCTCTCTAGAAATTGGTGTGCAAGTACTGGAACATTCTTAAATAAGGATATTTGGATAGTTCCCATACCAGTTCTTCAGTGATGTCTTGACCCGACTACGATAGATCCCGTAGTAACTGGAGCTATGAACTTTTGAAGTTCACTTGTTTCATGTTTTCGGTACCCAATAACTCCGAAACTATCCAGTTTTGAGCAGAGGTCCATATGAACTTTTTTTTCCTTATTGATGTGAGGAATCTGTTCACAAAATATTGTGATACCTTTTTTGTAACACCCTGTATATTTTAGGTGAAGGGTTAGTTTATTCATCTCACACTCAAATATATAATCATTTAAAAATCAAATAAAATTGTGTGAACAATGTTGCGGAATATGTCTTAAATATTCATAAAAGAGAAATAAACACTGCTATAAAACAAGAAAGAATGTGACGTTGCTAGCATAACTTTAATTGTACCTTTAATTCAGTTCATTATTCAAATAATTTGAGATTTCATTTAACTACTAAACTTAGACTTTGTTTGACTTGACAGACATTTGAATATGACTAATTACTTCTGATTCTCTCTTTTTTTTAAAATAAAATTCCGTATTGTGTTTACTGAATATAAATATTGTTTTAATTATTTGTTTTTTTTATTAATCCTAGTAATATCCTAACGTTTATGTTAGAATGTTGACATCTTCACTGTGTGTGTGTATTTTTCGTATAAGTTATCAGTCTAAAGCTCAGCCTCTGAAGGTTTCTTTAATACGTTGTAGTTACAAAGATGTTAGCATCTACTGAAAACTACTTGTAAAGCAAAGATAACAAAGTTTATTGAATAATTTGATAATGTTCTATCATTAGTAATCAATATAAGAAAGTATATATGTACTAATATCCAACTATTCTTTTTTTCTTCTCTTGTTATCAAAGTGTATTCAAAATAATTAATTGATTTATATTTAAAGGAGACATCGGCGCCGAGGTCAAAATATTTGATTTCACTTATGTTTGTATTTTCTTTTTGTCATGCTTTCTACGAAATACTTCTTAGCTTTTCTTTGTATTATGAAAATCCGAAAACAAAAACTAATAGGTAACAATTTTTTCATTCAAAATAAACTAAGAAGAACGAAATTATTTGTAAAATAATACAAATTCATCTGGAATATATTCCACGAAAGTTATAATCATAGTATATGTATATATAGTATATATACACAGAGTGTTTTTCCCTCGCTTCCCAACAACAAATGCACTTTGATTACAAAAATACCTATAGAGTACTGTCTAATAAAATTGGAACTGAAAATGTTTCAATTTTGAAGGTAGGAATTCATCAAGATTGAGAATATTTCAGTAATATTCTTGTGTTTCAACCACTGAACCAAGTGCCTAGTGTTACATTATTCTTAAACCAAACACAACAACACACTGAGTCAGGCTATGTGATATCATATATTAAAAAAAAAAAAAAAAAACACACACACAATTACGTAACAGTTAACAGTTTCAACACAATAACTGTGTCTTCATCAGACTCCTTCTTGGAAGCCGTCTAATGAAAACAGTTATTATATTGAAAACTGTTACGTGGTTATATGACACAGACTTGCTCAATGTGTTGTTGTGTTTAGTTTAAAGTATGGAAAAAAGTTTAGTTTAAAGTATGGAAAGAAGTTTACTTTAGTATGGAAAGAAGTTTAGTTTAAAGTATGGAAAGAAGTTTAGTTTAAAGTATGGAAAGGTTTAGTTTAAAGTATGGAAAGAAGTTTACTTTAGTATGGAAAGAAGTTTAGTTTAAAGTATGGAAAGAAGTTTAGTTTAAAATATGGAAAGAAGTTTTGTTTAAAGTATGGATAGAATAGTTACAGTACATTATTCTTCTAAATTTCCTAAGCTATATAAGAGTAATGGAATCTCTCGTAGTTGATGTAAGTAAATAAGTTAGCCGAATGCTGTGAATATCACAAAATCTTTATTGGGTTTCGTAGTAATATTTCCTAAACTTGAAGCAATCTTTCCCGAAATTTCAATTAGTTTTTGCATTCAAAATGTTAACAGTATTGTCCAAACAATCAATATTATATTTTTTTCTTGATTTAGTTGTTACAATCATTTTTGTCAGTATTCTCTTTACTCATAAATTTACAGTGGAGCAAGTGTTTGGAACTGTATAGTTCCGTGCTTGTATTTTAATTTTTAATTTTTACAAGAGCTACTTTAAAATAGTTTACGAAGAACGTATGATATCAGTACAATCTCGAAGTCTTCCAGTTTCAAAAAAGCATTTCAAAATCTGCAAAGAAAATAAATACAATGCGTCCTCTATATTGTTTCACTATCTTTTGTGCTAAAAAGAACTAAACATTACATTCTAAGGTTTGAAATCTATTTCTTGTGTTTACTTAAAAGTGTTTCATAATTCCACTTTTATTTGTCATTCGTCTTCACAAGCACACAGGACATAACTTAAGTTTAAGATTTAATTTCATAACATATAATTAGCCAAATTACTATATACATTAATCATATCTAGTGATTTAATGCATAATTCTGATAATAACATAAGCTTCGTCAGTGTGTTTGAAGCGTCAGTTAAATAAAATAAACATGGATGGAATACCAAAAGTCTTATTTATCAAAATTTAATATTTATTCTCTATTTTATTGATGCTTGAGTTAGTTTTGAGTAACTAAGTAAGAAAGTTGAACATTTCAACCTCTAAATCAAATACTACAATAATTATGAGTCAAAATTTAAAAATCTTCAGAGGCTGATTTATGCATGTGTTTGTTCATCAATTTAACACTGTTAGCGCCGTGCTAGTGAGTGAGTGTGCTAGTGTATATTGATTTGACCTTTGTTTGCATTAGTGCTGAGGTTGTAGTCTCTGTTTCAGGCACGCTTCCACATGGCAGGGCACCTTCTGTTCGAGATCAGCTGAGCTCAACTGGAGCAACTGTAGCACCAAGTCCGCAGCCATGCCCTCGTACCCTCTTCGGACGCCTGGGTATTCGCAAACCTTCACTTCTTAGTCTCACCTCGGCCGTTCCTACCAGCCCACATGGCAATGCGACCGCACGAACTTTTAGCTTGGATGATTTGCTTAAGCCGCCGAGAAGTAAGGCCAGGCCTGCTAAAGCTCGGTGTTTCCTGTGTGCCATAGTCTGTGGGCTTGTAGTGTTGTGTAGCACCCTATACTTTGTATCCATACTTTTCTTCATTCTCTTGTATAGTATTTTTATATATCAATAACTTCTTTTCCCTTACATGAACATATCTTGGAAACTCTACTATTGTTTTCTTTCAAGGATAAGTTCATGTGTTTGTTGTCTTTTTTTTCTATGACTAGTTCTTTATTCCAAAAGCTTTGTAGTTATTTCTTTCGGCTTTAGTGATCTCCCTTCATTTCTAAATGGTATTAGTGATTAAGTGGAGGTTACATTATTTGTTGTTATTACGTCAAAATAGTTAATTATTATTAAAGAAAAAGAATCTTCAACAAGCCTCTTATGGTTACCATGATCTCCTTAACAAATTTTATTACCAGTAGTTGGAAATGAAATATAATAAGAAAATTTTGAATTTCATCTGGAGATATCGGTAATATCTTTTTCATTCCTACTTTTGAAGAAAAATGAAAGCACATTTATTTTTCCACAATATTGAAACTTTTATATTTTCCAATCCGATTATTGGAATCTAGAATTTTATGTAGTACGCTCTAACTTAATCTTTCGACGATAACTAAAAAGTAGCAGTGTGTTAATGAGGCTTTCCGTGAAGTAGTGTCATTCCTTATAGGATATAAAATATTTTTGTATTAATGATAAGTGTGTAACATAAATATTTAAAATATTGTAATGTCTATTAGGTAGAGATAATAATAGTCCAGGATTTTATCCCTTTACCGAATTTATTTATGGAATATTACAAAACGGTCTGTATCTACAAAGAGAATATATCAGAATCTTCCTTACAACAAGCAAGGTGAAGGAAGGAATTGTTCTGCACGGAAACCTCTTAGCTCATGGCAACCTCCAGAGGTTTAGGTTGTAGTTGGGAATCTGCTTAGCTCATGGCAGGCTCCAGGGATTTGGGCAAGGTAATACTCCTTCGTCCAGGGCGACCTCAGATGTAGGTGTAGGTTAAGCGATCAGCTGATTGGTCAACTGATACTTCTTTCGTCTTCGGGTCCATTTTTATAGGTGATTTCTGGGTGGGTCGTTCCTCCTCGGGTCCCATCGTGCTGGCTTCGTGTCTTCCTGGTTACTTCATGTGTATTGTCCGCTTGTACTGGTGATTGTAAACAATAGCACATGTTGTATGGGTAACATGTGCTCGCAATGAAAGGTGGGGATCCTTACAATATTATTTCACAGAATAATCAGGAGATGAAAATTAATTATCTAGAAGTAAACCTTGACTGCATATGATACGAGAAGATCATGCACAATAATTAAATGCGAGAAAAAATGACCGTGCTTTTTTAAGAGAAAATTGAATTAATATAATAACTATTGTATTCATAGCATCAACGACGTTGATTGTACAGTGTATTACGAATAATTATTTTATAGAAATATGTGGTATTTTTTGAGGTTAGATCTTTTAAAAATAGATATTAATTTCTCCATATTTGATAGTTAACTTAAACATAAGACTAATGGTTGTTAATTACTTTCTACACTATTCTTCCTCACTCTACTATTCGTTATTTTCTCTTTTCTAGTCTGTTTCCTATAACCAACACCGTACTAGTATTCCCTCTTCGTATTAAATGTAACATAATCTTTCAATGTTATTAGTTCGCTCTATGCTCATAACTTTCTAAATCTTATATATAAAGTTATATCTTAAAATACTTCGTAAATATTTACATAGAGAATTATGTACCTGAGTACCTCTATATCATATTCCTAATTTTGTGTATTGTATGATGTAAATACCAATCTTAACGTACGCCAAAAAATTTAAGTTAACTTAAAATTTTATGAACTTACAACCAGATAAAACTCATTGTATCAGTCAGATTTGTTTGAGAAATGTTTAGAAACGTGTAATATATATATATATATTTATTTTAAAGTCACCTACACCATGAGTTCTCACATATTTCGTATTACTTACTGTTCAATCACCCCAATAGTTTAATGTAAAATTCATATACTTTGAAGTGAATCGTAGAATTGACTTGTATCAATCAAGATAAATAAATTTTACTCATAGTGTTCGAATAAATGAAAATTCAAAAGAAGTGAGTAATTATAAAAAGATCATGGTAATTTTTTTAAGAATCTCGTTGAGGATATTATACAAGAATATATTATATTAATGATATTCTTTTATTTGTAGGATCACCATCACCACGAAAGAAGCGGAACAATTCGACACCTACCAAGAAAAACATTGCTGAGAAGAAGCAAATATTGCAGCAATTAGTTACGCCACCAACTACTCAGAAACCAAGAAAAGTCAGTTTAGGAGAATTAATACAGCTTAGTGAGAAGAAGGTACAAGAAGCAGACAAGAAGAAAGAGGAGAAAACAGAAGGAGAAGAAAAAGAAACAGCTTTTAGTGGACAACCATCTGCACCACCTCGTCCAGAAAACAGATTGGAGAAGAAAGTGACTTTCGCTAAATTGTTGGATAAGGTGTCTGCTGAGATCAGTTCGTCTGGTTCTGACATGAATATGGACCCTCCAAGGTCATCTAGCACCCCACCTTCTCCAGCATTTGAGAAATGCACACATTTCACTTTAAAACGACGAGATACTTCTCCCAATAGCACAAGCAGCACTCAAGGAAGTGCAAGTGATATTGCTGATGTGTCTAGTTCTGATACACTAACTACGCCAGATCTATGCAAACGGAAGCTACTTGGTTACAACAAAGGTCGTGTGACAAAAATCTCAAGTGCTGATTCGATTTTAGCTATGTTTAGAAATTTCACTTCCAGCAAGGTACCAGCTTCCAACCCTTCGAGTCCTCAAGGATCTGATGCAGAAGATTCATCTGGTTTTCCTACGCCACTATCGACACCCGATTCGCCATTGTTCTCAACTACTACAGCTCAACCCAGCAATACGATTGAAGTGCCTGTTCTTGATCCTTTGAGTGCTCAAAAGACAGCTGTCAGTAGTAATCTTCTGCATCCACCAACAATTCTACTTGAGATCCCAACTGTTGATTACAGCAAATGTTTGTCTCCTATCAAAGAGGTACCAACCCCTCTCTCCACACCCTCACCATCACCGACTCCAACACCATTGCTCCCACGTGGTAAGACCGACCTACATTCTATGGTTACAGACGCTAATGCAGATTCAGAAGATGATTCAGACGGCCTCAAAGAAACGTCAATCAGGATAGAAGTTGTGAATACAGATGATAAGGGAAGCTTCATCGTTCCCCAAATATCTATCACAACTGTTACATCTGAAGATGAAGCAGATGAGAGTGCCAAACAAAAGTCCAACAGTGACAACAATCCTGGAAATAACAATTCAACGAAAATTCCGAAAGATCAGCCAGGGGAAAAGACTTCGGCGACTAAAGTACTCAATTCACCAAAACTTAAGACCAAGCCGCCTCCTTTACCTCCACCGCTTATCATATGTAATGACATAGATCCAACATCTGATATACCTGGTGTAAAAGAACCCGAATCAAAAACTCTTATGGATGAATCAATTCCTTGTGCATTATTAGATGACAAGACATCTCCAGTAATTTCACCACTTATCGGGTGTAAAGAACCAATATCAAATTCACCTAATGCTCAGATAACTGTTCACACAGCGTTGGAAAAACACGATATTACTAATATGTGCAAATCTGGGAAAGGTTGTGATAGTGAAGAAGGTTGCCCCACCAGTCCCGTTATTCCATTACTAACTATATCCGAATCATCGCCAACAAAGTGTAATCCAATACTAAGAAGTCATATGCTAGGGTCACCTCCACCGCGACGCCTATCATTACATCATGAAAAATTGCCGTCAGGGATAACAGGGCACGATCCAGCCAACGTAGAAGCTTCAGCTTTTACTTTTCCTTCACTAGATCCCAACCAAGCAGCTCAAGTTAAAAATAAGATAAAAGGATTATCAAAACGCTTACTGAAAGATTTTGATAAACCCAACTCACTAGATCTTCCATGTGGACCTCCTGTAATTACTGTAACTACCAACATGAGTGAAGCAGAGTCAGATACCGATTCTCCGATAGTAAAAGCGGCAACAGGGATGTCATATTTAAGTCCATTTTCAATGTGCTCACGTGCAGATAGAACTGCTTCCGAATCGAACCTTAGTTCTTCTGGATACAGTTCCATGGCAAGTCCCGGTCCATCGAGATGTGGTTCTAATAATCCTTTATGTCCCTCAGAAGTGGAAGATCCTCCTACACCGGGTTCTACAGTTGGACCAAACCATCACCTGCCTCAAGTGCCCCAAGTATGGCCTAGAAGGCCTTCACCATTGCTCCGAACTCCTAACATTGACGACAGTAGTGCAGCTCCTGAAAATGAAAGGACAGATTGTAATCAAATGCGTTTCCGCTCAGATTCTGAAACAATGTCAGATGATCCTCTCATTGAACCTATTGAACATGATTCCACAGTAGACAATGAATCTAACGATGAAGGAATAGGGACGGATCATTTAGAAGAAAAAATCGAAGATGGTGAGCTCAAAAGTGCCAAAGAATTGGAAGTATTTATAGGTAAGCATACCATGTTTTTTCAACATATTAGTGTCACAAGACTACTCACAATTTTTAAAATACTTGATATCAATGCTTACAATTTCCCTCATATTATAATATTTTATTTTTTTTTAAAAAAGACGCACGAATATCAGACAGTGTAAGTCTTAAAATTGTAATTAATAATACATATTTTGCGATTTGATTGAATCACGAAGTATAACTAGTTTGTTGTGTGGTTTGTATCTTGCATAACTTTCCAAGCTTGTATATAGGCACTACCCTCCCCTCCCCCCACTACATTAAGTCTGCAGTTCCGTAGGTCTTCATTTGGCTTACCCTTTTGGAATTTTTTTTAAAAGCTCGAATTGTCGGCCAAACTGTGGTTCCAAGATTTCCAGCCATCTGTATTAGAAATACTTTTTCAACTATCGTTTTTAATAGTAGCGGATCTAGAAAGTAAAAACTGGGGGTGCCTGCCAGAATCCAGACTGTGGTAAATATATTATGAGCTTACTATAAACTTTCAAAAATATATAAATAATAGTTTAAATCATTTTTCGTTACTCTGAAAACTGGGGGGCTAGGCCCCTCGGCCTAGATCCGCCACTGATTTTTAATTTTTATTTTTCACCAATGTGTTAGATGAACTCTGTAATTTAGAAAACTAGCTTCTCAAAACTTGAAGTAGTTTTAAATAATACTTCTAAAATACTGCAAAACCTTGTATAACATTTAAAAAATCAATATCTACTTTTCCGCTAATTTTATTTAATCTTTTGTTTGTTTCACAGTAATGCATTTTCTCGTTGTTATTCAAAAAAGTTCAATTTTAATTCATAGGCATTTTTTTTAATATTCATATTCTATATTTATATCAAATTTTGGGGGCATAGTGGCTCAGTGGTAGAGCGCTTACCTCTGGTGTTCGATCCCCGCCCAAGTAAGTTTGTGGCGGACAACACCGTGTCGGTGGATTTTTGTTTGGATAATCCTGTTTATTCCCACATCCGTATTCCACCATTTTTTCCATCATCATTCACTTACTTTAACCATTTGTCTCCCTTAACCTAGAGGGTATACTTGTGGGACGTTAAACTAAAAGATTTCATTTCATCACAGTTTTATCCAAATTGCCTGAATCTGGATTTGATTCTGATTTTGTGCCTTTTTTATGAAGAATGTTTAGCTGATCAAAGTATCCTTCAGCTGAAGTAGTAGATCTTTTAATTACTTTAATAGAACAATATGTGATACTTATAGGGATTTTTTTAAAAAAAATGTTCATAAGGTGTGAAATTCTTCTTAGTATTTTCTAAAGGTTAATATGATTTATTCGATATTTTTTTAAAAAAGAAAATCATAACAAATACTTAACAGGTTGACTGCCAAGGTGATTTGAGGGTACTACTCTCAGGAGGCCATAAATTTCTTCTTACCTTTGGCTCAATTATGGATAGTCATGTCACATTTTTGTCGCGATATTTTGCTTCTCCCGAAAATGTACCAATGGGAGCCGAGCACCATATGTCATGCTCATGGTATCACAGTAATTTGTGACAATGAGCATCATATATAATGCTCAAGAACCTGAATAGGTTAGTAATTTGTGATATCGAGCATGAGCATCATATGTGGTGCTCATGGCCCCACAGAAAAATAAGGTGAGCACAACATATGATGCTCATGGCAGTCAACCTGTTAAAAACCATGATCAGGTAATACAAGATTAATATTTTAATTTATATACTTAACACCAGATGTAAGGAATTTTAAAGAAAATCGCATGTAACTTTTCGGCTTTCAGGCTTAAGCAGAATTTCCTTTTAAAAGAATCTACCATTATAGTCATGTCTATACGTATAAGTTTCAATCCTTTCAAAAAGTTTAGTGACTTCTAAAAAAAAAAAAAAAAAAAAAAAAAAAAAAAAAAAAAAAAAAAAAAAAACCGAAGCCTTTCTGAGCAAAACACCTCTTAAACTATTTTTTCTGGATCATCCACTGTTCGTAATTTATTTTTCAACAAGACATTCATTCTAGCATCTACCTAAATAGGAAATTTACCTAAAATTAGAAGACAGGAGGTACAAGTAGTAAAATTTCCTATCTAACGGGTTACTCTGGACCGGTGCAAAGTAACCCCGATTAGAGGCTAAAATAGCTTTCTCCCAGTTTTATTTTGTGTACTTCAGAACGTTTCACATTTCAATTTCGACTATTGCTTCAAAGTCCTATTACAGACTGTAGTATTCCACTAAAGTGACTTGAAATTACTGTAGGTGATATCTTTCAAATTTTTTCGGCGTTTACAGCGACTGTTTTCCACACCTCTACAACAAGAAACCTTTCCGGTAATTAGAATGGATGTTAACCTTCAATATTATAGCCAAATTACAGTGAGGTATTCTGTCTTACGCTGGCAGTTGAAACTTTCTGTTTCCAGTTCATGGTTTTACCGATAAAGGACTGTGCAACTCTTTTTCATAGTTTGTGCAAAGTAACCCCTGAAGTCCAAAGTAACCCTGTCTTAGATACTTCTTAAAGTGTTTACTCACAATCTTTTTTAAGTAGCTTTTATTTATTTATTTATTTATTTATTTATTTATTTATTTATTTATTTATTCATGAGAGTATTTTCTTTTAATGCAGACTTTAACTGGTTAATCACTTTAAATAAATATGTTGTCTATCATTTCTCCAAGTTTATAATTTGCAGGAGAAACATAAGGAAATAGTTACTGTTCTACACATCGAAAACATTGGATTATCTCTTTTCTAATTACCTTGATATATTTTATTACATGATGTACTGTAGATAATTAACTCTTCTTTCATTACTAACAGGAAAAGAGCTTGAAAATGGGAAGACGTTAGCAGTGCCAATCATAAATCTTGGACTGCAGGCCCATACCAACCTTATCCAAAAGAGCCTCAGTTTGGAATCCAAACAGCCACATGGAAAGAAACTGGTGACCATGAAGGGAGATAGCCTGGACTCAAAACTTGCCATGGCATCGCTGCAGTTGCCGTCGATTGTTGTTCAAGCGGACTCAACCACAACTGTTGACAGTGACAAGCATTTAAGTCCCGTTAGTTCTAGAAGTGAGAGCCCTCTTAGTGATAAGACTGGCTTTGGCAGGTTTTCCCCACTTTTTTATGGAAAGAACAAGACTGAACTCCCTTACACAGATTCCGATGGCCTTTATGACTGCCCAAGTTCAGAAGTTCTACACTCAGACTGTCCGAACAAAATGCATCGAAAGACCGGTAGGAGACGGGAGAGACGCAACAGTACAAGAACCAAAGCGAGTAAGAGCCCTAGCCCTACAAAACCCACAGCATCCCCAACCATTTTATTAGAGGTCCCATGCAAAGATAGATCACCGAGAAAGCCTAGTCCCAAACGACGTATCAGATCTCAACCCACTGCAAAAGTATCATCATCATCATCATCTGAAAGCCTAAATTCTTCGAGGTAAGTTTTTTGTTTATTTCATAAAAGCTGGTTTAATGATAAATAGGTTTAATTTATAGTATATAATTATAGAATATGTTGCAGAATCATATATTATTCGAACAAAGGAATTTTGCAGCAAGAAGGGTATTTATCAGAGAATGGTTCACTATTGCAAAATACGAGGGCTCTCCAGATAGTAACACGTTTTGAAACTAAGAAAAAAGTAACAGAATGAGCAAACCAAATTTTATTTTATATATATTTGAAAGGTACACTCTGAAATTATTTTTCCATATAATCGTCATGCAAATCAAGGCACTTATCATACCGTGGCACAAGTTTTTCAATACCGTCGCGGTAGAGATCTGCCGCATGTGATTTAAATCACTGCCTTACACCGGAATGCAGCTCGGCGTCAGTATCAAAGCGTTGTGTAGTCAGCCATGTCTTCATCGCTAGGAATAGGTGGTAGTCGCTTGGTGCCAAATCCGGGATGTATGGTGGTAATCGAACACCTTCCATCGAAAACCATCCAAGAGTTCTCAGATACGCTTGGCCGTGTGTGGACGTGCGTTGTCATGAAAAACTCATTCATTATTCCATGTCCGTGCGCTTCACACAGTTGGCGATGGATTTCAATTGACTTGTGGATTCTTGCCAACAAAAACGTAATCACAGAACGCACCTCACAAGAGGCGGGATTTTCTAATGCAGCGCACATTGTAACACACCACAGAAAGCACAGTAAGAGCGTCAGAGTTCTCACGCTACCACAGCTGGATGCGTACTGAGTGTGGCAACATTCTGAGATCAACGTTCTGTAGCCCCACCCACTGCCGTGATAGGCCAAAACGTCTGATACTTTCTGCATAGCCCTCGTAGAAATAAGAAGGACGAAAACTGCAAGCTCGACTTAGTTTATGTCTAAAGAATATGGCGTTTTCAGTTATTATATTTTTTAAAAGTATCTATTTCCTTCCAATTTCTTCTGGCTGTCTGATGAATTATTCAGCGAAAACGTGTAGTTTTTATTCTTTTATTTGTTTTGTTTTCTTATGGTGTTATAACTTCAGAGAAAAAAAATACCGTGATCAGATGGAAATGAAAACTAATGTGACCAGATTCTGACAAGCGAAAAGTAGAACACAAATATAATAGTATATGATAGTTTACTGCGTCGGCAATACGCATGTCATTATTTAATTTAACGTTAACTTTAAGCTAATCATTCGTTTTTTGGTTAAAGAAAAGTACTGAACAAAAGTATTGAAGGAATTCAACACAACTCTAAATGCTTTGATGAATGACAAAGTGGTTCATTTTTATGAACATACACTGAAATTTCGTGTTGGACTAAAACTTTATTTTTTATCGATTTTCGAAGCGTGGTATTATTTCCTGGAATGTGAGAAAATTTAGATCGTCACGAGGGAACTTATAGCATCTAGGGAACCCACAACTTCTAACTTGGTTGGCATCATTATTGTAAGGTGAAAAAGAAACTTTTCCTACATTACCTATATCTCAACAAGTGCTTTTCAGTAAAAACAATGTATTGCAAAGCAATGTTTTGTTGATTGTTCTACTTCCCTAATCTTTTGAGGAGTGTTAAAAATACAGCACAGTTCATTATTCAGGAAAACTGCATGTAATTCAAAATGTTGTGAATAAAGAATGAAACATTAAAATTTTGCAAATAAGTTAACTCAGGACATTTCGAAGAACATTTTAAAAAAGAAGGATATTTCTCGATTTTCTATGCGTCTTCGCAACACGCAGGACAGTTCCTTGAAAAACAGCATTGTACTGCGAAAATCAGTACGTCTGGTCACCCTAGACTACAGGAACAATTAAACACTTTTTAATATTTACTGACATATACAATGTATAATTATGCACGTTGTTACTATTTGTATTTTTGTTGTTATTTGTTGTTGTTGTGGTTTTTGTTGTACATCCGTCAGACTTACAAAATAAGCTCAAGTATTGTCCATCTATGTCTGCCATAGTTTGGAAGTGCAGAACAGTTTACCAAACTGTTATACAAAACACTTCGATGAGTAGGCCCGGTGTCACCCGCAATATATACCAAGGCGATAGATAAATTGGTGATATTGAACATGCCAACACGTCAACTAAATCCGACATTTGGTTATAATCACAGTAATTATCGTAGGTTTTGAATACTATGGAGGAGAAAAAAAAAATTAATGTTAAGTATAATTTCTCCAATAGTGAAGTAATTATTATAAACTTGTAAGCAAGCTATAAGACCAAGTAAAATTGTCATAGAATAAATATGTCATGCGTAATAAAGAACAAGAAGGTAAGAATTTTTGAAAGGAATATAATAATAATAATAATAATAATAATAATAATAATAATAATAATAATAATAATAATAATAATAATAGACATAATATATATTCAAAATAGTTCATTTCTGAAAAATCTTACTTTGAAAAGATTAAGATAGAAATGAACTTAAATTTAGGATAGAAATGAACTTTTTTTTTATCGTGAAATTGCTCATGTTTCAGAGTAAGATAAATTTAGCACAAAAGTAATTGAAAATGAGACGAAAAATTGAAATCTTTTAGTTTAATATCCTGCGCTTATGCCCTTTAGGCTAAGGGATACGATAATAAAAACAAATGAATGATTATGGAAAAGTTGGTGGGTTGAGAAAATGGGAGGAAACAGGAGTAATCGAGAATATCCACGGACACGATATTGTCCACCACAAACTTACTTTGCCGGGTATCGAACCAGGGACCTCAGGCACTTTACCACTAAAAGTAAGCGCTTTACCACTGAGCCACCGTGCCACCCCCAAAAGTAATTGAGTTTGTAACTCAAAATTACTTTTAATTTCACTCAGGAAAGGTCAATTTCTATTATTATTATTATTATTATTATTATTATTATTATTATTATTATTATTATTATTATTATTATTATTATTATTATTATTATTATTATTTCTGGAGTGGAACACGTATTAGATTCCTCAAATGTAAAATCAGTAGAAATTGAATCTAATATAACTTAAAAGAAGGTTTTTAGTGAACACATTATACCGTGCACGTCCACAGATTGCTGCGGTAGGCAGTAGTATAACTTTTCAATAATCTTAGATTTAGATATGACGCTCCCTCGCAAAGATTAGTTGGGCAAAAGTTTTGAAACGTAAGCATTACTAAGATGAATTGCGGATTTAAAATTAATTTTTCACGTTAGTGTTCAAAGTTCGAAAAATTGTAACATGATTTTTTTAAAAAATAATATACGAATAAGTTTTGCTAATTTCCTGACAGTGACTTTAAGTTCAGTGTAATGCAAATGAAACTGATTTTAAGTTTAGTGCATCTGGTTTAGCATACTGACTATAACCCTAAGTTTAGCTCAAGTTTCTGAAATATAAATCAGATTTAAGTCATAGTGATTTTAAAAGTGGATTACTAGAATTCTCTTTAATATTAGATTCGAGAAAGTGACTGCTCATCTGATAACTAAGAATTCATCTGTTGCTTTCTCAGAAGGGTTTGTATTTTTAAGGTACTCATCTTGAAAATATTAAAGATATAGAGAATGCTGGATATATCACCAGAGTCTAAATTCTTACGTACGAATCAATAAGAAGGTGAGTGATATCATTGTTATATACTTGGAACAGACTTTGGTATAAGTGCTAGTTGCTTCCTTAAATTTATATGTAGATATACCTACATATGCTTGTCTTTCTTTCCTTTTAACAACATAATCTTAAGAAATATACGCTACATATAGCAGCATTTTCTCTGAAATAGAAATAACAATATGGCGCAATCACTCAATTGTATAGCTTTCCCTTATAATAATTGTAGAAATGAACCACATTGATTTATATTAAATATATATAACCCGGATTTTTGTAAGCATCTACTGTGATCCTATTATTTTGGCACGAGAATTTTACTGCCCTGTATGAGAGGTACTCCTGCCTATAGCATCAAATTTGACGACAGTTGAATCGAGGTCTGAGCGATACTGCAGATGATATGTCAAATCATAATTATTAAAATTGAAACCAAAAAAAATACAATCTGATGTAGATATTGCATAGTATAAACAAAAATGTGAAGGTACGGCACAATATTAGTTTTGTTTGGAAAGTGTAGACATAGAGAAGTCAATGTAGTGGCAAAAATTTGACAGACAATAGGTTTCCAAATTTTGCAGTTCTTTATGGCTTATTGATATGCTAACGTTTAACCACTTGCCTTACATATTTTAGTCACAGATTTTACCTATTTTACACATTTTTTTTTTAAATTTGTGTTTTGGAATGTACACTTGATGCCACTAACAACGGTTGAAAAAATGTATAATTGATGGTGCTATGACGTCATAAATCCTTTAACGAAAACCTTAACATTATTATCCCGAGTTAACTCTGTAGCAAGTATACTCGGGTTCGCAGAAAAAAGCAAACTTTTGTTACAGATCCTACAAGTAAACTCGGGTTAATAATATATTATACATAACAGGATTCCGAGTATACTCGGGTTAATAAGGCAAGTGGTTAAAACGCCAAAAATATCATACTTTGAAAAGTGCTTCCGATGGTTTCATATGCTCCATTGTTGCTCGTTGAAATAGTAACGATGAGCATTACATACACGCTTCCACTGACTTGTGAGCGAAAATTGAGCATCTCTCATACCTCAATTCAACTGTCGTCAAATTCTATGCTTTAGGCAGGAGTACATCTGATGCAGGGAGTAAAAGTTCTCGTGCCAAAATAATTGAAGCACAGTGAATACTTACAAAAATTCTTGGTGTTCGAAAACTTTTCAGCGGTAGTATATATATATATATAATGAATTGATGAACTTTTATTGCTGTTCTAATTATTATTTATAGTTGTGCGCTCGGTTCTGCAATGGGGCACGTTGAACATTTTCTTGCACGAACTGAGCCAAGGTTTGGCCCATAGCAACATCGCCAATTCTGTAATACCCCACTTTCACCACAGTAAAAGTGTGTTTCAATTTCATAGTTTCTCATACATTAGGTTCGTTGTCTTGATGGAGATACTCCCACAGTAACTGAAAGTTTTCTTCCCTTCTCTCTATATTAGACGTACATGGCAGCCTATAATTCCTTAAGATGTCAACTTGATGATGCATTATTCAATAAAAAACATTAATATTTATATAATAGTTTAATTAGAAATCAATTCCGAATTCTTTTAACAGCCTCTTCATCAATTTACACATTATAATTAGCATACACTCATTACATATCATTATATATCTATATTCATTTTCCATGTTTCACTATATTATTAAAATCATCTTTATTCCATTATATTTCGTAAAGGATTTTTAATAAGAAAAGCTAGAATCATCTCTTCAATGCATATACATATTGACATCATCCAATAATCTATCGGTTACTCTGTTTTATAAAGACCGCATTTTTTATTATCTGACAGGTTAACTTTATACAAAATATAAAAATACAAAATACAATTTGTATAGCTTCAACGTTCGATCCGATGCTCACATGTTTCTACAGACACATATTTCTAAAATACATATTACCAATTAATTCACAAAATATCTCCTTCACCATACATATTATACCAGTTTGTTTATCAATTTCGATTCAAAAAATCTTTTTTTTTTTTTTAGATTGGGCAATTTCTAAACCATCTGATACGGACCCTCAACATCCTCAGGAATGTTTTGTAATGCGTCGGCTCAGCTGTATGATAGCGCCATATTACACCCTGCTGTGAATAATTGTGATGAAGTCTGTATTGTAATAATTTGTGTAGGTAGAGACAATGATAGTCCGGGATTTCTAGTCCTTCACTCATTTATTTTACAAAAATACAAAATAGTCTTTGTGTCTACAAGGTTTGATATATCTTCCTTATGACCAGAGGTGAAAGGAAGTAATGTTTCATACGAGAGCACCTTCGCTCATGGCAGTCACCGGGGTGTCTTGTAGCGACTTCAGGTTAAGGTCCTTGGGTAACCTCCTCGCTCATGGCAGTCTCGCGAGGTATGGTTGTGTTGAGGAATTCCTTTTGCTTCAAGGCAGCCTGCCGGGATTTTAGGAAATGTAGAACCTCTTCGTCCAATGCGACCTCAAGAGTTTATTAAAGGTTAGCAATCAGTGGTCAACTGATACCTCCGTCTTCTTTGGTTCCACTTTTATAGGCCCTCTTCAGGTGGCTCGTTTTCTTTCGGTTCCCATCGTGTTGTTCTTCGTATCTTCCTGGTCCATGTATCGTCTGCTTGTTTACAAACAATAGCACGTGTCGTATGTAAACATGTGCTCATGGCAGGGGCGGATCCAGGGGGGGCGATCGGGGCGATCGCCCCCCCCCAGAAGAGGAAACTTTCTTATTTTATATATATAAATAAAATCCATCCCAGAGTTTGGAGCCCTTAAAAGTAGCATTATGACAACCCACCGCCCCCCCAGAAGTCGGTCCTGGATCCGCCCCTGGCTCATGGTGTAATGTGGGGATCCTTACAGTATGGATGTTGTGAGCTAGAAACATCCTTATACATAAAAAGAAAAATATGGAATAAAAACAATAATGTTATAATAATTAAAACACTGATGACAGGGATGAAGAGAATAGTATTAACTGTATAAATTGGAGAAAGAAATAGGCCTGATTTTCTGTACTTGTAGTATTACTAGTGGAGATATGAACTGTGAAAAGAAAGTAATGATATTAATAACTTTAAAAGAATTCGGGAGAAGAAAAAACGTATTAGTTAGGTTTCTCAAAAAATATTAGGAAAGATTCAAACGATGGGCAGTCAAAAAATTCCCGGAATGTTGTTCTAGGTTGAGCATTTCGGATGCAATCACAATGAATCTTGTACTGTATAGACAAAAGGTTGCCTAATTATAAAATTAACAAGTATTAACACGTCATAACAGGCAATATACGAGTAGTGTAGCTGAACAGAAGAGTGTGTAGTGATCAGTTTACGCAATATCACAGATTGAGCAACGTGCATACATCAACTTTATGTGCAAATTGGGAAAAATCTGCTTCAGAGACTTTAATAGCAAACAAGTTTGACTCTTCTCAAAGCTAAAAGCTAAAAATGGCCCTTTTCTTTCTTTTTTTTTTTCGGGGGCCGCGGTGGCTCAGTGGTAGAGCGTTCACCTCTGGTGCTTGGGGTCCCGGGTTCGATCCCAGGCCCCGCCAAGTGAACTTTGTGGTGAACAAACACCGTGTGCGTGGGTTTTCTCGGGGATTTCCCGTTTCCTCCCACTTTCTTCATTCCACCATTTCATTCATTACTCATCATCACCGTCTCCTTTAGCCTAACCGGCAGAACCGTGGGATGTAAAACTCAAAGATTTCATTTTCATTTTTGGCCCTTTTCTGTTTCGGGCCAACGGAGAAAAGATCAAAATGAACGCGACGCTTAAACTTCGAAAGTTTTCAAAAGAGGCCTTTCGTTAATATTTCCATCAATTGCAGGAGATCAAGTAAATGTGTACTTATATTTATTTATTTATTTATTTATTTAATAATTACCAGATACAGCTCAGAGGCCATTTTACACTGGACATCCAACAACAACAACAACAATGGAAAGGATTTGGGAAGATATCGGCCAAGGCCTGTTTTAGTAGGTACCCTCCCGGAATTTGTCTGGTAGGACTGAGGGAAACCCTGGAAAACCACAGTCAGGATGGTCGGCAGCGGGAATCGAACCCAGGACCTTCCGAATGCGAAGCCAACGCTCTACCACTTAGCTACAAAAAAAATTCAGAAACCTTTTTTCACTGCCCTCGTATATTGTAGCATAGAAAACAAATATGGATAGTGTGAAGACTATTTCATGGGAAACGGCTAGAAACCCTTAGAAATATATATAGAAGAAAATGGACAACATTTACTAGGTAGGGTGGGAAAGAAATATAATGACATGGGGAAGTTTTGGGAAGTTCTTGAGAAACGTTGTATATTTGAGACAATTGAAAGTGGTAAGAAGTGTTTGAGAATAAATTATTATTTGAGGAAAATAGAATGAAAATTGAGATGCGTTGATAGACCACATTAAACATGCTATTTCATGCATGAAAGACGAAATGAATAGCACGAAAAAAATACAGAAATTTTTCAATTCGCTTCAAGTAACCAGCACCTTTTAGTAACGATGACGACTAATTACTTTATTGAATAGTAGATTGATTTGTGATTTAATGGAGACATAATCTCCAAGGCTATTTGTATCACTGAAATAGATAATACATTATCTAATTATATTACATTCACTGAAATTGGAAGATAAAGGCTGTGCGTGATGTCAGCTTTGAAATGCAAAACGTGCTTCGAATATAATTCGCCATTCGTTGTTTCCTTTTCTTTGATCTAATAGTGATAAACATAGAACGTCAAATACTTCATTTTAAGGAGTAATGATAAATTTATGTTTCACCTATATTACCTTATGTATAGCATTCCATTATATTATTTGTATGTTAGAATACGTAGAAACTCCTTTTGCTCTTATAAATATTATGTAGTTTCACACTATGCTTGTGTTACATAAAAATGCTTTCTGTACAGAAATTATATATATATATACGAGGGTAAGTCAAAAATTCAAAAATTATTCGCAATTTTGATATAACTCTACTTACATTGCTCATACTGATCTATGTCCTCGATTAATTTATTGCTATGCTCTTGTGGTCATGCTATTAAAGTTTGATCCTAATTTCTCCATTTGTCTTCCTTTTGTTGCAGGTAGATCATGGCCGCTCCATTAGAAATTTGTACCAGAGAGGAACAACGAGCAGTGATCCGGTTTTTGTGGTCGGAAGGTGTATCGTGGGTCGCAATCCATCAAAGACTTTCGGCACAATACGGGAACAGTGTTTTGAAGCAACGGAGTGTCTACGAATGGATTGAAAAATTAAAAAAAATGGTCGCACAAGGAAGGAACCAGACGACCATCTACGGCCTTAAATGGTGACAACACTGAGCGTGCATGTGACATGTTTCTGTTAGACAAACGAGTGACTATTGATGAAGTGACACATCGTCTAGAAGTTAGTCTTGGTTCCAGATATAACTTCCGACTATGAAAACCGTATCAGTGTTGTTCCTCTTTGATGCAAACTTCAAATGGAGCGGCCAGATTTATCTGCAACAAAAAGAAGACAAATGTAGAAATTAGGATCAAACTTTCATAGCATGACCACAACAGCATAATAATAATAAAATAAACAGACAGAAGTTGGTATGAACAATATAAAAAAAGGTATAGCTATATTGCGGATTATTTTGACTTGCCCTCGTGTATATATATGTCTTCTAAATTACACTTAATTTGCTGTAGAATTTATGACTTATTTTACAAAATTAGTTTCTCTATTCTAAAATAATAGTAATATTGAAGTTTATATATTATAAAATATAAGAACTAATGAATTATTAAACTTATTTTATTCTTTTTTTATATTTATTAGCAATTAGAATATATTCAGCTTCCAATATAACACTTTCATTCAAGAGTTAAGGGCATACTTCCTGTTATGATAAGATGGTAATTTTCTTTATGTAACGTTAGCCCTACCTATCGCCATTTGCAATATACAAGTCCACAATCTACAAGTAAAAAAATATTCGATATAAATGTCAGACTCTTGTTAAAAATACAACAACATTGCTATAAATTGTAATGCTAGAACAAGAGACAAGCAAGATATTTAAATTGCAAAAGCTAAAGAAACAAACATCATACTCTTGTGAGATAAAGTACTATCTATAAAAACATTCGATTGAAAGTTTAATCGTAACGTAACTTCAAAAACTTACCAAGTAATTTTAATAATAATAATAATAATAATAATAATAATAATAATAATAATAATAATAATAATAATAATAATAACACAACCACACAAAACAATAAAAAAAAATTCTGTGCACTGAACCCCAAGGTATGGATTCGGTGTATTTTGTTACTCAAAATACAAATTTTGAAACCCCCAGAAAGATTGACTATTCATTTTTTACAGGCGAAAAACTTTAGCGATTTTGAATAGGGAGGATACACGTAACATAGCCATTAAAAAAAAAAAAAAAAAAAACTGAAGTTCTGTGCAGCAGACCCAGATATGAATTCAATATATTTTGTTATGCCGATTCCAAATTTCCATTGGGGCTTAGGAATTGTTACAAAAATTCTAAGTCCAAATTTTTAAAAAAATACTTGACCCGTTTTCTTATGCAATCCAGAAATACATGTCTCGATCGATTAGTTATTTCTTGTCTTCAATCCAACTCCCTCCCTCTTCCACCTCTTCTTGTCTAAGGCAGCGTGTGCGACGTAATACCCAGAACAATGGACTGTGTCACTTTTTTATGGGCGAAAACTTGAGCAAATGTGAATAGGGAAGATAACACAGCCATACAATAAATAAATAAATAAATAAATAAAAGTTCTGTGCAGCGAACCCCAGAGTATGAGTTCGATGTATTTTGTTACTCCGAATCCAAATTTTGAAACCCCAAAACGATTGACTATTCATTTTTTATGGGAGAAAAGCTTGAACGATTTTGAACAGGGAAGATAAAGGTGATCTTCGCGCATAAAACAAAATTGACACGATCAATCGTTCTGGGGTTTCAAAATTTTGGATTCTGTATAACAAAATACATCGAATCCATATCCTGGGGTCCGCTGCAGAGAACTTTTATTTATTTATTTATTTATTTATTTATTTATTTATTTATTTATTTATTGTATGGCTGTGTTAGGTATATGCCCTTATCCAATATCGTTCAAGTTTTTCGCTCATAACAGAATTTATACGGTCAATCTTACTGACGTTTTGAAATTTGGGTTCTGTATAACAAAATACATCGAAACCTTACCCTGGGATCCAGTTCACAAAACTCTTTTTATTTTTTATTTTATTTTATTTTATTTTATTTTATTTTATTTTATTTTATTTTA
The DNA here is from genome assembly GCF_964235325.1 of Thermobia domestica. NCBI lineage: Eukaryota > Metazoa > Arthropoda > Insecta > Zygentoma > Lepismatidae > Thermobia > Thermobia domestica. The sequence continues at coordinate 136,549,134 of NC_137471.1, forward strand.
ATTTTATGTGTGACTGTGTAATTTGTAGCAAAGGCTGTGAAACTATAAATAGAAATCACTATGGAATGTTTTTGTATCTAAAGGTTTAGATTGTAACTCGCTATCGTTGATTGCTACATACGAAATGAAATGAAATTTTTGAGTTTTATGTCCCAGGGTAATGCCGATTAGGCTAAAGGAGACGGTGATTATGAGAAATGAATGAAATGGTGGAATGAAGAAAGTGGGAGGAAACAGGAGAACCCCAAGAAAACCCACGCACACGATGTTTGTCCACCACAAAGTTCACTTGGAGGGAGCTGGGAACGAACACGGGACCCCAAGCACCAGAGGTGAACGCTCTATCACTGAGCCACCGCGGCCTTTCTACATACGAATTGATCGCATTTCACACACACAAAAGAAGAGAAGAGTAGAAAGTAATGTGTAATTACCACTCAGATGAAAAATAAGAAATGGGAGCTTGTGGCCAAGAAAACAATCAAATCCCATCATACATCACTGATTAAAACATGGGCATACATTAATTCGTAGTCATGAAATGTAAAATAATATAGAACTTATCTATATTGTAATGATGGCAACAAGGGTAGAATTTTTCTCATGGTTCTGCTCCTGAAGTATTTCTGCGAAAGTTTTGCCGTACGTGCGATAAGAGTCCGTCCAATTTCATAGTTGTGAAATAACCGTATTTATACAAGTATTTAAAACATCATTAAAATGTTCAAAAAATGAAATAAAATCTTTAAGTTTTACGTCTTCATGGTTATGCAGCTTAAGCTAAAGGAGATGGTGATGATGAGAAATGAAATCTTTAAGTTTTACGTCCCATGCTTATGCCGGCTAGGCTAAAGGAGACGGGGATGATGAGAAATGAATGAAATAGTGAAATGAAGAAAGTCGGAGAAAACGGGAGAACCACGAGCAAACCCACGCACACAGTGTTTGTTCACCACAAAGCTCACTTGGCGCGAGCTGGGATCGAACCAAGGACCCCATGCACCAGAGGTGAATGTTCTACCAGTGAGCCACCGCGGCCCCTTAAAATGTTGAAAGTAGGAAAGAACGGTAAAATGTTCTGTGGCAGGACAGACTCAAGGAAAATAATAATATAAAAATATTGTCTTAAACAGAAAGGATTTGCCTTTAAGTTACCTTATTCATACTGCGAAAAATGAAATGAAAAGAATATTTTATACTTCTTATGTTTTATTTCTGACTTTCAAGTCCACAAACTCGGACAGAAATTGTATCACAAAATTACTTCACGTTAAGCGGGTTATTGGATAGCGTTTCAATTGTACTTAAACGAATACAAAATATTTAATATGTAATATACACTGAATCAAGAATTAGAGATATAATTAACTCGCGCAAATCTTATTACGTTTCAGCACCATAGCAGTGCCTTCCTCACATTGATCTTCCTTCTGAAAAACTAGGAATGGAACTTTCCGTAAGAGATCCCTTTATTTTCCTTTGCTTTGACTTCTTTCCTTTCTCTTTGGCTTGCCTGTTAATTTGCATGTATACTGAATTTGTGGATTTGATCGCGTACTCACCTATTTTCTTTATACTTGACTCTTCTTTTTCATTTTAGTTGATTTTCTTCTTTCTTATGATCTTTTCTTTATTTTTCTTTCTTCTACTCTTACGCTCTTGAGAATTCCTTATTTTTCCTTACTTATGTTTCATCCTTTATTTTTGTTAATTTAATTGTTTATTTTACTCTTCTTGCTTCTTCTGATTCACTCACTATTTGCCTTACTTCTTATTTTAATGCTTTCACATAGTCCCAAACTACGAAGGTGATTCAGAAAGTAATGTCTCCAAGGTGATACTTTTATTTGTGTTTGACAGGTAGTACCGCAGGTACAAATAGTGGCATCATTTCTCGACATAGCCTCCATTACGGGCAACACACTTGCACCAACACGAAACAAGGTTTTTCATCCCATCAGCGAAGAATTGTAGTGGCTGCTGACAATACTATTGCCGAACTGCTGCTTTCACCTCCGCGTAGCAGTTGTAGCTTTGGCCCTTAAGGTGATCCTTAAGCTTGGGGAAGAGCCAAAAGTCGCAGGAGACAAGATCTGGTCTATAAGCAAAATGAGACAGAATGTCAACAACATTTTGTCAGTAGATGGGACAACTTTGAATTTTTTGGCGGAGGAGAGAAGTGTGGCGGTACTCCATCGACTGACGCTCCATTTCGGGGTCGTAATTGTGGATCCAGACTCGTCACCGGCAATGAATGGTCCTGGGCACACATTCCGCACTCACAAATTCAGTGACGGCCCCCTGTTTCAACCGGACGTCACCACTGGATACCATGGATTGGTCCATTACTCTGGAACGAGAAGAGATGGAAACGTGAAGCAAGTGACATTCTATAGCTTAAACATCAGTGCATTAATGGTAAACAGTTCAGAATGTTTGCAGTACTATTGACGAAGTAGTAGGCTTGGATTCATTACTTTCTGAATCACCCTCATATTTTGTGGTGTTTGTAATCTGCGTGGTTGGCCTTTGTAAGTTTACAAAGGTGTCCTTATATTGCTAAATTCCCTACTCCAATCTTTTCTTTGTTTCTCCTACATATGTTATGCAACATGGCCTTGTATATTTACTATTCCGCTTTTATTTCTGAATATCATCTTTCCCTTCCTTTCTCTTATCTCTGTTTCAAGTACTTTATTACCTTCTTTTCAGAATGTCTTTACCCATTCTTTCTCAAATAATCTACTTTCTAATAATTCATTTGTACTTTTTACTTCATGAAATTTTTCGCATCCTCCCTTCTGTTTTCACTATTATTATTTGTTTCTTTACCGTACGTCATTTTCTTCGTCCTGTCTTTCCCTTCATATTCGTTTAATCTGAGCTTGTTTCAGTACATATTTATTTTTCATATTTATTTTCCCTCATTCTCTCCCGTAGTTTTTTTTCACTTATTTATTATTATTTTCTAATTCTAGGCTTCTAATAAAATTCTTTACTGTTGCTATATCTTCATCACTTCTTTTATGGAAATTGTCCCCATTGAATATTCCTGTCGGTATAAAATTCCATTTCTGTTGCTTTTTATCAGCGTGCGTGGGAGCGCATGCAGTCACGTTTCGGCCGCGTTGCAAGCTAGCTTTATACAAAGAACTACGTAGACCGAAACTATCATTTTCAAGACGTCATGCTGAGTAACTAACAATGTCAGTAACGCCTAATTACACACAGTTATTAGTAATAACATGTTGTACAGTACAAAAGTACTGAACCTTACGTGTGGGGAGCATTTAAGGGTTGAGATATGAACACTAAGAAACTGCGTTTTTTATGGTTTCTGACAGACTCACAGTGACATACGTAAATGTTCAGGATAAACATGCAAATTTCTATAAAATTTGAACATATTGGATTCCACTGCTAGGGGAGGGAGGATCAGCGTCATCAAACCCTTAAAACAGTAATTTTCAAGACATCACAGTTGAGTAACTAATATTATCAGCAACGACAAATTACACACAGTTATTAGCATTGACGTGTTGTACAAAAGTATCAAATCTTACCGTATGTGGATCATGGAAGGGGTTGGGTTATAAATATGCACAAACTGCATTTTCCGAGACAGGTTTATTCACTCACTGACTGACAAATATTTGGTATGTTCCCTACTAACTAGAAATACGAAATTTCGTACATTGGTAGGAGGTAACATGTATATCTCCAGAAAATTCCAAAGCTTCGTGTACCACTGCTAAGGAGGCCAAATAGCGCCATAAACTTCCCAAATAGGCCAAAATGGTCATTTTCTAGATATCATAGTTGTTGAGTAGCCAATAATGACAGCAGCAACAAATTACATTACCAGTAGGAACATATAGTACAGAAATATCAAATCTTACGTGTGGGCGACTATCGGAAGTTGATTTATGAACCCCCTGAAACTTCGTTTTTCGTGGTTTCTGGCTGACTCACTCAATCTCTGATTGATTAATTAACATAAATGTTTCGTATGTCTCCCACTAGCTAGAGATACGAAATTTCACATATTGATGTAGAATAGAAAATAATATGTACATCTCCAGAAAATTTCAATATTTCAGATACCATTGCTAGAGGGGCCAAACAGCAATAGCAACCCTCCAGATTGACCGACATGGTCATTTTCTAGGCATAACAGTTGAGTAACTATTAATATTAGCAACGACGAACTGCACACAGCTACTAGTAATGACATGTTGTATAAAAGTACCAAATTTTACGTGCGAAGGACCATCGGGGATTGAGGTATGAACACCCTTAAATTGCATTTTGCGTGGTTCCAGACTGACTGACTCACTCACTTACTCATTGACATAAATGTTTGGCATGTTCCCGGCTAGTTAGAAATGCGAAATATGGCACATTGTTAGTAGACTAAAGGTACATCTCTAAAAAAAATTCCAAACTTCCGGTACCACGGCTACGGGAACCACTCCACGCCATCAACACCCCAAACTACCCGTTCTCTAGATTGAAATGGGGTCATTATCAACAAGATATCAACAGATTATTATTATTATTATTATTATCACTGAGTACCAACTTCATGTCTACTGTACACGTCATTCATACTATCAAGAAGAACTTGAATATAACCACGTTACCAAAAGATTAGTTGACTCTGCATTTAAAGAACCTAACTCAAACTTGTCTTACAACAACGCTGTAACATAAGCTTTCAAGTAAAAATAGATAAAGTTTTCTCTTATTCTCAATCGTTATGCCTGTTCCTTTTTCCTTTTGTCCTGACTTCATTAAATATAAAGTTTCTTCACGTCATAACAAGTTTATTCCATATCCTTTTCAATGTTTGCGTTGTTTTTTTTTTCAGACATCAGTTTAATAATTTGATTTATTTCGATTTTTTTACTTTCTTTCGCCTTATATTATTTCTAATAGCTATTTAGTTTCCAGCTTAATATACGAAAATCTCCTTCATGCATTAATTCCTCAATTCATTACTTCGGCACAAGTTTTTTTTTCTTTTTTTTTTAAACCTGCAATTCTAGTTACATTTGTGTACGGTAGTATGTTTTTCTTTACACTGTCTGTCCTTCTAAAAACATACGGATGCCCCTTCCTTTGTTTGTCATTCAGAATCCTTTTATTTATTTTCACTACACTTTCTTTTTCTTCTTTTTTAGTTGTCTGCATAAATGTCCTTCAAGTTCCTTTTCTTTCTTCTTCTTTTTTGACTTTTCTTTCGTAATCTCCTTTTTTCTTCTACTAATCTCTTCATAATTTCTTCTCATTCTCTTGGTTATGCTTAATTCTTAATTCTAGTTCATCACTGATATATTTACTTCTTTTATTCTTCTTGTCCTTAATCATTTCCTCCCTCATCGTCTTTTTTCTTCTTTTTCTTTGGTATTTCTCAATTGTCCAGTATTTTCCTACTAGTATTTGTATATTACATTATTTTCTCTCTTTAATTCTATTGTCCATTATTTTCTTTGTATCTTGTATTACACGTATATCATATCACGTAATCTTGCATATCAATTGCTCCACATGTCTGTATTTTTTCTATTCTTTGTCCTCCCTTGCCATGTCAACTACTTCGTTATTTTCTTTCGTCCATGTCTTTACTATTTCTATAAATACTTTTGTTATTTTTTCTGTTGCTTTATCCATTCTCTCTACGTCACACTATTTTTACTTCCTCTTTCTTCTTCCCTTGTTTCCTTTTCTTTTATATTCAGTCTTTTTTTCATATTATTTTTTTAGTGTCTGCTTTCTTCTTGCTCTTTCTTGAATATGTATATATATTTTTCATCTTCATCAAGAGTTACGTTTATTATGCATCATTTTGTTGATTCTAATAAAGTTATTTTTGGTCGCCGTATCTATAATATGTTTTATGATAATACATCTAAGCCACTCCGATATGAATTTTCCTTCTTGGCTCTTTTTGATTGTTCTGTTAGTTCTGTTTCGTTTCTCCACTTTATTCTTCTGTGTTCATCGTTTGCTTCCTCATGAATTTTCTGTTACTTTACTAGAATTCACACGCCTACAGATTAATAGTAGCTGAGAGTCTTCTTTTCACAATTATTTGAAGAAATAAGTGAGATTAAGGAACGAAGCAGTTGAATGCAATACGACCAGATAAAGAATCTTAAAATACTGTATGCAATGAATTTAGATAAAAAAAAGTAATGAGTATAACGATTGACAATATGAAAGAGCAAGAAGAAATTAAGATTTTACATATTTTAGGATAGAGATCACGTTACAGTAAATAAAGGGATTGGCAACAGATTGAGAACAAAAATAATAATAATAAGAAGAAAAACAGACTTACAAACAAAAGAATAGCATGAAATGAAGAAAAAAAAGATGGAAAAGAAAAAAAGAGGTTGCTAGTTATAAGAAAAGCAGGAATAAATGAAGAGAAAGAAACAGAGTTTAAGCTGTAAATAAGATAACAAAGTAAATAATAGTCGTGAAAGAAGCAGTATATGGTATACAACGTGAGTGAAAGAAAAAGAAAATCAAAATATAAAGAAGAAACTGTACGCATGAAGAAGAGAAATAGCAAGGATATTACAATAAAGTAAATGGGTAAAAGAAGAATAACACTAGTAATGAAAAGGAAACGGGATGAAGAGAAACGCGAAAACTTAAAAGGGCTTACGCAAAAGAAATATTGTGGGAAAGTAGAAAGTTAAGGAGAGAATTCTACAGAAATTGTAGGAGATAGGATTCAGGAAACTTTTTGTTGTCGTTACGTATTTTGGGGTTTAGCGTCCTGTTCGGCAGCAAGACTAGATAAGACGTGGACCTAGAGCTTACAGTTACATCCATGTAAATGTCATGAAAACATATCCCTTATTAAGGGTGGTATTAAGATGCTGAAATTTGTTAGTGGATGCAAGGCAAGACTTAGTTCTACTATTTCTCCATAGGTGACAGCACCTTACTGACAGAAAACACAAGAAAAAGTGTTGTCTCAGCAGATGGCAGGCTTAAGAGAGCATTAAATTACAACGTACTTGTTTTTGTTTTTGACGATAAACAATGCGCAACTTCGATATCTATTTCGAGATCAGAAAAGGAAAACCTCTGTCTTTGATCTTTGGTAGTGTTGCCAACCTGAAGCAGCATAAAATTCCTTCAGAACATCAAAATTTCCCTTTTTCAGTCCAAATGTTCCATAATGCAAGTAATTATTTTTATCAGTAATATGAATGCTCTCCTCACGCGCCCACAACAAGTATGTCCTATATAACGGTCCAGGCAGCCTTTTGACAGTAAATGAAACCAGTATTACAGCACACATATAGAAAAATGACACCTGGAATGAAAAGGGTTAACATCAGTCGTGATATGTAGATAATTTGGTACTCCTGCAATGAAATTTCTTAAACCGAATGTTCTGCTATATATTACATGATATAATAATTTTAGTTATATACACAATAATTCCCATCTATAAAATCCATTCACCTTTAAAATAAAACTTTATTTCATACGTATTCCTGAAAATATTTTTCTAATATCAATATGTAGAAATTTAAGAAGTGCATTTAAAATTTCGATAAAATTACAATGATACTAATGGAAATTTCCTTATTAATCAGCTAATGGTTAAAAGAGAAGCTAGTGTTATATTGGAAGCTGACTATTTCTGTACAAATTGAGATGTAATAAAGGCTTTCTTGAAATGATCTTCGGGGCTATAACATTTTATTACGGAATAAACTACTCAACATACATGTTGGAAAGATTGTTAAATGGAAGAACTGCTTTGTCTCATATTATAGATATTTAATATGAATAACACGGAACACACGGTATACTTTGACACGATAGTTTACTTTTACGTTCAAAGAGGGGCCTGCCGATAGTACGAGGGATAATCAATAAATTATGATCATAAATGAATAGAACATAATTACATGTTCTAATCCACCAAATGTTGATGGTATTTTACAAAATAGTCCACATTACATGCAATGCACTTGTCACGTTTTTGCCAGTCATCAAAGACATGCTAGAAGCCATTTTTGGACAGATCCTTCAAAATCGCCTCCGCAGCTATCACCACTGCCCCTGAAGATGCGAAACGCCGTCCCCAGAGCTGTTTCTTCAAAGTTAAAAAAAAGAAAGAAATCATAAACCAGGGCTATATGGAAGATGGGGTACACACGGACCGTTGATTTTTGCAAGATAGTCAATAACAACATTGGCAATATTGGGCCTGGTGCTATCATGGTGTAGAATCCATCCTGTTTCTTTCAAATGTGGTCGTTTCCAATTAATGTGACGTTGGAGGGTTTTCAATACACTCTACACTCCCGTGACAGTTGTATGTGGTGTGATGACATGCCTCGAATATTGAAAAATGAGATGACCGTAACTTTGTCAGCTGAAGCAATCACTCTCCCTTTCTTGGGTGTTGGTGATGAAGGAGACTTCCATACAGAACTCTGCTGCTTGGAGTCATAATGATGAAACAGAATTTCAATGCACTGTACTGTTCGTTGCGTATCACTTCCATCTTGCCTTGTGCGAAACTAAAACTACGCGTGCTTGAGCGGCTGCCAAGATCACATTCCTGACGTCATGGCCTTCAAACCTGTTCGATCTATTCATTATTTCTCCCACTACACAAACGTGTTTCGCTTTCTGTGCCTTACTATTGTATTCACCTAATAAACATTGATGATCAGTCTTTATTGCTCAGCCTACGTATTTACTAGTTGTTATGTAACACTCTTGTTGATCTATATATTTCGAACATGAATAAGACAAATATCGTCTTTTTTTGTGTGTACCTCGGCTATACGAAGTCATTTAATTCTGTGACAACATTATGTTAAGGTAGTGACAAAAGTCGTTATGGTTGAAGTGCGGCGAATGTTGTAACTAAGGCGTGACTCATGGCTGTAATTAGTGGTGCTATTCATTAGGTTCGCACCGGTTCTAGCGAACCGGTTGTTAAAATGTTTCGAGTTTGCAGAACCGTTTCTTATACCCTGACTTAACCTCTAGAGTCATGGCACTAACCGGTACACATTTTGTTTTTTGTAACTATCGCTTGAAATATGATGATTGTTGATGCCACCTAATGAACAAGATTCGTAATAAACACAGGTGGAGGTACGTACACGTAACAAAGCAGCTTCTACTACGATGCAAACCTTAGAATAGAAGCAAAAATAATAAAAACCAGAGGAGCACATATGTGTATCTAAGGACAGAAGAGAATAAAGTAAATTTAACCGTTATACCCAGGAACAGTAAATTTTGGTTTAACTATCTTTGTTTTTCGAAAGTCTTACAGCTACAGAGTTATACATATGATCTCTTAGAACAAGGTATAAGCGTTTATTTCTTAATTTCAAATGCGATATCAAAAACGAAAACAGCGATTACATCAGTATAGTTGTGAGGGTTATTTATATTTGAAACGCATATATACCATTATCAATAATTGTTAATACTTTTTGACAACAATCTATCTTGCATGATTCGCTTCCAATATATTCGCAATGCTACCTAATTTCATCACATCACCTTGCTGTGTAGGCCGATATTTGTCACTTGTGGTATCCAGTAAAAAAATGTTTTTGTCTACCTTGTATGGTTTGTTTCCTGAGAGAGTTATATCTAGTATCTACCTATCCATCTGCTCTCTCTCTCTCTCTCTCGCTATATATACAAAACAACCGGTTCTGTATATATATAAAAATCACATTCATGTAGCTTTCCAGTTCAGTATATCTCAACATTGTAGCAAGTTGTTATTTCATTGATGTGGAAGGTAGTTTCATCGAAAATATTACATTCTTCATCAAAGTTGCATTGTCCGTTATTATATTCTTGAATTGTGAACAAAACTATCGTAAAATCCTAAAACCATTATGTGATAGTTGGATTTGAACACAAATGCTTACGAAGTACCTTTTACGTACATTGTTGTATTGTCCTGACAACCTCGGTTCTGTATTTGCTGTTCGGTTGACCTCCACGGTTGCCTATGCGTTCCTTGTCGTTTTTTGAATTTAACATTTGACAGTTGAATTTCTTTTGCACAATCAAATCGTTTTTGTTGAGTTTTATTCCACGAGTGAAAAAATATTCATTAAGTGTGTTGTTGAACTTTGCACGAAATGCACGAAGTACAGTAATTTTTACATACTTATAGCATTCACCAACCTCACTATGTGCTAGTATGAGTGAAAAATGAAGATAAGGTGGGCATGTAAAGAAAAAAATTAAAAGTGTGCCTTCAATAAAGTGTAGTCCTTTTAATACCCGAAGATCATTTTAAAATGTACTATGCTTAAATACTATCGTAAATATATTTTCTTTTGTTTATATTTTGTGTTACTGTTTATTATTATTATTATTCAAGATTTCTTTTTGTTTTATGTTTACTGTAGGAACCCATCGTTGAAGGTCTCGTCATCGGATAAAAGTCCAAGTCCAGAAGGAGGTTGGGTGGCTCCACCAACGGAGGGACCATGGGAAAACGAAACTAAAAACCATGTTTCTACGGAGGCTTCTGGAGAAGATACAGGAGAGGTAACAACAGTTTCTATTCATATTACTATGGCTAAATATGATTTATTTCTCTCTTTTAAACTTCCATAATAAGGGGTTTACCATCAGTTGGTATGGTGATTGTAACTTGAGTTAAAGAGAACACGAGATAAAAATATGTAATTTATAATTTATAATAAAAAGATGAAGTCACTAAATCATCTTAGCAAAACGACTAAGGATAATAGTATTAAGATATACTGTAAAAATTATAAAAACATATATAAAAAGGTAATAAAACAAGCCAAAATGTCCTATTATAATAATGTAATTTCTAATGCAGAAAACAAGACCAAAATGGCCTGGAAAATAATTAAAGAAGAAACAAACCAAAAACCACATTATGTTCAAAATAGTGAAATAAAACTCGCGAACGGCAAAAACTGTAAAGACCCTCATGTTATTGTTGAGCTTTTCAACTCTTACTTCAGCAATATAGTTACTAACCTACTTAAATCGCAAGCACCATCGAATGATATTAAAAATAACCCTAATCGAATTAATCAAATAAATAGTTCTTTATTTATGGTTCCAACAAATCCTTTTGAAATAATATCAGTAGTAAGGAATTTTAAATACGGATCATCAAGGGGACCGGATGACATCCCAGAATTTATAATCAAAAGATGTATCCACGCAATTGCACAGCCTCTGTCTCACATAATTAATAACTCATTTTTACAAGGTACATTCTCAGACAGCCTGAAATGGGCCTTATAAAATCATTGCACAAAAAGGGTGACAAAAGGAAATGCGAAATTTACAGACCAATAGCTCTCTCCTCTAAATTTTCGAAGATTATAGAATCCATAATGAAAAATAGATTAATTACACATTTGGAACGTAACAATGTTTTATCTGACTCGCAACATGGCTTTCTTAAAAAAAGATCCACATCAACAGCTGCACTTCATTTCTTGCAAGAAGTAGTAGACTCAATAGAATGTAAATCATACCCATTATCTATAGTGACTTAACTAAAGCTTTCGACTTTGTCAACCATTCGTTACTCTTAAGTAAATTAAATGTATATGGAATAAGAGGTGTTGCTAACCGATGGTTTCAAACTTACCTTAGAAATAGACAACAATTTGTAGAGATAAATTTCATTAATGAAGGCAACTTGTATATCGAAACTCACAAATCAAAACCTTCCATTGTTAACATAGGAATTCCTCAAGGATCAGTCTTAGGACCAATATTATTTCTTTTATATGTTAATGATCTACTACTTTATATCACTCATGGTAAGTCATTTCTGTATGCAGATGACACAAATATACTTGTAAAAGGAAGTAATCTAATTGAGCTGCAAAATAATATAAACATAACCGCAAGAGAGCTAGAAACTTGGTTACACCACCATAATTTAATTATTAACACCGAAAAAACCAAATGTTTATATTTTTTCCCAACTAATTCATCATCGATTAAACCTTCGTTTACAATTAATAATAATAATGTGGAAGGTGTTTCAAATACGAAATTCTTAGGATTAAACCTGGACGACAAACTTAAATGGAAACATCATATAAACAATCTATACCAAAATTTATCTTCTATTGTTTATATGGCTTATACACTTTTCTCTGTTCTTAACCTAGACACTTTAATTTCATTATATTATGCGTCTTTTTATTCCCGAGTATTGCCTTCTGGGGTGTCATTAATGATTTGTTTACAATATTTAGATTACAAAAGAAAATAATCCGTATTTATTTATTTTGCGTTCAAAAGACCACAGTATTGTACATTTGTACATGCGGTATAGAACATGTCAAATTCTATTATTGTCTATATAATAAACTACTACTATAGTTCCTTATACATTACATTAGTCTTACAACATGATACATATATATACATAGAAATACCATACTTTATCTATTCATCTACCTGGTTTTATTCATAGTGCGAGAATCAATAGTTTTTTTCTTTACATTATGCTATCTTCATTTATTATTTAGGAAACAGTATTCAAGATATTTGATTATAATAATATATAAATAAATATGACTACTCATGTAATAATAAAATAAAAAAAACCTTACTATTGATTCATACAAGTTTCTAGCTTGAGCATGTCCATAAAATTCCGAGACAGTATAAAAGCAGTGCTCTTGTAGGTACTTTGTTAGTCTTTGTTTAAAAAGGTGATCAGATTCTGAGTTTCCTATGTTGATGGGTAAGCTGTTATAAATTTGTATTCCTGTATATTTTGGGCCTTTTTGGTAAAGTGCTGTTTTATGAATGGGAATTGTAAAATCGCTTTTGTTTCTGGTATTGTATGTATGAATGTCACTGTTGCATTTAAGAGACGGTTTCAGGTATTTTCTTATAAAGATTGCCGTTCGTAATATATAAAGGCAAGGCAGTGGGAGAATTTTAAGCTCACAAAATATTCTTTTGCATGATACTCTTGATCTTGTACCTTTTTCATTGTTCTCAGTGCCCTTTTCTGAATCTTAAAAATTGTCTTACTTTCTGCTGCGTTTCCCCAGTGTATTCTTCCATACGTAAGTAGACTCTCAAACTGACTATGATAAATTACTTTTAATGCTGATATGTTGAATGATGTCTTCACACTTTTTAAGGCGTAGTGCACTTTACAAAGTTTCTTTTGGAGTACAAATACATGCCTATCCCACGTTAGTGTATCACTTACCCAGAGTCCTAGAAATTTCGTTGCTTTAACGTTATCTATAAATTTATTTTTAACAGATATGATTGGATTATTTACATTTGTATTTCGAGAGTGATGAAAGTTTATTACTGTATTTTTATCGGTATTTAATTTTAATTTATTAATTTCAAGCCATGAGTTTAATTCTTCTATTGTTTGTTCGATACTAACTTTCATTTTACTGTCAGTGTATTCAATAATGGCTAGACTTGTATCGTCAGCAAACATGGTTGGTTTGGCTATTTTTATGTAAGCTGGAAGATCATTGATGAAAATTATAAAGAGAGTAAGGCCTAAAATCGAGCCTTGTGGCACCCCACATTTTATTGGTTTGATGTCAGAGGTATATTTGAAACTTGTACCGCGCTGATCCGTGTAATCAATTTCTACGGCTTTATTTCTATCTTCTAAATAGCTTTGGAACCATTTATTTACAACTCCTCTTGCACCGATATTGTTTAGTTTTTCGAGAAGTATTTGATGCGAAACAAGGTCGAATGCCTTAGTTAAGTCAAGAAAAATGCCAGTCGTCTAATGCATCCCGAATATAATCGAGATAATTAAATATCGCCGTCTGAGTTGACTTTTTGCGTTGGAAACCATTTTGAGCAATGTCTATTATATTTTATTTTTCGAAGAAGCTTACTATACGTTTTTGCATAGTTGATTCGATGATTTTTGAGAAGGGCGAAAGTAAAGCAATGAGTCTATAGTTTTCTACCTTATACCTATAATCTTTTTTATGAATTGGTTTAATTCGTACTAATATTTAATTTTTGAGGAAACTGTCCTGATGAAAAGGAAAGATTTATAAGACATGGCAAAGGTTCCTCTATATAAGCGGAACTTTTCTTCACTATTGTCGTTGGAATGTTATCAAAACCGACGGACCATTTGTCTTTTTGCTTTGAAATTATTTGAGCAACTTCGTTAGGTATCACTGGCTGAAGGAACATCGTTTCTTGTAGCCTATCTTCCGTAGATTTTATTTCGAATTTAGTACCCGTTACACTTTTATTTCCGATTTCAGTAAAGTAGTTGTTCATAATATTAGCAACTAATACTGGGTATCATTACACATTCCCATTTTCGTAGTAGTTGTAGAAGTAAATTTCGTGAACTCAGATTGCTTACTATACCGAGTTTGTATATATATATATATATATATATATATATATATATATATATATATATGAGGTATTAAAATTAGTCAGAAAAAATATAGATAACTATTTAACTCATGCCAACGTACATGAATATAGAACTAGAAACTGTGATAAATTTGTAATACCGTCACATACAACAAGTATGTCTGAAAAAACTACATTTTATAGAGGTGCAGTACTATATAATAAATTACCAAGAGAATTGAAATACATAAAGATGATATAAAGTTTTTCAGAGAGGTTAAAAATATGCAAATTTGTACATCTTATTATTCTGTAGATGAGTATATAGGTGAATAATCCTTTATTACTTCTGAAGACAGTAAAACTTGGTATGTAGATATATTTTAACCATTAGATTAAATAATAAATCTTTCTTTTTTTCCTTCTATTATTGTAATTTTTTTTAGTTTTTATATATGTATGCTTATAGTTTGTTTGTATGTGTTTATTAACTTTGTGAAGAGATATATTTAACCAATGCATTATTACGAAATGACATGTTCTATACCATATGTACAAATTTGTGTACTTTGTATGGTACGCAATAAATCAAATCAAATCAAATCAAAATGAACGCAATAAATGAAATCAAATCAAATCAAATCCCCAGAGTATGCCGGAGATCCCGGGATTGAGTCTTGGTTCAGTCATTCACCTTTTCAGTCTTTGTGTGTTATTGAAATCTCACCTACAGAGAACCTTGTGGGGGGGGGGGGGATTCCGTTGTTTCTTCTTTCATTAATATATATTGTAAAACGTTTTGGTAGGTAGAGCTAAGTAATATAAATAAGGTTTGGAATTGACTTTCACTACCAGTTTATTTATAAAAAATTACTACAAAAGTGCATTTTTCTAATTTATCAGATTAAAATTAAGTAGTTTTTGACCGTGTGGTTGAGGACAGGATTTTTACAGAGCACCGAAGCAGGCTAGACAGAGTGGCGAAAGAAAATCCCAATGCTCTGAAGCAAGCATTGAGGGGGTTAGAAGTTACAAAGCCCCAAAGCAAGATAAGTAATTGTGATAGAATTCCTAACAGAGCCTCGAGAGGAAAGGAATAGCCTAGAGTCTGAAAGCAAACTAGAGGCTTGGAGGATAGGTTACTCCTAATGCTCCAAGGCAAGCAGTAGGAAGGACACCAAAGAACTGGTGCTGGTCCACTAGTTGCTGCCGAATTTATATTCGTCCAGAGCGGCGGTAGCGCTGCTGCTGTCCTGTCATCATGTACTTCGTAGAAAGTGCCAGTGGTCCGACGTCTGCTGCTCGTGATAAACCCTCGTGATGTGTAGTAAATCCATGTGGTGATGTTTACAAACACACGATATTGTTTGTATACATAAACACGCGGTACATTACAATATATTTGTAACATGTTTTCTGAAGAGCATATAAAAGAAACCTAAAATAACAAGCGGAGAATTTTGATCGTTTGAAAGACATCGTTAAAAATAATTTTTTGAAAAGAGAAATCAAATCAGCAAATGTCTGGTATCAAGTTACAATGAATGAGTGAGTTGAAAAAGGTACACATTCCAGAAAATAGGCAAGCTAAACTGGGATGGTTATATTCATTTTATATATATACGTACACCGCTTGAGAGGAACAAGGAACGCATTCATTAATTTTAGGTCCTCTTTACTGAAGTCTACGGGAACGTATGAGTGAAAAATCGAACATATTTCTGGAATGTTTCCATGTTTCCAACCTGTATTGAAAGTGGAGGTTTTTGGCATGTGTTCCTTTTTCAACTCACCCATTCAATTACATTTTCAAGATGAATCGTGCAACGCGAAAGGAAAAATTACCAAATTAATCTTAAATTATTATATGAAAGAATGGGGAAACTCGATCGATTTTCCAGAAGCATGGTGGCTTAGTAGTAGATCGCTTATCTCTAGTGCGTGGGGTCCCTGGTTCCATCCCCTGCCAATTAAATTTGAGTGGACAATGTTGTATTCGCGGGTTTTCTCAGGGTACTCCTGTTTCCTTCTACTTTCTCAGTCCATTAATTCTTCCATCGTCATTAAGTTGCCTTAATCATAGTTTCTCTTAGCCTAAAGGGCATAATCGTGGGACGTTAAACTGAAATATTTCATTTTCGATCGATTTTCTTTACACCATATCTTCTGTAAATGTGACTTCAATGATAATTCAAGGGGAGAAACAATGCGAAATTAAACCAGGAATAGAATATGGGTCTCCTGCATACCGTGCCGGTTCAGTAATCACAACGTTCCTCAGCCCATCTTTCAGAGAGCAAGAAGAGTAGCATTGACATCAACGTACCGACACAATAAGCTAGAGAACTGAGTTCAATTCTCTGCTCTATTTTATAACTTGAAATTTTCGATTTTAAAGTACTTCAAATGAATGAAAACCAGTGAGAGGTCACGATATGTAGGAATCCTGGTACAAATTATTAAAAGAAAACAAGATAAATGTGGAGAGTAGTTGAATAGAAAGGAAACGGTACTTGAAGTATTGTATTGGTAGTAGATACATGTAAGTACGAACCGAGACTTACTATAGGAGGCCAACCTATACAAATATATTCCTGTACGCTTTATTTTTCAGTGATCACTTGACTCAAACCAATGCAAGATACCTCACTAAACTTCGTCTTATAGCACTTAGACAAATCTAGAGAGTCTAATAGCCTAAAACATACAGCATGTTTTAGTTTATTTATTATGGCTTGCAGATGATATGGCGCTTGTTGCAGAATCTGAAGAGAAAATCAATAAGATGTTAGAAAACTTGAGAAAGAGCTGCGAAGAATATCGGATGAAAATAAATGTTAAAAAGACAAAAGCCATGGTGATTGGAACGAAAGGGTCGGTGTCAAATATAGAAGTAGGAGGGGAGAAAATAAGATACGTGCTACTTTTTTCGATACCTGAGTAGTATTATTAGTAATGACTGAAATGTGAACGTGAAATAAAAGGAAGGATAGGAATGGCGAAAGAAGCCTTTAGGAGGAAGAAAATACTACTTTGTAGGACCTTGAATAAAGAGTTGAGAAAAAGACTCAAATGCTTCGTGTGGAGTATTGTACTGTATTGATCAGAAATATGGACATTACGCAAAAATGATTAGAAACTATTGGGAGCTTTCGAGATGTGGGTGTAGAGAAGAATGGAGCGAATTAGTTGAGTCGAGCGGAAAACGAATGAAAGAGTGTTAGAAATGGTAGGGGAGAAAAGAACAATGTTAGATATTAATAAGAAGAGGAAGAGAAACTGGTTGGGACATTGAATAAGAAGGAACTGTACCATGAGGGACGTTTTAGAGTATATGGTGGCAGGTGAATCTCAATACTGAATGCTATAAAAATGATTACCATCTTTCCTCTGCAGGTGTGTTTGCTTTATGTTTCACTAACATGATAGATTATTATTTAAGAAAGAAAAAAAACGAGATTTTATTATTTACTTATTTATTTTAGTTATTTATTTATTTATTTTAGTGTTTAGACCTTTCTAAATGTAAGTGCACTTTTTCTCCCTTCGTTGTTCAAGATGGGGTGGCATACTTAAAACCGTGACTTTTAAGATTCGTTCTTTCTGGAGAAAAGGGGGCAGCAAATTTTGCCGTTGCACGGATGGCAAATTGCCTAGGGCAGATTCTGCATCGGACAAGGGGATCATCATATTACTTGACTCACTATGCAGTAAATTCTCAGCACCACTGACGACTGTTGCACAGTAAAATATGTGCGTATAATTAGCCTGTGGGCATGCCTGTGTTGCACAGTTAGCAACGAGTAACGAGTTAATTAAATTAAAAAGCCAAATAAATACAAATTTAAATATTAGAAATTTCTCTTCATTAGTATTAATAACGGGTCATGATGTATGAGTAATTCAATCAGAAATGAAATCCGAAATAATTCCGTAACTTCCGCAAATAAAGTTCTTCAGAGGGAAAATAACAATACATGAATTGAATTCTGCAGACTTCTATTCAATTATTTTTACCACAATTGACAATTGGATGTCAGAGCATTTGAAAAGTACCTATGGCTATCTATCTTTCTTTTTTTTCTTCTTTTTACATGGAAACAATACTAGAAGTACAAAAATTTCTTTAAAATCAGTCGTACATTACAGAACTAATGAAAATAATAATGATAACAATTTGTCCCATTTTCTTTTTTTTATTTAAATAATCATGGCAGGCTGTAATGGCTACATTTTTTTTTGGAATCATAAGGTAATCAAAACATTGATATATATATTTATATATATATACCTGTTCACCTGTTTATGCCAGTTTTTACACGTATTCATCTGTTTTTGACTTCGAAGGACGTCTCGATCGTTGCCCGTTTTCAACCGAATCCTTGCCGCTTTTGAATCGCTCATACTACTCGTAAACAGTCTCCAATGGTACTGCTTCGTCGCCATACACTGATTTTGACATCTCGTGAGATTCTTTGGCACTTTTCTGTAGCTTAGAACAAAACTTTATGTTCGCTCGCGACAGATACTCTTAACACGTCCTCACTCTTCTGCCTCTGGAAGCCAATTAACATGTCACAACTTGTTCAAAATCGACACTGACTGTACCAGAGGTTTAGGCTACCGGACTTACTACTTGAAATGCATATAACATCGATAGATGGCACTGTGCAACTACATTCACCGTACTTTTTGATCACACCTTGTATTAATTTTATTTGTCTATTTAATTTGTCATAAACTAGTATATTGATGTTTCTTTGGGTATCTCTCAAACTGCCATTCTTCCTTATTTTATCAAATATGTTATGCGTATATTTTCTTCTTAAGTATTACTGTATTTTTATTTTACTAATTATTATTAGGTGAGTTATGTTGATTTTATATTCAGCAAATAATATCACAAGGCATTTGTCTGTATCTATTATTCTATTTTATGATATCATTGTTAACCTATGAATTAATAAAGTAGCAAAATTGCAAACAAATTTAAAATATTTTTTTTTTGCTTTAAAGATGTACTTTCTTTCATTACAGGATACAAATAATCTAACGATAAGAAAGGTAGTTCCTAGGGAAGATCTACCCAAGCCTCACAGAAAGATTTGTCGCATGAGAACTATTGGACATCAGATCAGGTACTTATTTTCCTTTTTTTTATTATTTCATTGTATACCTGTAATCTGAAATATACGAAAACTAAGCTTGGCCACTGTGAAATAATTCTATAAAACACTATTGCTAAATAAATGATGATTCTTTCTTTAAATAACTTTAAAATCCAATTTCTTTATTTTCTAAGTAGTTTTCCAATGCAGAAAGCAGGTAATTAGGTTAACAAAAAAAAAAAAAAAAAAAAAAAAAAAAAAAAAAAAAAAAAAAAAAAAATTGGTAACTTACCAATTAATCCTTCCGTGGGGAAACTAAACACTCTCCACACGTATCGGAACACAAAGCTAGCTCCCTCTGCAGTGGTAAG
The DNA here is from genome assembly GCF_964235325.1 of Thermobia domestica. Lineage (NCBI taxonomy): Eukaryota > Metazoa > Arthropoda > Insecta > Zygentoma > Lepismatidae > Thermobia > Thermobia domestica. The sequence goes on from NC_137471.1 coordinate 136,569,016, forward strand.
GTAGCAAGGATAAAAAACGGATGAGAGGAAAAAGGTGTAGCAAAAGGAATACATACCACAGAATGAATAAATATAACATAAAGGATACTAAAATACTATGAGCAGAACACAGTGCGAAAGAATGAGCTCAGTTCAAGGAAACGCGCGATGTCCATGTTACGTCACTATTTGCCAGATCCAAAATATACATCAAGAGTAAGTAACCAGACTTTATCAATGTTGCCAAAATCCAGATTTAAGATCGGTTTATATTTGTGAATAAAAAAATGAAATAAAATCTTTGAGTTTTACGTCCAACGGTTATGCCGGTTAGGCTAAAGGAGACGGTAATGATGAGAGATGCATGAAATGGTGGAATGAAGAAAGTGGGAGGAAACGGGAGAACACCGAGAAAACCCACGCATGCGGTGTTTGTCCACCACAAAGTTCACGTGAACGCTCTACCACTGAGCCACCGCGGCCCCTTTTCTGAATAAAGAATGATTCTTTAATCTCTCGTTGTTTCTTTGTTTTTGTTGAATCTATCACATTAACCTGCTTTACATTATGTGTATGTTGTTTTAATTTAAGGACCAATCCCAACATGCCCTCTTCTTGTGACTTTTCTGATTGTCTAATGTGCTCTTTTATTCGAGTGTTAATATTGTGTTTCGTTCGACCTATATATGAGGAGTCACATTTGCATTGAGAACGATAAATACCTGACTTATTTAGTGGTAACTTTTAAAGCCGGTAAGATGTTTTCCTAAACGTTTCGGAGGGATACTGGAAGCAAATATGTTATGCTTTGCAAGAATACATTGAATTTTTGTCAATAATTGTGAAAAGTAAGACATTCCTATCCATGTTTTGTGCTTCTTTGGGAATAACTGTTTTAGCCTCTTTAGTCCCGCATTTGTAAGCATGATTTCTGTATTTGTTTCCATGTATAGTCTTGGCGCGTATGCATATGGTGGGAAGAAACGGGTTAAAGTGTGGCCAGTGTCGGGGGTCTATGTCTCCTGTAGGCGGCATTGGGACTCAGTGAATCACGGATGTCTCCTACAAGGAGACACGGTGACCGAAGAGGTTAAGGGCTTGCACCAATCTGTGTGTTTCATTAAACCACTTTTGTAAGGTATCCAGTTTATACCCGTTTTTGTCCTATTTGACATAAAAAATTGTATTTCGTCCTTAAGATCATTTGGACAATCACAAAGTAATAATGCCCTACGGAAGGTTAATTCATTTATTTATTCTGAGGAATGTATTCCTTTTCCTACACCTTTCTTTTTCCATCCATTTTTATCCTTCTTACCTTACCATTGAACTTGGAACTAGCTTGGTGTTCCGAAACGTGTGGAAAGTGTTTATTTTTCCCACGGGAGAATTTATTGATAAATAACCAATTTTTTGTTAATTTGAATCATACTGTCATGTACCTACATAATAATTTTAAGGGGGCAGACTACAAAATATTTTTCTAAAGTTAACAATTTTTCTTTTGCCAGTTTTAAATAAATGACAAGAGATAATGAAATGTAACTTACCTCAATAATAGATAATGTTATTCTACACCCGAAAATACTAATCGGAAGAATTTTCAATGTTGCCATCCATAGAAATTACAGTGTGACCAAAATTTGAATTACCCAAAAATCTAGGTTAAGGCAACAACTAGAAAAGTAAACTCATCGGTAATTGATGACTTATCATGCTGTCTGTGTTTCTTGTTAACTACTTTTTAAATAATATTTGTATTTATTTTGTAATAACTTACATACGTTATTACGAAATAAATAAGTTACTACAAAATTAATACAAATATTATTTAAAAAGTAGTTAACAAGAAACGCAGACAGCATGATAAGTCATCAATTACCGATGAGTTTATTTTTCTAGTTGTTGCCTTAACCTAGATTTTTGGGTAATTCAAATTTTGGTCAAACTGTAATTTCTATGAATGGCAACACTGAAAATTCTTCCGATTAGTATTTTTGGGTGTAGAATAACATTGTCTATTATTGAGGTAAAAACTGGCAAAAGAAAAATTGTTAGCTTTTGAAAAATATTTAGTAGTCTGCCCTCTTAAGGTAATTCGGTTGTTCGTTATTCCTTACAGTTGATATATTTTGAACAATTCCTGAGTATTTTCTTCACTGTTGACCCATAAGAACGTATCGGGACAAGTTAGTTTTGAACTTGCAAATTTATATTATTTAAAAGTGAGAGATGTAAATGAGTTTTACAAAGATTACGAAGAATGGTAATTAAAAAAAAAAAAAAATTGTACCAAAATATTGTGTTTCTTATTAGACATCACTGAACTAAATTAGTGGAGTTTAAACATAAAATATCTGCGAAACCCTTAATATCGTCCCTTTGTATCATAACATGTATTATTATGTGCATACTCTTTCTAAATCGATGGTACTGGTCAATGTACCTTAACCTCAACTTCACTTTTTGTGAAAAATAAAAAATGTCATTCCATACTTTCTAGACATTTTTTTTCTTGTTTTCCTCACGTGAAACATCTAAAAATCTTGCTACAAACTATTGATCACACCACTTAACAGCATGATTCTGTTTAGCTATATATATATATATACTATATATATATATATATATATATATATATATATATATATATATATATATATATATATATATTTGGTCTAGGAATTAATTCGTGCGGTTGGTACGCACACATTAATTCGTGTAGTACAAACACAAAATACATAAATACCTTAAGAAAAATATTGTCCATCGCTAGCCACCACTTTCGCCCATCTGTCAGGCAATGTACGGATTCCGTGGCGAAAGAAGTTCTCATCCTTGGAAGCGATCCAGTCAGAGACCCATGTTTCGATATCTTCTGAAGAAGTAAACCGCTGTCCAATCAAATCGTTGTTCATGCAATCGAACAAGTAGTAGTCCGAAGGAGCAACGTCTGGTGAATACGGCGGGTGGGGTAAAACTTCCCATCCGACATTTTCTAAATAGGTTTTGACCGGTTTTGTGACATGTGGGCGAGCGTTATCATGTTGAACAATAAGTTTATCATGTCTGTTCTCCCATTCTGGTCGTGTTCTGGCCAGAGCTTGCTTCAAACGCATTAATTGTCGTCGATAACGTTCTCCATTCATAGTTTCACCCGGTTGCAGCAGCTCATAGTACACCACACCTTTCATATCCCACCATATGCACAGCATAACCTTTGCACAGTAAATATCTCGTTTTGGTTGTGATGGACCTGGTTCACCTGGTTTCATCCAGGCCTTTTTTCGTTTAGGGTTCTCGTAATGGATCCACTTCTCATCACCCGTAATAATTCGATGCAGAAACCCCTTTCTGCTCTGTCGTTGAAGCAGCAATTCGCAAATGGTTTTTCGTCTTCCAACGTCTCTGTCTTTCAATTCATGTGGAACCCAATGTGACATCTTTTGAATCATTCCCATGGCTTTCAAGCGTTTGGAGACTGTTGTTTGATCAACGCCTAATGCTGCTGCAAGTTGTTCCTGCGTTTGACACGAATCCTGCTCGAGCAATGCTGTCAATTCTTCGTCTTGAAATTTTTTTGGCTGTCCAGCTCGCTCTTGGTCTGCCAAGCCGAAATCACCACTTCTAAACCGTGCAAACCACTTCTGACACGTTCGCTCAGCTAGAGCATGGTCACCATACACTTCCACCAAAATACGATGACTTTCAGTCGCACTTTTCTGCATGTTAAAGTAATGCAGCAGGACACCCCGCAAAAACACTTTATCAGGCACAAATTGCGCTATGTTCACTTAACTACAAACTGGTGTTGTTGACGCTTTAATCCACTGCCCTATACTACGAACGATACGCGATGACAGGGGTTTGCAACACATGTGTGGATACACGGAACTATGGGACGCTCCGTTCGTTGCGCCATCTCTTGTCCACCCGCACGAATTAATTCCTAGACCAAATATATATACAGGGTGGTAGGTAACTCCACCGACAAACTTTGGGAGGTGATTCCTTATATGAAATAAAAGAAAAAGTTCTTATAAACATAGGTCGAAAAACGTCTCATTTCAGAGTTATGAACCGCCGAAAATTCGAAAAATCATGTTTCGAAACGCCCTGCCCTAGAAACTATGGAACCTATAAGAAGCGGTTTAAGGAATTACACAGGAACTAGTATGCGAACTATCTAAATGTCCATGTTTTACCATCCTCCGTTATCGACGAAAGAAACGCGTTATTAGTACTTAAACGAGTATCCCCATACCTCAATTTCCTTTTTACAGTTCTTATTTCTTTTTATATGTATGTATTTCTTTTTCGAAATGCATACAGACGCGCCCGTATCTGTTGCTCAGTATCTAGAAGGCTTCCAGTAATCACAGTTATAAAGTGACTCGTAATAAGTCATTACGTATTATTATACGAGGCCTGTTCAGAGTATACCAGACATTTTGGCCTATCGCCGCAGTAGGCGGGACTAAAGTCGCCGTCTTGGTGTCAGAACGTTGCCACACTTAGCACGCATCCAGCTGTAGTAGCGTGAGGACTGTAACGCTCTTACTGTGCTTTGTGTGATATGTTACAATGTGCGCTGCAATAGAAAATCCCTCTTGTGAGGTACATTCTGTAATTAGGTTTTTGTTGAAAAAAAAAAAAAAAAGCCTATTGAAATCCATCGCCAACTGTGTGAAATGTACGGGTATGAAATAATGAGTGAGAGAGGACCGAGTAAGGCAATGGTGCGTTGATTTTAAAAATGACCGTTCCAATGTTCACAATTAGGACCGCAGTGGTTGGCCGAGCCTTATGTCTGATAAAGTGGTGAGGCAAATCGACAACAAAATTAGTACAAATCGTCGTTTGACGATTACAGAACTTGCTGAACATTTTTTCCAAATTTCATGGAGTTTGGTGCCTGCAATTCTTGTCAAAAAAGCTTGGTTACCTCAAATTTTGTGCTACGTAGTTTCCGAAAATCCTAACAGAAAAAAAAAACAAAGAATGGCTGCATCACTGACTTTTTCGAAGATTACGAAAACAATGGAAACAAGGTGATCGATCGTATCGTCCCTGCAGACGAGACTTGGGTGAAGCATGTCAATTGTGGAACAAAACACAAGTCGATAGAATGGGGAAACATACATTCTCCCAAAAAACCAAGGAAGTGTTTGCAAAGTCTGCCAGCAAGAAAGATTTTCCTCGTATACCTCCTCTCTCCTATCCCTACACCTTGGTGCTGACGCCACTGGCGTGGGCTTTGCAAATAGGTCTGCTCCTTTGTTTTTTAATTTGCTCCCTTTTCTATTCTCCTTGGCCCAGGGTATTTTACGCTCCAGATTATTTCATTCCATCTTGTCCTCCAATGACGTGGCAACGTTGCATTTTTCTTCATTATTGGGTTCTATACCAGTGTTGAGCTTAAACGCTTGGTCCAATTACGAAAATTCCAGCATTTTAGATTGATAACCCACACTTGGCAATCAAAATGCTCTCTTATCATTTTTTCATATCTTCAATAGTTACAGAATTGGCCTATGACAAGGGATTTTTGAAAAAAATTAAATGAAATGAAATCTTTAAGTTTTACGTCCCACGATTATGCCGGCTAGGCTAAAGGAGACGGTGATGATGAGAGATGAGTGAAATGGTGGAATGAAGAAAGTGGGAGGAAACGGGAGAACCCTGAGAAAATCAGGAGCACGATGTTTGTCCACCACAAAGTCCACACGGCGTGAGCTTGGATCGAACCAGGGACACCAAGCACCGGAGGTGAACGCTCTACCACTGAGCCACCGCGGTATGATAAATGCACCAATGTTCTTGGTTCTTATGTGGAAAACAAAGTAAGTCATGTTTTTTTTTTTTTCAGTACAATATTTATTTTGCATAAACATTCCTATCCATAACAGCTAGACGAAACATTTTTTTCAACATATCTATGTACGCTTATCTATTTGAATCGTGTATTTTTTCTATGGTCTATTTATGGTAAATAAATATACAAATAGTGTATGTTTACAATTAGAAGTCTATCAGCGTTTTTTTTTAACAGTTTGTGTAGCAAATTGCAATACAAATTTCAATTTGTATCGCAATTTGTAAATTTTTGTATCACTTTTTCTGTACTATAGTGAGTAATTATACAATAGTTATATATATACACAGTGTGTCCCTTTGGTTGAGATGTTTTTTGACTTAGGTTCGTGGCGTCTCGGAAGGAGAAATCTTGCAAATACTGTATGTTGGTTTTTACAAGGGGCGTAAATGGACATCTAGTATACCACTCGGTTTATCAGTACTTCAAATAAAAAGCGAAAAGAAGAGAGAGAAAGACGAGTGTATTTCTCTATATTTTCGGCTATAAAAAATCCCGTTACTGTTTCAGTGATCTACTGTGTGCACTTCTGCGTTTTACTAATCATATCCAAACCCCAGTCATGCTACACCATATATCGGCTAGGTACAATATAGTTTGAACTTGTTTTTTCTGCTGCCAATGCGTCTTTTCTTCATGTGACATTTTTTTCTTTTTTTTTTTATTACAAACTCAGAAACAAGGATAGGATGACCCGAAACCTGAGAAAGTCTGGAGGATGACCCACTAGCAACAAACCGACAAAGGGAAGGAAAGACAGAGTGGAAAACTGTTTTGTAACCCAAAGTTGGGGCATTTCTTCTTGCAATAACCGACCCTTGAAAGAAAAAATTATTGAGATAATTATAATATTTTTTTTTCAGCTTGCTCCTTATTTTAGCTTCCGTGGTAATAATGAAAGATTCATTGCAATTTGCGATACATTTTTTCAATTTGTATCGCATTTTCATGTTTTTGCACAGCAAACTGCGATGCGGTACTGCTTTTTTTTAATATAAAAAAAAGCGCTCAAGTCTATATACGGGAATTTGACACATGTTCAAAATATTTAACTTGAAAAATAGTTGCGTTTGTTAGCAATACTGGTGGGCTATATATTTGTGAAAACCTGTAATTACTAACAAGAAGAGGTAGATAGAACATTTATTATTATTATTATTATTATTATTATTATTATTATTATTATTATTATTATTATTATTATTATTATTATTATTATTATTATTATTATTATTACTTTAATAACTTGTTTCATTACAGATTTCTGCGTCGCCTGGAGATGAGTCTGAAACGTCGAGAGCGACTAGTTAGTCCTTCAGATAGCGTGGAAAGTGATGACAGTCCTCCTTCATCCCCAAACAGTAGTGCAAATCTTATAGATTTAAAAAAGAATAAAGGACGTGGACGGAAAAACAAACGCCGTGGAGATCAACCGCTATTACAGGATGAACCTGTAGCAGCGTGGAGTCCCATTCCATCAACTGGCTAACATAATGTTTTATGAAAAAAAAAAAATGCTTGACAATCTCTGTTTTATCTGTCACTATTTCTTAAGTAGTGACAGTACAAGCACAACATATACATATATACCAAATATATATGTAAATGTATGTTATTGTCCAGCCACCATATTTGTGGTATGCTGTGATGCATCTAAATGTTTTCTTCTTCTTTATGAGAAAAATAAGTAAAAAAAATAATAATAAATGGCAAGTACAACTCTTTATTAGTGAGAAGCCATTAGCGAATGTAAAGGACAAATTGTTTTAAACAAACAAAAAGAAACAGAACTTAGTAATAATGAAGTTGACAAACTTGTTTTCGTTTTGTATGATCAGTTCTTTAAACAGTTTATATGAGGTTTATAGCACTAGAGTGAATATGAATAAAGGTTCTGACAGCAGCAGAATGTTGAGGAACAAATATGACGCAACGCCATCTTTAAAAGAGACGTGATTGAAAGATGCTCAATGATCAGTTTGATTAATTGTAATTAATAATAATAAAAATTATAGGGATAGATGCACAATTCCAGAAGGGTGCTCCACATACTGCCAAGGCCCTGGGTTCCTTCGTGCGCTTATTTTTCTAATATATGTAAACGAACAAGCAGAAAGAAATGAAGAATGGCAATACAAAAAAAAAAAAAAAAAAAAAAAAACTTTAGTAAGAAAAATTTTATTTCGTGTTTCGGTGTGGTTATATTATAATAATTCTTCCATAAGTAATCTTGGCTTTTTTCTTTCCACAAATAATCATATTGTTGAAGAAAGCACATTTTTTTCACGCTCTATCCTAGCCAATTGTTTTAAGTTAGTCACAAATAAAGCGGGTAAGGGTAGATTTACATCGAATTTGCACCACCCGAGTGTGATATAATGTCACGTGGTATTATTATGGTTGTCAAGGTGGAACAAAACGAGCCCTGCGGGGCTTCTAATCCCCTTCGCTCGCACAGCTATGTTTCGTAACGTAAATAAATCAGTTTTTATGCATTATATATTACATACAATGGGCAAATGATTATTATTTTTTGTTATCTTACTGATAAAAGTGTTATTAAAATTTAAAAAAAATAAAAAAAAACTTATTTGATCCGGGTTTGAACCCACGTCAAAAGCGATTTTTATTACTAGCCCGTGCTCTAGCATATTCAGCCACGAGGACCGACAGCAGCTGGCGTTTGATTTCTTCTATATATATGTATGCTATATGGCAAGACACGGATAACTTTCAACCAATCAGAACCATGTATTTAGCTCCTATGGCTAGAGTCGAGCGTGATAAAATATATGCTTGAAGAAATGCAAATAAGCCTAAACATATAGTATTAAAATAATCGGGCTATTTATATTTCTCAGGTGATGTAACAATTATTAACTACAAAATATAATATTAAATAATTCAGTGCTTTTTTTCCTGCACTGTTCTCATATACCATGGAGATATTACTGAAGTAGTGAAAAAAATAACTGTAGTTCAGTAGTGTTTTAATAACAAACATATTTTTAAAAATCGACTAGCTACATCTAGAATATCATATGGTAATTAATAAATATAAAAAGTTTTAAAAAGTAAATTTGTTAACTAGTCATTTAGAATATCCTTGTCCAGGAACCTTAGATATATTGAGTACAATTTTCATGTAATATTATGCATTTGTTGTCCAGGAAGAATAAGATGTACTCTTTTTTAGTAATATCATGCGTTTCTTTCTTTGTTGTTATTGGTGCAGGATTGAACATGACTATGTATTGTTTTACTTATTTATTTAAGCTTCATAGTAATAAGAATACAAACTTATTTTATTTTATACAGTCCGCAGCAAAAAAAAACTGCAACATGAGCATGTAAGTTTATTGTGAAACAACGAAGTCTTTTGTTCCAAAATAAGTGTGCAGAGGAGCACGTCGAGGTTTCTCCTGGCGTGATTTGTTTCACTTAGACGTTATGTTCCCTGGACTGTTAGGCGTAGTTTTACAATAAACTTATATGCTCATGTTGCAGGTTTATTGCTACGGACTATACGAGGATCGTTAAGAACGTGACTTAACTTAAAATAATTCAAAATTTACAATTTCTCTTTTGTTTGTTTTTCATAAGTGAAAGGAGATAATGAAATACAACTTACCCAATCACAGATAATTTTATTCCACAAAAAAAAAAAAAAAAGTTTTGTTATCCATAGAAATTACAGTGTTGCCAGAATAACATTTCCCTAATCTAACTTAGAATAACAAAATCTAAGTTAAGGCAGCGGCTAGAAGAACGAACTGAACTGCCTTTGATTACGTATCATGTTGTCTTGGAATCCTATAAACTACTTTTTAAAGAATAGTTGTATTTACTTTGTAATAAACAAAATAGTTTTAACGTAGTTATTAAAACTAAATAATAATGTTATTTCAAAAGTAGTTCACAGGATTCCGAAACAACATGATACATAATCAAATGGAGTTCAGTTTGCTCCTCTAGTCGCTACCTTAACTTAGATTTTGAGGGAAAATGTTTTCCTGGCAATACTGTAGTTTCTATCGATGGTAAAGCTGAAAATTCTTCGTATTTTCTGTTGTACAATAACATTATCTGAGATTGCGGTAAGTTGCATTTTTGTTATCTCCTTTCACTTATGAAAAACAAGCAAAATAAAAATGGCAAACTTTGTATTATTTTATAAGTTAGGCTCTTAACATATAATGTGAAATCAATTATCAAAATTGTATTCAAATTTCTATTTTATAAAATGTCATTATAAAAATATTAAATTTATAGTCTGAGGATATTAAAAGAGGTAATTTTGGATAAAATAATGCTCAAAATTTTAACGCTTTATTTATTATTTGAAGTAACTGCCGTATGAAAAATCATCTTTAGTTTCGATTCTATTTCAATAGAAAATAAATGATATGACTAGTCTTCCTTCGTTATACCTGACTCAAGATATGATTTCACTAGTCGTAGAGAATTCAATAGAATCTGTAAGCTGTAAATACTGATAAGGGTAACAATAATTTGTTTTAATTCAATTACTAGCAAAATGTAATATAAAGTTAAAAAAAGTGAATTCTAGTGTTTTTTTTTTCATAATTATGTTTCTTGAACACATTATATAATGAATTAACAATAACTCACCTGTAACATCGTATCATCTTGTAAGAGATACTTTGCTAACATTGATAGATAAATTATATCACAGTTAAGAAGTTTCCCTATACTACTGCCCTAATCTAACCTATTTGTCTTGATACCTTCTTTTTCTTTTTCACTTCAACCATAGGCAACAGGGAAATTTTATAACTTTTTTTTTCCCTTGGGACAGCTGTTTTATACTTTTATAAGGTCTCTTCTTCGTAACTGCATCTAGATATTCTATTCTTGGTCTTCCTTCTGCCTTTCCCTCTATCAACACGGTGATCCAATCGGAGTGCCGAATAAGATGGCCAAGCATGCTGTTTCTTCTTTTTCCTGTTATCCTCATGATCTGTCGTCCTTCATTAGCTTTCTTTAGTATGTCTTCATTCGTTTTCCCTTCGGTCCATGATATGCGCAACATTCTTGCCAATACAACATTTCAAATGCTTCCTGTTTGGATATTTCAGTTTTTCTCAATGTCCACGTCTCTGACCCGTAAAGCACCACGCTCCATACCAGAGTCTTAATAAATCGTTTTCGAACGTCCAATGACACATTTCTTGATTTTAACAGTTCTCTTTGCCTATTGAATGCTTGTTTAGCCTCCGACGTTTTTTTCACTTCTTCCGTCCGAGGATATTAGACTTCCTAAATAAGGAAACGTCTTAACTCTTCGATTTTCTCTCCCTCTACCCATACGTTTTCCCCTTGTGCACTTTATCACTTTGGTTTTCTTCTTATTTATCTTCATTTTGAATGTTTTTTCCAGTTGGCCGTTCAAGTTTGAAAGTACTTTCTGCAAGTCCTTTTCGTTCTCCGCTATCAGTACTACGTCATCAGCAAACCTTATTATGCTGGAAACCTGTCCATTTACATTTACGCCTTTCTCGTTTATAGCAATTTTCCATTTAATTACTTGCCTATCAAATTTTGCCTTTTCCCATTCCTCTCTCTTTGTTTTCTACTCCTGCAATTTCTGTGATGCCTCTCAGGATATTTTTTTTCCTCAGACAATCTTCCAATAGTTTATTCTTCTACTTTTTAATTACATTTAATATTGTTCTTTTTTACACCATTATTCCTAGTTGTTACTCATTGGCTTACCGTTCCTCTCTCAGATAGTTTCTTCATTTTTCTCCACACCACCTTCCAAAGTCTGGATGTTTTACATGATTTTACTAGTGTCCACATTTCTTGACCATTTAATACATTACCCTACATATTATGATTTTTTAATGAACTGTACACAAAGACCAATAAAATACACTTTTGTACTTTCTAAGTGCTTCTTTCGACAATACTATCTTTGTTTCTATTTCACGTTTATACTTCATACTGCAACACTGAAAATCATTATCAATATATGTATTGTTCTCTCTTCTCTGCCATATTAAAATTTTACCAAGTAATATTTCGCTTATTTCAGTTATAACAGCTTCCCATCTTATGTAAAATAATAAGCAGAAGTACATTTTCAACATGTTCATTTTATCTCCTCAAATTCATTTTTACATACTTATATTTCATTCATATTGTCTTTAGGGAACAAACAATTTAAAAGTCCCTTTTAATTAGTACATTTTCTCTTCGTTTACTTGAATTCTTTTCCCTCATCTTGACTTATTCTAAATTTCTTTTCCTGAATATCTTGAATATCTTCCTTTATTATCTCATTCTGTTGCCCTATTTATCAATATTCTGAGGCTTCTACTTCAAGACCATCTTATTTCATTTTGTTATTTGCACATAGCATCAAGCTTCCTGCAACTTAACTAGATAATCTTCTTCTTCAACATGTATCTATCAAAACTTTCGGTACTTCAATATATGTTAGTATCTAAAATGCAACTGCGTTGTTGTATAAAATAAACTAAAGTATAAAAAAGACAAATTGTTACTTTTGACAAAATGTTTCTCGTATATTCAATGATGAACTAATGAGTAGTCCACAGCAACATATTGACTTAATATATCAACATGGCCTGCTTCCTCTGCTAATATCATGTAGCAACAATATCCACAGCACATTTTGCCTTATTCCACTTCCTAGCATTTGATCAAGTTATGTTCGCACAAACGTTACTAGAACTGTATATACAAGATAACATTATTTTCATTTTGCTTTAGGACTGACAATCTAGGATTTCTAGTCTTCCTACATTAGTAACGAAGTTAAACATTCTACTTTATAAATTGTCTGTCACTATGTTGATTCCCAGGACATCTATCCATAGATAATCTAAGATAAAGATTTTCCCTCTATTTTCTTATAAAGGAAAGAAATATCCTATTGAGCAATAAAATTCAGTTTTTGTTTTGCTTTTACACATTGCGAATGATATTTTTTGAAACTGTTCTACCATCTGCATGTCCTATGTTTGTCTAATATTTTACTTTAAATACAATGTGTTCGTAAATTTGTGCAACCCAAAGTTTGGTTGCGTCTATCTTTCGAATCAAGAACGATAAAAACCTGATACCTGAAACAAATGTAAGTGTGTTCTATGTAGATATTTTCGAGATCATGACCAATGTTGGAATTAGTAAAGTTTTTGTATAGTGACGAAAGAATGTACCGAAATGTACAATAAAAAATGTACAAAATAAAGAAAATCAATATTCAGTTGCAGAAAACTGATTGCCTGCTAGTGAGTCCCTGTGTATTTGTGCAGTATCATCAACATTTATCCATTGTTTTTAAAATGTGACAAAATTGATGCAGTGTTGCCATGCAAAAAAGCTATTTTATGTAAGTCTGTAAAATGGGTGTTTTTTCTTACAGAAAAACGCGTCCCCTGCCAACACTGTTGCCGTAAAATTACTGCAATAGGTGTGTTTTATGTTAATTAATGATAAGCAATGAGAATTTGCACATAATTAATGCAAACCTGAGTTTTTATGCAAACATTTTTGGTAAAAAAAATTACTCACCTACGGCTGACAACTCTGGAATCCTCGCGGAAAAAGAAGGTCGCTTTACAGCAAATGCTCGAAGTGACTGGCGCGTTCTTGTAAACGCAAATTTACACGCTTCACCATACTTCTTGACACCTTCTTTTTAAAGAATATTCCTTGTGATTGATTGAATTTCTATTTGAATGTTCGTCTTCAGTTCCTCAATAGTCCTGGGGTTTTTCTTGCATTTCCACATTTTTCAGGTAACCCTATAAGAAAAAGTCAGGTAACGTTAAGTCCGGAGAAATTTGTGACCCCACTGTTAAGTCTAGGGAGTAGGCTTGATCTCGAAAATATCTACATACAACACGCTTACATTTGTTTTAAGTCTCAGGTCTTTATTATTCATAGTTCAAAAGATATAAGCAATCAAACTTTGGATTGCACAATTTTACGAACACACTGTACAACGAATTATGTAAAGGCTTGCTGGAATAAAAGACGGGAGATCTCTTGAGCAAACCTATGAATACGTTTTCATTTGACAGAGATGTGAGTAACTTAGTTTCATAATGTCTCTGCATATTATATTGGTCATATCAATACATTTTTGCTCATCAGAAACTCACATGACTTCCAATTAAACTAAGGATTGTTCCACTGACTAACAGTACTCTATATTTTAAATTCTGTATTTCACGAAAATATATCAGTGAATCAATTATATTCTAGTCAAGTTCAATCTTTCAAAATTTCAACATAGTCCTGCACATTTAATATTTTTCAGAAGTATAGCATGTGACCTACTCTTTGTTATGTGTGGTATCATATTTTATGTATTGTTTCCGTAAGAGTGTACCAGAAGCTTGATAATTAAATTGTGTGAACTCTCATTTTTCTTAATTATCAAATTTATTCTAAGTAAAGTGAATTCTTAGTTTTACAGATATATTTTTAAAAAATGTCACGAAGCAATGTTCATCGTGACTATCTTTTAGAAACGATTAATAATAGAATATTTCCAAGCAATTTTTTCTATTAAATTATTGGTATTAGAAAGAACAGTCTATATCGAAAAATATATTTGAATACGTTAAGTAAATAAGAATGTAATACTATTTTGTAAAAAACTGTGTATATATATATATATATATATATATATATATATATATATATATATATATATATATATATATGTACTTGGACAGATAATACATTTTCCTCCGTCGTTATATCAAATTTTCATAGACAAAATCCATTTATATGTTTTAAGTGAAACAAAAATCCACTTCTATGGAAAGTTGGCAAACAAGTCTTCAGTTACATTGCCTCTGTTACTTGGAAAAATCATAGGATTTACTTAGATCTTAAAAGTATAATTAAAATTAATCACGCATGAAAAGAAATACTCACACGTTTTCCATATAAACTACTAACATAGCAAGAATTTTTGTTTGGTAGGTTGTTTGGATATTGAAGTTATAAACTTCTCTTCTGTAATATAATAAAATCCCATAAAATCCCATAGTCATTTCTACATTTGAACTTAATTTCAGCCATCTCCCTCTTCTGTTTTTTGAGATAAGTGTAGGATTTTTTTTTCATGATTTTCCATTGATTTTAATGTGATTGTTTCGTGCTTTTTGACAATGTTTCATCCATTTTAAGATAATTTCATCCTTTTTTTGTTGTTGTTTTTGTTTTTGAGATAAGCGGAGGAATTATTGGTTTTTCGTTGATTTTTCATTGAAAGTAATTTCTTTTTTAGTATGTGTCATCCATTTTAAGAGAATTTGCTTTTGGAATATAGAATTGACATAGTCTCTTCTAAATTTGAGCAGAATTTCAGCCATCTCCAGGCCCTTTTAATAAATGTAACTCATGCAATAATTCATGTGCTTAAGCAATGACCACAACAGGAGCAGAGAGATAAATTGAACATTCCATCTCAAATCTTAATGTTACAAATTTTCCAATGATTTTATAAAGGTAGTGCAAATGGAGACCTTATAAAACAATGCTAGGTAAGAAATGAAGCCATAACCACATATGCTACAAGCTACTAAAATGGGAGTTCACACAAAATTGCTTTAAAGATTTAATATGAGTACGTATGTTAACAAAGCAATGATTCTAAAACAGATATTTAGGGTGTTGAAACATGAAGAACCACTAACAGTCCTTCAAAGAGAATAAAATTAACCAAGGACATTACTTCAACATCCAATTAAATTTTTAGATGTTTATTCAATCAAATTTCAGTTGTTACTTGTTCATAATAATTAAGAAATGTCATTAATGTGTGTTTAACTCTACCAAACTGAGACACTGGTTTCTTTTATTGTACTATTTTCTTTCATACCAAAGGCAAGAAGTAATTATTTGTTAAAGCCTAACAGTAAATAGTGGAGCATCATCTGAAAAAAGAAAAAAAAACCTGAAAGAGAATGAGTCTGTGATATAGCACAACACAAAACCCATAAAAGGAAGGAATGGAAAGAATAGTTAATAATAATAATAATAATAATAATAATAATAATAATAATAATAATAATAATAATAATAATAATAATAATAATAAAGTACTATTGCTAGGATGTGTGTTTGGGTTTTGGTATTGTTTCAGTAAAATATTGAATTGAAGATGGAAAATATACGATATGAACTTGGCTATTCTCAGCAATACTTCAGTGTGAATATACATAATTTTTTATAAGTCTTAACTGAAGTACACTCTTCCAAAGCAATCATTATGTAATGCACTGTTTGTTACACTTTGAATGAGAAAAAAAATGGTTTTCTTACTCTCAATATATATATCTAAATAAATAAATAAATAAATAAATAAATATATATATATATATATATATACTTTTTTATATGTGTTCGGCTGCCAGAATACCACAGCCCCACTTACGTTGCTTTGTTATAAAAAAAAAGGTCGTTTGTTTTTGTCAAAACTTTTTTCTTGTATTGTTCCTGGATTTTTAAAAATAAAAATAAATGTATATAAATTATCAACAGGACTTTTTTTTTTATTTTCTCCTTTAACCTTTAAACGCCCATCGACGCAACTGCTGCGTCGGAGTTTTAAACCTCAATAGCTCAGTCCCTAATTAAGATAGGAAGATGATTTTGGTACCAATGTATTTCTGAAGGATGCAGCATTCCGCCGGTGTCTATTTTATGCCAGCGAGGGGAGGAGGGTAAAAGTCGTGTTTTTTTTCAATAGTTTTTTTTTTAGTAGCATTTCTCCTTCCTCCTATTCCTACACTCATAAAGATTTGTATTTGAAGCAATGAAGTAGGCCACTACAGTACAACCCCTCAAATCCGAACTAATTGGGGCTGAAGCCTGTTCGGATTTCGGGGGGTTCGGATTACCCGGGAAATAATATTACGTACTTATTTCATCACTGAATTGGCGGTAAAACAACGACTGAGGTTAGACAGGGTGACCCAGTGATCGAAAGGGCAGTGACCTTGACTGGCGGGTGTACACTCATGTCCAAAATGATTGTCGCATATCTATAACTGTCTTCTTGTAAGAATATAATTAGATAATGATTTAGAATAAGCATTAAGTCTAAAAATGTTAAAACCTTAAAAAAACTAAATTTGTGTGATTAAATGTATTTTTGTTTTTTATTTTCCAGCTGTAGTTATTTTTTTTTCCTCCTGAGAACGTGTTCGGATTTCCGGGGTTGGGATTTGAGGGGTTGTACTGTACATGATAATATCCTGTATTTGTACATATGATAATATCTTGCTCATATGGGGGAGTAGGGAGGAGCAAAATTGGCCAATTTTTGAAATTCAAGTTTTTTGACATAAATTGCACTTATTTTTACGACAAACATCAATAGCTCAGTCCCTAATTAGGCAAAAAAAAAAAAAAAAGATAATTTGGTACCAATGTACTCCTGAGGAATAAAGATTTCCACCAGTATGCATTTAATGTATGTGGGGGGTACCACGGTCGAGGAGGGAAGGTGAAGATCGTATGTTTTTATTTGTTGATACGAAGCGTTTTTATAGCAATTTTGTTATGAATTTTCATCTCGTATATTATTCCAGCAATGGCTACCATTATTTAGATCATTGTGTCTTAAGTGTCTGACCTATACATTAGCATCAATTTGTCAGCGTAGGGAGACTGCAAGGTTTGCCAGGGCCCCACAAAGTCAATCTTTTCATATTTTCAATGATTTTTTTCCCTACAAATATGGGAGAATAGCACGAATGTTACTACATTGGAATATCTGGTCTATAAGCTTTCCAACGGTATGTGAATCATGACTAGGATATTTAGGGGGTCACCAGACTCCCCCATCGACAGTCAACAATTTTGTTAAAACCTCTAATGGCGCGTATCTAGGGAAAGTTTCACGAAGACTCTGTGCACACGAAAAGGTTACTCTTGCTTTTATTTTGAACGACTCGAATTCGACAGATGCAAAACATCACATCTTACATAAGCTTGATATCTCTTCAAAAGAAGTGTTCTTCTTCATATATATATATAAAATCAAGATACAGTAAGTACAATTCACTTTTCATATAAAATGAATATGATTAACTCATACTATAGTGAATAAATAATCTTCAGTAACGTTGATTGTCAGTTCCCATTTTGCACACGAAACATTTAAATTTCTACGAGGAGCGTTCGGAAAGTAACCTTCGATTGGTCACTGTGCGTGAAGTAGTGGAGGCAACGTAACCATCTTTGACAGATGTGCGCAGTAGATCAGTCTACATCCAACCATGATAGAGTAAAGGTTACCTGATCACTAGTTCCACTTTTGTAGCGTCTCAAAGTGTGTGCTGCAATAGAAAAGCCCGCCAAGTGCAGGTGCGAGCTGTTATACGTTTTTATTTTCGGCAAAACAATATTCGGCAGCAGCTATTTACAGGACTTTTGTGCTGTCTGTGGATCAAGTTTGATGAGTGAAGGAGTTGTGGACGAACAAACATTCATGGCGAAGAGAGGAGTGGCAGGTCATCAGTGGTCACTGATGAAGTCGTTCACAAACTTGATGGAAAAGTTCGTGAAAATCGACGTTTCACAATCTCAGAGCTTACCGATGAATTTCCACAAATTTCCAGCTCTATGTTATATGACGACTGTGATGAGGTGCTGAAATATGTGATCACAGGCTGGCTCAAGGCATAGGCGGGATATTTTTATGCTGATGGAATTTCTAAGCTACTCCAGATATATGATAAGTGCTTGAATGTTTATGCAAACTATATTGAAAAATTGAGCAAAGAAGTAGTTTTCAGATGTACATAATAAATTATTCTTATTTACTTTGGTGTTTCCTTTTTAACAAATTGGAGCTTAGTTTCCGAACGGCCCTCGTAGAAAGGGAAGTAACGTCGGATTTACAAAACGAAATAAAATATTTTTATCCTAGAACATAAATAAGTTAATTCATTAATGTCATTTGAAGACTTTTTTATTATTTCTAGTGTGACGTCACTTTCTAGTCTGACGATGAAGAAAATCTTAATTAATCACTCTTCTTAGTTCAGATGATCAAGATTGATTTCATCTTGGTGAAAATCTTAGTCGATAGCATCTGGATCAAACTGCTATGATAACAATCCATACGAGCATCACAATTTAATCAATTTGATACAAATGGTATACTTGACCTAACAATAATATCGTAATTGACAATGACTACACATATTTTTCAGTAGTTTATGAGGAATATCTGAAGCTTTTCTACAGCACTAATATATTAGGGTTATATCTGTGTGTTATATATCAATTCAATATTCATTCAAAAGGAGAAACATACAAACCATATCATCTCTACATTAAAATGCTAGGCTTTAACGTTTGTTTTGTGGACGTTTATACGTTTGTGTTTGACAATGACATCTCGGAAACCACAAACTCTAGAAAGATGCAGTTTTCTCTGATCGATTGCAAATCTTATGTAGATTGTTCAGTTCTAAATGAATATTTTTAAAAATGGCCGTTATTTCATTATTACATTTCTTATGGATACACTGGAAGTATTGACATTTTAAAAAAGTAAAGCATCATATCCTACGAGTTATACATTCCAACACCACACATTTGTATACGGGATTAGTGTATCTCTCCGGCTTTTGTTTCATGGCCAAATGATAATCAAAAACGAAGGGTATCTATTTCTGCAATCTAAGATGAATCTTTATTGTATATTATGACAGTATAATTAATTGTGTGTGTGTGTAATGTATTTGCTTATTACATATTGCACGGAAGAAGAAAGAAAACACTGCTCATACATGAATTAGAAACTCCAATTGGAAGTAGCCTCAAATCTTGCAAACGGTGCGAGATATTGAAAATATAATCAAAAGAAATCTTCCCTTTATGGTACCCTTGCCGATTTTTATCAAGACGTCTTTCACTTGTGTCTGTAAACGGAGATGTACAGATGTTTCAGGGTTGACAAGGAGATTTATGCTCATATGTGAATGATGCGCTGTGCAGAGAGCGCATAGGTTCAACTGGTTGATATATAATAAAATATGTTAGTAATATACAACAGAAACATCTTATTTTTATTTTAATATTTTTTGATGAATTGGAAAAGCTTTGGGTAAGAGAAGTGTAACTTTTTTCCATCCAGTTCTGTAGTTTTCGTCTTGTACGAACTCATATTTTCCTCAAAGGCAATCTGAGTTTTGCACCATTAAGAAAAAATGAACGTTAGTTGTCCTTAAATGCAAACACAACTATACTTAAATAAGATATCGTAAATACGAGAAATATAGGTACAGTATGGTATTAACAAATTAGGATGAAACGTCTAGGAGATATAACTTTCATTTTTTTGCGAAAAATAATTCCCGAAGGGCAGAGAGTTTTTATAGGCTGCTAGGAGGTACTTTTGTACTGAGATAGATTCCACAATTGAAGACTTTCGTGCAAAAACCTGTCAAGTTCAAAAAGTGAAAGTGTAAAGGAGATAGCTTCACATTGGTTTCTCTTCATCAAATTTTCTGCACATATATACTAAATCGAAAATAAATCGACACGTACTTTTTTATTCTTTCGGAAATTAGTTAAGAGCGTCAAAAGGTCCCTTTTAAAAAAAGAATACATTTGATTAAAAGGATCACATTAAAGAAACGAAACTCTGTCGATGAAAGTTGGAAACACGTGTTTTGTAGTTCTACGAGGAAAGAGTTGTAGGGGGCAACGACCCGTTTCGAAATGACAAATTTGTCGAGATTAGTGCAGGCGTCCACAAAGTGTGACCCTGAATCATTTTTTCGGAAACCGTTTGATAGATAGACAAATCGGCAACTACGGATTCCATTATGTTTGTGGGTACACGTTTTGAAATAATATTTTTGACCCCAGAGTCCCCCACAGGGTCCCAGTCGGGATCCAACGCAAAATTTGAAAATGGCAAGAGGGACGAAGTAGCTCAACGTTTGAAAGTTAAATGAGGAAGATGAAACACATGTGTTTGTTTTGTGCGGAAAAACACGGTAAGAGGGGGGAGGCAAAAACCAGAGTACATAAATGCCCGGTAATAAATAAACGACGTTCTGTCAGTGCAAAGACAACCTGAAAGAACACCAGTGTTTCATTAATTTGTAGCAAAAATAGACAAGTCGGGATATAATTGAATCATGGGGCAAAATGCTTTCCGCTACGTAGCAAACTCGTCACATTTGTAGCCCAGGAATTAGCTGGAATGAGTACAATGCGGTTTATCAGATAAAATATGTTGAAAGAGCGGTGAACATGTAATGTACCATTACAGTTGAGAGTAATGGCAACTTTTTTTTACTCACCCTGTACCTAGTAAAATTTTTTAAAATCCGATTTCGGTTTAATTACACGATTTATTTATTCTCTTTACTTCAAATTAAATGTAATGAATCGAAAAGTCTCATTAGGAATCATATTTTCACTGAATAACATATTTATTTATATTTTGATTAATTGTAAATCCCATTTTCCCATATACAAGTTGAATAGTTACAAGGTTTACCATTCTGACGTCATACCGAAACATAGTTCCGCCATTGGATATAAATTTCCTTAATTTCAGACCAATGTAGAATTTGGCCAGGTACCTCAACTTTCCCTCGCCCCCTCTCACTAGTCCATAGTCACTTTCAGATCCGGTTATATCTGGATTTCACCAAATTCTATTTGCTTTGAAATTTCCGCGGCTGAAAGATTTCGCCTTGATTGGAGGAATCCTCCTACCCCTGTCGTTTTCGGCGCAACGTTATCATTCTCAACACAGACGTTTCTGCAAGGATAGCCGGGGACATTAACTGCTCTATATTTGCTGGTAAGGACCTAAATTCTAAGAAAAATCAGGTAAAAATCAGATTAAATGCCGTAGTAAACGCCATATGATCATTTAGGAGCCAGAAAACTTATAATTTTATTGAAAGAACTGTAAAACCAAGGAGAAATATCAGATTCCGGTTTGTAGGACGCCATATTGCTCGTCATCCGATCAAACTTGTAGACAGTTTAGTTTCAGTACGAAATCGTCGAGAAGGTCAGTTCTGCAGTTATAAATTGGTTTGGTGACAGTAACAGTAAATTAAGTTTTAGTGGCAGTTAGGAATTAGGTGAAATACGACCTGGTTGAGTACATATACTATAGTGTATACTGTGAATGTGATTTTTTTTCAGTAATTGCATGTACTAATACTGTAATACTAATCAGCAGAATGGCAGCTTAATCTAACTAAAAGGGCTCCTATTTTTCTCTCCAAATTGAACCAGTTCTAGCGGGGGAATGGGTTAGTTATTGTTTGTATTAGGGCCTTTTCCCCTCTCAGGGGATAGGTCCCTCAATAAACATTGTAAGGTGCCCCCAGGGCATCAGACTTTAGTAAACATGTTTTAAACAATAGGCCAGGTCAATTGGACCTAGGGTTTACTCTTCTCATTTTGTCCCCCTAAAGTTCAATAGAGCCAGCTTTATATACCGACAAGGGAGTAATGTGTTTTAAATCTAATATATCAGGTACTTGCCTTTAATATGCATATAATAAAGGTGCTTGTTTAGTTAGTCGTCTCTATGTGTAGTACTAATAGTATTGTATGTAGTTAGTAGTTTTGTGTGAGTGCGTGAATTTACTGTTAGGACAGTGTAGTTCACATGCGTTAATTTAGTACTATTTGTCTAACTCGAAGTACACTAAACAAGAGTAAATATTATAGTTCTGATTAATAAGTGTAAGGGGTATATTTTAGTACACAGCGGATTATTCCTTACTACAGCGCCATCGTGTCCGTTTTCGCTAATCAATTGTTTGTTGACATTACGTCAATGCATGAGTTAGTGTAGATTGTTTAATTTTAGCCCCTTATTCTTAAATTACATCCCGTGGACATGGTTTTCGGTTCATATAAGTATGCGTTCATATAAAATAGCATGAGATCTTAGTGTTCTGAAAATTACAGCTTGCTACCTCAATTAGAAACCGAAATATCCACTGAAATTAAGAATGCCTATTTTCTTAATAGAAGTAAAGCCCACATGATGTTACTGTTTGTTTCAAAATGTAATATTAAATTCTCTTTTCCCGTGGCTGTAAAAAATTCCATTGTTGCTTTAGTTTTATCAGCAAATCAGAAATAAAATAATCGTTGACAATTTAACTTTCAGTGAATACACATATGGATTTTTTTTTCAAAACTGCGAAGTAAATATAATTCTGGTGCTTCGGAACAAAGAGTCCGTGGTTCGATGAAGTTATCGTGTAGCTGTCTAAGCGTGACGGATTGTGATAATTATAGATGTATTAGTACATAATGTAAAATGTATATGGCCTGCGTGTAAAATGTATGAAATAGGGTGTCTGTAAAATATTACTTCGTGTGGAAATGAGTAAATAATAAATAAATGTAACGATATAATAATAATACGATTATAATATGAAATGAACGAGATGATATGACAAATATATTTAAATGGATAGGCCATAGTGGCAGTCAGTATACACAGTATATTATATATGGAGAATATGAATATGTTTACTGAAAATCTCTCGCGTTTTGACTTCTACACCAGTACATTCATCCAACCGGGTTTGCTATTGGATAGTAATGTGTAGTTGGGAATTGTATGTTACTTCGCATTTAAGTACCTCATACTAACAGCCCCGGATCTTAAGCCTTTCATCAGATACGGTAGCATCATGTGGGAATTACTTTTAAAGGTTGACAGAAATGATAATTAAGAAAAATAACTGCTATATCCTGTGATCATCGAAAAGTACAGGTTTGGTCATTTGTACCTTTAACATTCATTGACTCTCCGAGATTTTTTCTACGTTGCTTACATTATTTACCGTACAGTGTTCATATAGCTAACAGCTCAGATCGGGCTATCCGATTAAATCAACCGCTACTAAGTTAATATTTATGTCCATTGCGTACCCGGATGTCGACCCCTGACCCTCTTAAGTATTTTCGTTTCTTTTCTTAGTTTAATTAGATGATGAAAATTAAGGACGTCCCAGACTTTGGTATGTCTGCGCAGGGTAGCCATCGGTGATGTTTGGTCACTGAAATCACCGATCCAAAATTCAGTTTATTTAATTTTTTTTGGCAAATTACTAGTTAGGGATATCTTAGCTATTATTTTACTCTAGTTTCATTACTATTCTGGACTTTCTTAGTTTCTGAGAGGTCGGATGACTTTTTCTTTTTGAAATCCTAAATTAGAGCCTTCTCTAACCTTCCGGTGGATTTCGGGGTCTTCAATGGCGTTGACCGGATACGGTGAGTGGTGGGATTTCCCTAAAGCCTTTGTCTTTCCGAAAATCCCATCGAGGGCACAGACTCGTCTCGTCGTTGAATATATTTGTTTTTCGGCTATTTATTTGGTAAGCCGAACCCCTTTTGGCATAAAAGAAAATATTTGGTTATAGTATGTTGTATACATAAATTCGACCACTTATCTTCTGTAGTTGTAGTGTTCTGTCTCCTCTCTTTTTACCTATTCTTTCTTCTACTCCTTCTCTAAAGTTTTTTTTTAAATTTTCAACCTTCCCCTCCCCGGTTCTGAAACTCTTGAAAACATACAATGTTCATATCACTTATTTCGATCGTATGTACTAACAGACATCGAGAGATACAATTCGTGGAGGTATTCCCGGTATTTCAGCACAACTCAGGACCATTTTTCGCGATACTCAATCCACCATGGGAGGGACTGACGAGAAGGTACACTACGATTTCAGATTCCCAGAAGCTTGATTATTATTCATCAATCGTACAAACTATACCCATTGATTACTGATTTCTGGTTTCTTTCTATTGATTGGTTATATGGTGTGTATGTATTAGTAGTTTAGGCCCACTACTTTTAAATAATCTTGATTTTCTTTTCTTCTGTGTATATACATTTATATATGTGTGCTTACATAGTTTGGAAATTTACGTGCCTGCTCTATTTGCTGTATTTCCACTTCTTGTGTCGACTTATTAAATAATATCAACCATTTCTCCATACGCGGATCTTAGTAAATGGAATTATTATTGATTATCGGGTTTATATATACATTTCAATATTGCAACCTTATTAAATGAAAGGAATTTTTGTTTGTCAGGGTTTTTTTCTGTTTGTTTTGAGCCAAGAAAATGTGAATACTTATTAAATATGAAAAGGTTATGTAGAGAATTAAGTGTCGATGAAATACTAAGATTGATATTAGAATAAAGTTTATTATATTGAGTAATATGAATATATATATAAGCGAATATGTATGTAAGGGCTCGGTATTTACCCTGGTTGTTTTAGGTTGCCATAGATTTTTGACACCCGATATTACCAACTATTTGGGTTTGTAGAGTATTACCGCGTAATTTGTGATAAATAACACCTTAGGGATTTGTTATTAATGTTCGTAACTATTAAAGTTTAATACTATGGTAAATGTTGCATGTATTATCTGTCAGGAAAGTAAATGTACACCTATTTTTCGAGTCTGGCATTCCTGCTCTCCATCCGTGGAGAGTATGAGAATTAAATCAATCAAATGTTTACTGAGGGGCAAAAAGAAAAGTTTAATCTGAATAAGACATTGCAGAGGGACACAAGCTGTGAATACGAATAGTGCATAGTGTAAATAAAGGACGACACCAAAAGAGAAAGCCAGAAACAGCTGTTAAACTTAGAAAAAAGAATAAAAATTGTTGAAGTGGGAACATAAAACACAAATACAACAAATACGCCGAAAACTAGACAATCACCATGCCATGATCTTGGTGTAGTGGTTAAGGTGCTGGCTTCCAAATGCAAAGGTCGCCAGTTCGAATCTTCAGTGAGGACTTTTTAAAAATTTTTTGTTAATAATACATGCAGCTCATGAGAGATTGTAAAAGAGGTCGTATTTAGTCTTTCGTAGCAATTATTATTGGTAATGTTTAGTACTGATAATACTTTTTGTCTTTGCGTATTGCTTTTATTCTTTTCTTCATTTCAAAAGAAAAGAATATCCGAACAAATGCCACCAAAATTCCTCATATTTTGAATGTAAACGCCATTTGCAATTAGTAAAGAATAAAAATTGAACGTTCCGATGTAGCTGCAAAAAGTAAAAAGAAAAACATGGAAGTGGAGTGTTCAAATCCATACTCATGTTAATTAAAAATACAATTTCTACATGCCTCACACCTCCCGACCACGTTAGGCTGGTCAATACGTTTTGCAAAGGGACCCGGTTTAGCTCTGACGCACCACAGGTGCGAGAAGAGAGCAAAACACTTTCTCTCTCCCTCTGTGTGTCTATTTATCTATCTATCTGTATATATATAACGGTATTTGTGAATGCCATAACCACCCTAATTTTCAGCGGATTGAGACGAAACTTGGCACAAACATTAATTGTTGAAATATCTTGAGGAGTTCGTTAACCAGAATAATCAGATGAAAATGTTCAAAATGGCGGCCCTTCAAACTCTCCAAAATTTCGAAGGGAACCAAATTTCGACCATAAATAGGTATTTAGAAAGTTTGAATAACTTTTCCTCTTTTACTGAAATATTTGTGTGCAGAGACTTATTGAAATATTGGACCCGATTAATCGCATAAAGAAGGTTCACGCCCTTTCGCTACGGTCAGGCTTTTTTTTTGCAGGAGGGGGTTATTTTCGTATCGGAACAAGATGATTGTTAGTGATGATATGAAATTACACATTGAAAGTGAAGTAACTTGTGAAACGTGTTATTTGAAAGAATAATATAATAAATGTGCTTTCCCCTAACACAGAGAACTGTAAATCATGTATTTCGAGTTCGGGGGCGTGTATGGCGAGGAATGTTATTTGATTTGCTTTTTAGTAACACATTGCATTGCAAATAAAGGTAGTCAACATTAGTGGTAAGTAAAATAATAATAATAATAATAATAATAATAATAATAATAATAATAATAATAATAATAATAATAATAATAATAATAATAATAATAATAATAATAATAGGTGTTGTTTGTGGCAAGGCAATATCTTCCTGAATTCTTCTTCAAACGTAATAATTGTAACGCCATATCTCCCTTACAAACAAAATATTAGCAATTTATATCGAAAGAACGGGAAATTGTAGAGTGATGGGAGGAACGTTGGACAGTATGCACTCATAGTAATCAGAAAAATAAGCGATTTCTATGCAAAATGAACGAAGAGTCATGTCATGGGTAGTCATGGAGCCACGGCAGAGCCCTCTTTAGGCAAAATGTCCGTAACTTATATCGAGAGAACAGGAGGTGATAGAGAGATGGGACCAACGTTGGACACCGTGGATCCATAAGGCGCATCAAAAAAAATTAGGGGAGGGGGCGCCAGCCAGCCTTACTTATTTCCACATAATAATATAAAATTATATTGTCGAAATACACACACGAGTTACCTAGTAATATTTCATATTATTATTATTATTATTATTATTATTATTATTATTATTATTATTATTATTATTATTATTATTATCGACAGCGTCTTTACATTACGTGTGCATGTTTGTCATGAAGCCAAAGAGAAGATCCATCATTCGTAGAAAGAATAAGAGTAGTCAGTTACTTTAACTGTGAACGACAGCGAAAAATACGAAAAGAGTGATTACCTGTAGCCAGGGGCCGATCCAGGGAAGGGGGCGATCGGGGCGATCGCCCCCCAGAAGAGGGAATTTTTTTCATTTTATATATATATAAATAAAACCCATCTCAAAGTTTGGAGCCCTTAAAAGTAACAGTATGACAACCCACCGCCCCCCCCAGAAGTCGGTCCTGGATCCGTCTCTGCCTGTAGCGAAAAGAAACAATACTTTCTCTCAAATGGATAAAAAATCAAGCCGAGATAGATTAGAACTCGCATGGACGGCGCGAAAAGTCAGTGCTTTGTCCAGTTTTTTTTCTTTAACTGGCTCACCGAACGTGTTTCAATAACTTACTTATTGCTAATTTTACTTGCTTCACTCGTTTAACTTGCTTTTTCTAATAACTTATAACGACAGGGACACGAACACAGAAACATAAGGAACAGTTAAAAATCATAGGTGCTCTCCCGCCGGGAATCGAACCCGGGACACCATACACCAAAGGCGCACTTGCTAGTCACTAGACCAGCGGGGAGGGTACTGCTCACTTTCTGTGTCGTTAGGGATAACGACCACTGTATTGCCAGCTATCACTTCTGTGGGTTGTATACTATTATCACATGTTTCTTCTTTGCTGGAAGAGTTAAACCTACATTCTATGTAATACATGGGGTATTTAGATCTACATGCTCTTCATATAATGTAATAAAAGGGCCATGCTGGGAATAAGAAAAAGAACATTCCTTGGACAAAACGGAAACTATTGGCATCAGAAATATTTATCTACGAGGCATGCGCAGTAGAATATTTCAGAATAGTTACTGTTTAGTTCAGTAAACGAAGAAAGGGGTATAAAAAAGCAAATATGTCGCGTCAACGAGATCGGCCAGAGTTGACAGAGGCGGAAGCAGATGTGTAGTAATACAACAACTTGGTTAAATTGATAATTGGTTCTTTATTCTGTAGTAGATCGTATCACAACTTTACGGGAGAGCAGAGAAAGACTTACTAACGCTGTCATATAGTAAGCTTTAGTAACACGATCATACAGACACAAATGGATGTAACTGTGAGTACTACAACTTGGATTTAACGAAAGCCGTTTAGATATTCAGTGGTTTGCAGGGTTGTATAAGACACAAAAAGTTAAGGCACAATACAATTCTTCATACCTCAGCTTCCAGTAACTAGATACATGCAATTTCTGGATAGATACTGAAACTTCTGTCGGATTTTAATACATGACGTATTGCAGGATAGAAAATGCTTTGCATTACTTGTTTGTTTGTAGACAGCTACTAGCTTAGTGTTCTGAAAGGTTGTGTATAAACTAGAGATAGCCAATTCCGGAATTATTACTTTTCGGACTCCCGAAAGTAAAACCGGACAAATTCCGGAATTCGGGAAAATCCGATTTTGGAATAATTCCGGAATTCGGAAAAATTCGGAATTTAGAAATTTCTGATTTCGTTTACATTCCGGAATTCGGAACAATCCGGATTTTTTCGAAATCCGGAGTTTTTCTCAATTCCGGAATTTTCTATATTCCGGATTCTTCCCGAGTTCTGGAATTCTTCTGAATTATGAAGTTTAACTGATTTCCATAATTTTCCGAAATCCGGAAAGTGAAAGTTCCGCTTCCAAAAAATGAATTTATTTTGGTTAATATGAATCGTGGTGGAAATAAGTCTGACCAGGTAATGGCCACTGCTTTGAAAGAAATAGAGAGTATGAGAATTTAATCTGTCATATTTGTAGTTTCGTGTGGAGAAAAAACAAACTTGTGAACCAACGGTTTAAGAACAACTCAAGTTATTAATGTAAACTTTTCCGACATCATAAAAGAAATACGAAAGACATTTTGAATCGAAGAAATATAACATACAAGTTTGCAAGCGGAGACAAAGAAACCTAACGTAACCAGACTAAAGACGAATCGTTTACCGCGTAGCGATCAAGATCAAGCTGTTTTCCAGGGCGAGTTTCGAGTTGAGTCGAGTTTGATAATGGCTCGCTCGCTCGTTCAGCTCGTTTTAACTCTTTTTTTTTAAATAATGGCCTGATAAGACTGGAAAGCGGAAGCCATGAGAAATATAAGCACTAATGTGGAATACATTTTAGTGTTGCTCACGAGAGGGGTGCGTCTCGTCTCGTAATTTTAGTGCATCTCGTGGGGCAATTTTTGTGTATCTCGTCTCGTCTAGGTAACGAAAAGACAAGTTTTTTTTTTATTATTACGAGACAGCCTCAAATGTCGTAATCACCAATATAAGTATATACTGTTGTTCTTAAAATCAAGGCTTAGACCTTCACTGTCGAATTTTTGAGCCCAAGCAGAAGACCAACTCGGGTAGCGATATCAACCGGCTCGGCTCGTATCAACTGAGCGAACAGCTCGAGTCGGCTCGGTTGGGATGAGCCGATGACCCGAGCCGGCTCAGTTGGAACGAGCCATCGACTCAGCTCAATTGAGCCGAAGGCTCGAGCTTTCTCGGTTGGAATGGGTCCCCTACTCGGCTCATGTGAACCGGTTCAAGCCAGCTAAGTTGAAATTAGTCCATCGGCACGTTTCGATTCAGGTCAACTAAGCCGATGGCTCAAATCGGCTCGGTTGGTTGAGCTGTTGGCTCGGCTCACTTCTTGGTTCGATTCGATAGTGAATGAGCTGTAAGCCGAGCCGCTCGAGCCGTTGATAAGCCTAAACGCGGTCCCAGCTGTTTTGAACATGTTTGGCTGAAGCCTATAACTTTTAACAATTTTTGGCTCGAGCCCGAAAACTTGCCCCTTCGGAACTCAAACCCAGAACGTGACCGATGTCTTTCCCTCCTGAAGACTTCTCGACGACCGAGATCGACAGTCAATTAGCTTTTACTATTCAGGTACAAACCGTATATCTTTTAAAGATTATACACGGTGTTGATATAATAATAATAATAATAATAATAATAATAATAATAATAATAATAATAATAATAATAATAATAATAATAATAATAAAGTTTTAAGCTTGCCGTTGAAATTTGGCAAAACTTACTTAAAAGTAGAGATTTCGGGGAAAGGGTTCCGTACCTTCAAGACAGTGGCGTAGGGAAGGGGGGGCGGAGGGGCCGGGCTTCCCAAACAGGTCCGGCAATGTACTTTGGTACTTTGATGTTTGTAATTTTTTATATATTTTTATGTTTATATATTTTTTGTTTGTAATTTTTCTATATGTGCCTATAACAGCACTTGCCTCCCCCCCAAACACACATCCTCGCTACGCTACTGCTTCAAGACACACCTCTGCAACTACCAACATTTTAAACTACAATGTTCCATTGAACTTTCATGTAGAAAGTATTCTACTGTATGTTTTAAGGAAAATAACTGTAATAAATATAACTGAATATCACGCAACAGTAAGGCATATAATAAACTAATTTTTAGGATATGCAGAGGTAAATATAAAAGCTTTGCTACAAAATACCTACACAGAGCATAATTCAATGAGCTCTCAAATATAATGTAACGAAATAGCGTATGAGATTCAGTCTACAGAGCAATTGTTACTTAAAGAATGGACATACACTATTTCGAGAATCGAGGCAAGACGGGAAATGTTTACCATACTTTTCGTCTCGTCTCGATTCTCATCTCCAAAGAGAGACGAAAATTTTGAGTTAGCCTTGACCCGTCTCGAATGTAAAATGTTAATTCTCATGTTATTTTATTTGTTTTAGAAACGAGATGAGAAACTCCTCTTCTCGTGAGCAACATTAAACCAAACCGAAATATTCTTTCCAAATGTCACGTTTCTGCTTGTAATGGTATGACCTGAGCGATAATTAGCTCCTAGCTTTTAATCTTCTACGAGATAATAATAATTATTATTAGTTTATTATTATTATTATTATTATTATTCCTGAAGATTTGATTGTTCAAATATTGAAACATCCGAGTATTCAAATATCTGAATATAATAAAACATATGTTATCGCTGATCAATCGCCATCAAAAATCCTAAAGTAAAAAAAAATTAAAATGTGCATTCGCACAAGCACCTTCACCACTGAACCGCGATCGCTACGCGGTAAACGATTCGTCTTTAGTCTGGTTACGTTAGGTTTCTTTGTCTCCGCTTGCAAACTTGTATGTTATATTTCTTCGATTCAAAATGCCTTTCACATTTCTTTTATGAAGTTGGAAAAGTTTACATTAATAACTTGAGTTGTTCTTAAACCGCTGGTTCACAAGTTTGTTTTTTCTCCACACGAAACTACAAATATGACAGATTGAATTCTCATACACCCCATTTCTTTCAAAGAAGTCGCCATTACCTGGTCAAAGACTTATTTCCGCCACGATTCATATTAACAAAAATAAATTCATTTTTCGGAAGCGGAACTTTCACTTTCCGGATTTCGGAAAATTATGAAATTCAGTTAAACTCCGGAATTCAGAATAATTTCGAAACTCGGAAACAATTCGGAATTTAGTTACTGGAAGCTGAGATATGAAGAATTGTATTGTGTCTTATACAACCCTGCAAACCACTGAATATCTAAACGGCTTTCGTTAAATCCAAGTTGTAGTACCCACAGTTACATCCATTTGTGTCTGTATGATCGTGTTACTAAAGCTTACTATATGACAGCGTTAGTAAGTCTTTCTCTGCTCTCCCGTAAAGTTGTGATACGATCTACTACAGAATAAAGAACCAATTATCAATTTAACCAAATTGTTGTATTACTACACATCTGCTTCCGCCTCTGTCAACTCTGGCCGATCTCGTTGACGCGACATATTTGCTTTTTTATACCCCTTTCTTCGTTTACTGAACTAAACAGTAACTATTCTGAAATATTCTACTGCGCATGCCTCGTAGATAAATATTTCTGATGCCAATAGTTTCCGTTTTGTCCAAGAAATGTTCTTTTTCTTATTCCCAGCATGGCCCTTTTATTACATTATATGAAGAGCATGTAGGTCTAAATACCCCATGTATTACATAGAATGTAGGTTTAACTCTTCCAGCAAAGAAGAAACATGTGATCATAGTATACAACCCACAGAAGTGATAGCTGGCAATACAGTGGTCGTTATCCCTAACGACACAGAAAGTGAGAAGTGCCCTCCCCGCTGGTCTAGTGACTAGCAAGTGCGCCTTTGGTGTATGGTGTCCCGGGTTCGATTCCCGGCGGGAGAGCATCTATGATTTTTAACTGTTCCTTATGTTTCTGTGTTCTTGTCCCTGTTGTTATAAGTTATTAGAAAAAGCAAGTTAAACGAGTGAAGCAAGTAAAATTAGCAATAAGTAAGTTACTGAAACACGTTCAGTGAGTCAGTTAAAGAAAAAAAAGTGGACAAAGCACTGACTTTTCGCGCCGTCCATGCGAGTTCTAATCTATCTCGGCTTGATTTTTTATCCATTTGAGAGAAAGTATTGTTTCTTTTCGCTACAGGCAGAGACGGATCCAGGACCGACTCCTGGGGGGGGGGGGCGGTGGGTTGTCATACTGTTACTTTTAAGGGCTCCAAACTTTGAGATGGGTTTTATTTATATATATATATAAAATGAAAAAAGTTCCCTCTTCTGGGGGGGCGATCGCCCCGATCGCCCCACCCCTGGATCGGTCCCTGGCTACAGGTAATCACTCTTTTCGTATTTTTCGCTGTCGTTCACAGTTAAAGTAACTGACTACTCTTATTCTTTCTACGAATGATGGATCTTCTCTGGCTTCATGTCAAACATGCACACGTAATGAAAAGACGCTGTCGATAATAATAATAATAATAATAATAATAATAATAATAATAATAATAATAATAATAATAATAATAATAATAATAATAATAATAATAATAATAATAATAATAATATGAAATATTACTAGCTAACTCGTGTGTGTATTTCGACAATATAATTTTATATTATTGTGTTGAAATAAGTAAGGCTTGCTGGCGCCCCTCCCCCTAATTTTTTTCGATGCGCCTTATGGGTCCACGGTGTCCAACGTTGGTCCCATCTCTTTATCATCTCCTGTTCTCTCGATATAAGTTATCGACATTTTGCCTAAAGAGGGCTCTGCCGTGGCTCCATGACTACCCATGACATGACTTCGTTCATTTTACATTGAAATCGCTTATTTTTCTGATTACTATGAGTGCATACTGTCCAACGTTCCTCCCATCACTCTACAATTTCCCGTTCTTTCGATATAAATTGCTAATATTTTGTTTGTAAGGGAGATATGGCGTTACAATTATTACGTTTGAAGAAGAATTCAGGAAGATATTGCCTTGCCACAAACAACACCTATTATTATTATTATTATTATTATTATTATTGTTATTATTATTATTATTATTTTACTTACCACTAATGTTGTCTACCTTTATTTGCAATGCAATGTGTTACTAAAAAGCAAATCAAATAACATTCCTCGCCATACACGCCCCCGAACTCGAAATACATGATTTACAGTTCTCTGTGTTAGGGGAAAGCACATTTATTATATTATTCTTTCAAATAACACGTTTCACAAGTTACTTCACTTTCAATGTGTAATTTCATATCATCACTAACAATCATCTTGTTCCGATACGAAAATAACCCCCTCCTGCAAAAAAAAAAAGCCTGACCGTAGCGAAAGGGCGTGAACCTTCTTTATGCGATTAATCGGGTCCAATATTTCAATAAGTCTCTGCACACAAATATTTCAGTAAAAGAGGAAAAGTTATTCAAACTTTCTAAATACCTATTTATGGTCGAAATTTGGTTCCCTTCGAAATTTTGGAGAGTTTGAAGGGCCGCCATTTTGAACATTTTCATCTGATTATTCTGGTTAACGAACTCCTCAAGATATTTCAACAATTAATGTTTGTGCCAAGTTTCGTCTCAATCCGCTGAAAATTAGGGTGGTTATGGCATTCACAAATACCGTTATATATATACAGATAGATAGATAAATAGACACACAGAGGAAGAGAGAAAGTGTTTTGCTCTCTTCTCGCACCTGTGGTGCGTCAGAGCTAAACCGGGTCTCTTTGCAAAACGTATTGACCAGCCTAACCTAAACACAAACCTCAGTAGTAATCGCGGGACTTGAGGCCATTTTTACCGCCCCCTAGAGCGTGGCGCCCGCCGCCGCCGTCAAAAATTTGCGCCCCGGGCGCCCGGCGCCCATTTTGGGGTTACATGTTATGACGTCATAGGGTCACGTGATGTTAGGCCATGCCTTTTTGGGTTACGTGATGTTAGGCCCTGGAGCATGGAGCCCGCCGCCGCCGCCAAAATTTTGCGCCCCGGGCGCCCGGCGCCCATTTTTGGGGTTACATGTTATGACGTCATAGGGTCACGTGATGTTAGGCCATGCCTTTTTTTGGGTTACGTGATGTTAGGCCACGCCTTTATGGGTTACGTGGTGTTAGGCCACGTCTTTATGGGGTAGTTTTACCGAGGGGGGTTGATTTTGTTTTCTTTTACGGCATAAAATTTTTGGAGATCGTTACTTTTTAATGGAATATAGGTGTATGTATAGTTTACTTTGCGGTATATATTTTCAATTTAGCGCCCCTAGGCCACACCCCCGTTCGCCTTTATGGGGTAGGTTGTTGATTTTGTTCCCTTTACGGTATAAAATTTGGAGATTGTTACCTTATGATGAAGTACAGGTGTATGTATAGCTTATTTTGTGTTACTTGATTTTAACTTTTGCGCCCCTGGAGTGTGACGCCACTGAAATTTTGCGCCCCGGCCCCTTTAGTTTACATAGTTTACGATCCGCCTTTATGGGGCAGTTTCACGTATGAGTTTATTTGTTTCTTTTTATGGTTATAAATTTGAAGAATGTTATTTCCTTTTTACCTTATAGGATGTATATATAGCTTACCTTATTTTGTTCCCTTTGATACACCCATGCGCACACCTTAGCATTACGTCATGGGGTCACGTGGTGTTAGGCTTTATGGGTAGACCTACCGAAGGGGTGCAGGGGTACATAGGACCACCCCCTTACATTTTGGAAATTGCCAAATCTAAAAATTTGGTATGGTAGCCTAGGACCATAGTATGTACCTCTACTAGTATTGGGTGTCTATGTCGTTCCCTTTCATGGGTAAAAAAATTGCCAAAAAATTCAAATTTCGGGGTTTTTTGACCTAATTTATCCTCTTGGATGAGGTGTTATTATCCACCCTTTGATGAGGTGTTATTACCCTATATGGATATATGTGCATATACAGGGTCAATTACCTTTCATAAGACATGGGTATATTTGTGCACCCCTTTAAAAATTTGGGAGGAGTACATTGGCCCACCCCTTAAATTTTGGAAATCGCCCAATTTAAACATTTGGTATAATAGTATAAAATCCTAATATAGATCACTATAAATTTGGGTGGTCTACCTCGTTCCCTTTTAGGGGTATAAAATTGCCAAAATATAAAGGTAAGCAATACGTTGTATCACGTGTTTGGTTTTTTTGACCTAATTTATTCCAATGGATGAGGTCCTATTATCTTATATGGTTATATGGTCATGTATAGGGGTCCATCCCCTATTATAAGACATAAATACATTTGTGCACCCCTTGAAATTTTTTTTATTTTGGGAATGATACCTTGGCCCACCCCTTAAGTTTTTAGAAATTGCCAAATTTAAACATTTGGTATCATAGTACTGGACCCTAATATATATTACTATAAATTTGGGTGGTCCACCTCGTTCCCTTTTAGGAGCCATTTTGTTCCGCTTTAGGGGTGAACATGGATACAGTGGTCCACCTCGTTCCCTTTTAGGGGGCATTTTTGTTCCGCTTTAGGGGTGAACATGGATACCTTGGAATCGTCCCGAGTTTGATTCTTGGAAATGTTGAATTTAACGTCCCCGCGAAAACGGTGAGAAATGATAGGACGAAACATGAACTTACTTCGTTGTGGATTGAAGCAGGGACCTCATACAGTAGAGACAAGCGCTAAGCGACCGTACACGTGTGTTGATTACTATGCAATGGTCCCGAGTTTGATTCTTGGTGCTAGTGTTAGAAAAATTTAACGTCCCACTTGAAACGATGATGAGAAATGAGAAAACATCATAAACTTACTTGCTTGCGGATTGAAGCAGAGACCTCACACATCAGAAAAAAAACGCTGAGCCATCATGCCAACTTCAGTGCGAGCAGTTTTGCGTATGAAAAAAGAACATGAACAGATTATGTTACATTACACATTTCTGCTCGTTGTTACGCATAGAAGCTTGTTATTGTGAAATTGCAGAATCTGCTTATACTACATCAGCATTTTTTTCTCAGCTGACGGACTTTTAAAGCTCAACTTTACATTTATGTCAAAGACAGTTTCGTAACATATCGATGAGTGTTACATTTTTTCAATCAAGTTTAAGAAAAATGAATCACATTTTAGATGTGGTAATTTGAATGTCGTAAGAAACTAACGAGTCAACGGTATGATGTCATTATCAAAATTGCGATACTAGATGTCGTAACGATTGATGTGTAAGGAGAAAAAACGTGAATAATGTCACAACCAATCAGATTGCTTCTTACATCACGTTTCGGCTCATGATGAAAGCTGTGTTTTCATTGGTTCTCCGTGATGTCATTGATTCATTTTCCTCGTTTCTGATTGGCTGATAGTGTTGTCACTTTATAGTTGAACACGTTTTAGATCTAAATAAAATTCTTAATTTCATTTTCAAGTCCTACTTCCACGAAGATCGTGAATGAACGAAGGTGTACCTCTAGTGACAGCGTGACTTTACTCCGTTCCTTGAATTTGAGGTAAGTATCAACCGCGTTTTCTTAATATCAATGGAGTGCTTTTGCATGAGGTTAACATTGTTATCACTGTTTTATTTTAGCATGAAATATTTAGCAAATGGAAGAATAACCCTCACTTACTTGACCGGGAATCCCACACATTAGAAGTAAGCACAAGAAATTTATTGATTTTGGTTTAGCGTCCTTTCAGTAGTGAGGCTAGGAGTACAGCTTAATATTGAATTTGAGCGCATACTGGGTGTTGAACCCGGGCCACATCCCACACATTAGAAGTAAGCACGAGAAATTTGTTGATTTTGGTTTTAGCGTCCTTTCAGTAGTGGGGGGCTAGGAATACAGCTTAATGTTGAATCTGAGCGCATACTGGGTGTTGAACCCGGGCCAGAGGTGCGTAACGCTAACCACTTAGCTCAGTTTCTGAAAGTTACCATTAACGTAAACAAAGAAACTACGCACGAATTTGTTCCCCGAAAGTGAGACGTGGACCTACAGTTTAATGTGGGATCTGATCTCCCGCCGAGAATCGAATTCGAGTCTTTCTTGTCTTAGCTCGAAAAAAGCAAGCACATGAGATTTTGTTTTTCGTTTCATGTTCGTCATACGTTTAAAGTTCAGTGTCAGAGGAAAAATGCTTACTACAATGATTCTTTCAGCACAGTTAGAAAAACAATTTCATTCATTCTTTTTATCACTACAGAAACTTAGGTCATTTACATGTTGATGTTGGTCCGGGTTTGACGACAATAAAACGTTTCAGTAGTAGAACTATTTGAGATATGATCATTCTTTTAGGATTGATCGTGTAGTCATTTTGATAATGTAGTGATCTCTGAATTCAATTTTAATTCGTGCTTTTTTTTTCTCTTTTCGTTTTAGATATTTGTTTTTCTTTGCCTATTCCTTTTTTGCTTACCTTACCTTTTTCCCTATTTGAATATGGCTACTTCTGGCTTTACTGTCTTGCGAGAATTCAATAGACATTATCGGCGTTTTAATCTTGAAGGACGAATGCTGGAAATTCAAATTAATGCTCCGACTAGTGACACAGATATTGTTGAGTGGGTTCAGGCCTCCTTTCAACAGATGTTGGATTACTTATTGGAAAATGTCGACGAATTATCGATGGTTGGATTGTCGATTTTATCCCACGATGAGAAGAACAAACCGTTTTATCTATCTTTTCGGCGTGCAAGTAATTTGACACTGGAGACTTTATGGGCTTCCTTTGATCGCATTCTTCAAAGTAACGATAGTTTTCTCATGAACGAACCGTTCATTGTACATTTTCATCATGTGGATGTGCCCTGTGGATTTGGATTGGTGCGTCGAGGTCTTTTATCAAACGACGAATTATTAAAGTGCAAGAAAGGCATTTTACGAGTGAAAAACACCGACAAGAAATGTTTGGCTTATGCAATTGTGATTGCTATTGGCCTAAAGAAATATAAAGATACAAATCAGAAACTGTACAATCAATATCGCAAACAGCGCAAGTGTGTTGTTATTCCAGACGTACTTGAACTTTTGTCTCGATCCTCAGTGAATTTAGATCATGGAGGATCCGTGGAAGAATTACGACAATTGCAACGCTACTTGACAAATTATAAACTTACCGTATACACCAGCTTCTCCGGAGAAGATATTCTGTATGAAGGACCGGGTGGCGAAGACAAGATTCCAATCAATTTAATATGCATCAATTCTCATTATGACATCATCACGTCATTAACGTCTGTTTTTTCTACCAGCTATTACTGTGCTGCATGCCACAAAAAATATGATCATCGTATTGCACACGTTAAGAACTGTTCGGCCATGTGTGAGAAATGTTTGCAGAAACCGCCATGCAGTAAGATCAATACGGAGAAGCAGTGTCCAGAATGCAATCGTGAATTTTATGGTGAAACATGTTATACAAATCATCTGACTGTACCATATCATAAAGGCCAACCAATATGCAAGATGGTGAAACAGTGTGCCAAATGTCTACGCATTTATTCGTTTGTCCATACAGGGGAAAGAAAACATGATTGTACTGATTATTTTTGTAATGTGTGCCATAAACATGTTACGTCTACTCACCAATGCTACATGAAGCCTGATACGACTCAATTAAAACCTGGAGTTCCATCAGTGTTACATGCCAAGAAAGCTATGATTGTCTTCTATGATATCGAAGCCACACAGGATACTTTCTTCGATGAAGACACGTTCATTCATAAGCCCAATTTACTGGTGGCCCAACAAGTATGTTACAACTGTGTTCAAGATGAAGATATACATCATCCGTGTGAAGTTTGTGGACAGCGAGAACATATTTTTCAAGATGATCCGATCAATGCCTTTCTTGCGTATTTACGTCAACCA
Source organism: Thermobia domestica (assembly GCF_964235325.1). Taxonomy (NCBI): domain Eukaryota; kingdom Metazoa; phylum Arthropoda; class Insecta; order Zygentoma; family Lepismatidae; genus Thermobia; species Thermobia domestica. The sequence goes on from NC_137471.1 coordinate 136,608,631, forward strand.
CGACCCAACATCAAACTTATTGTATCTTTGGCACATAACTGTAAGGGATATGATGGTCATTTTATTCTTAAATCTTTAGTGGAAGAACATGAATTGAAACCTACTTTGATCTTGAACGGAGCAAAAATTTTAAGCATGAAAGTGAATCACTTATCGTTTATTGACTCCTTAAATTTCATGCCAATGGCTTTAAGTAAATTATCCAAGGCATTTCATTTACCAGCGACCAAAGGATATTTTCCACACTTTTTTAATACTGCTGCAAATCAAACGTATGTGGGAAAATTACCGGACATCCATTATTATGGTGCAGATGAAATGAAAGTGGATGAACGAGAAAAATTCATGACATGGTACAACGAACACCAGAACGATACGTTTATTTTCCAAGAAGAATTGGTGAACTATTGTATCCAGGACGTCAACGTACTTCGATTGGCTTGTATATCTTTCATGACCACTTTTGAACAAGAAACTCACGTCAATCCTTTCCTGGAGGCTATCACTTTGGCGAGTGCGTGCAATTTAGTATTTCGACGAAATTTCTTAAAACCTAATACTATTAGCATTCTCCCTGCACGTGGATACCGTCACAGAAACAATCAGTCACGGATTGCTTTGCAGTGGCTTGCCTACATGGAGGAAAAAGAGGGTCATTCAATTCAACATGCTGCGAGAGGAAAAGAAGTTTATGTTGCTGGTTTTCATCTGGACGGTTACTACAAAGATCCTGACACTAAAGGGAAACACGTGTATGAATTTGAAGGGTGCAGATTCCACGGCTGTCCTCTATGTGTCCCTACAGGCCGTGATCAACCCATTTATGACAACTCCGAAGAAACAATGAACTATCGCTACGAGAGAACACAGCGTAAAATGAAGTTATTACGATCCATGGGATATAAAGTACATGAAATGTGGGAATGTGAATTTCGTCAAGTGTTAAAATCCAATCCAGCATTGGCCTCTTCTTTAAGCACACATCCTTATATGAATAAAACACCATTAAATCCAAGAGACAGCTTCTATGGTGGCCGTGTTAATGCCATTAAATTGTACCACGTCGCAAATGAAAATGAAGGCGAAGAAATAAAATTCTTGGATATCGTCTCCCTGTATCCTTATGTGAATAAATGTGGACGGTATCCAATAGGGCATCCACGAATATATCTACAGGGAGATCCAGAAATGCCCGACATTCAAGATGTCAACGGATTGGTCAAGTTGAAGATCTTGCCTAGCAGAAATGTGTTTCATCCAGTGCTGCCATTTCGTTCAAATAAGAAGTTGTTGTTTCCACTTTGTGCTGCCTGTGCCACAGCATTAAATCAAGATTCTGAATGTACACATTCGGACAGTGAACGAAGCCTAACAGGAACATGGGTGTCCTATGAAATTCAAAAAGCCATTGAACTTGGGTATCAAGTCATTGAAATTTACGAAATTTGGGATTACGACATCACCGTATATGATCCAGAAACCAAGACTGGCGGATTATTCAGCGAATACATTAATACATTTTTGAAATCTAAGCTGGAAGCTTCTGGTTGGCCTGCCAATTGCGTCACCGAAGAAGAAAAGCAGCAGTATATTCAAGTGGTACAACAACGGGAAGGCATAACTTTAGATGCAGCAAATATAATGACAAATTCAGCACGTCGTAGTCTTGCAAAGCTCTGTTTGAATGCCTTCTGGGGACGACTCGCTATAAGAGACAATTTCAGCCAAACGACCATCATTAACGACCCCAAAGAACTGTATCAGAAATTAACTGCTCCAGACATAAAAGTCAACCAAATTTTACCTGTTAACGATTCGATGTTATACCTTTATTGGCAGTATGAAGATGATGTTCCAGTACAAAATCACAATGCTAATGTTGTCCTTGGAGCATTTACAACGTGTCAAGCTCGTCTGGAACTCTACAAATATTTAGAACTTCTGCAAGAAAGAGTACTATATTTCGATACAGATTCCGTAATATTCACGCAGCGACCATCACAGCCCACAATAGAACCAGAAGTATTTCTTGGTTCAATGTCAAATGAACTTGAATCAATTGGACCAAAAGCATACATTAAAAAATTCGTGTCTGGTGGCCCAAAACAGTACTCCTTGGAAATCTACAACCCCGACACGAAATCAACCAGTTATGTATGCAAAATTCGTGGATTCACACTCAATTATACTGCAAGTCAAAAGTTAAATTTTAACAGTCTGGAGCAAATGATCATAAATCAATCGAGTGAAAAAATCTCCATTAGCACGCCGCACAAAATTTACAGAACCCACGATCATCATCTTGTCACAAAACCTGAAGAAAAGTACAGTTTCAACTATAAAAAACGCCGATTAATACCAGACACATACGAGACATTGCCCTATGGGTATAAAAAAGCCAGAACAGAATAACAGCCATATTTTTCCCTAATCCCACCAACATCACCTCCCAAAGACGGGGCAAAGAATCAACGCAACACGGGACATGCTTCAACGATGCACGAGCGAAGACAAAAACTCAGATGACATCACCTTGCAGAAACCCGTGGAGAAAAAAAAAAGGAATTCAGGTACGTCACATTTGCGTTTCTTTTCTCACCTCACTCTCTCTTGATCAGTTAGTTCGATGTTAATAATCTGTTTTTCTTCTTTCACAGGAAACAAAATAAATATTACCATGTATATTCATATGTTTTATTTTCTCTTTACAGAATTTGTACCCGTCACGGACACGTCTTCCTTTGAAGAAAAAAGAAATTCTGTATTCTATTTCACATGCTAAAATAAATGTACAAAAACATGATTCTGTGTTTTTATTTCACATCCTAAAATCAAATTCTTTTTCCTGTACTGCGATTTCAATTTCTTTTTTCTGAATCAGTTTACCGATAAAATAAATCAATGTTTTACGAAAAAAAAATCAAACTAAATTTTTGTTTCAAAAAATTTTTAGTGTACGAAAAAAAACTGATTCAGAAAATTTTTGTGTACGAAAAAAAAATGTTTTCAGAAAAATTTTTTGTGTACGAAAACAAAATTCTGTTTCAGAAAAATTTTTTGTGTACGAAAACAAAATTCTTTTCAGAAATTTTTTTTGTGTACAAACAAAATTCTGTTTCAGAAAAATTTTTATGTACAAACAAAATTCTGTTTCAGAAAATTTTTGTGTACAAAACAAAAATCAGTTTTCGTCACGAAACTGCTCCGACTAAATGAATCGATTCATTCTGATAGTGTTGGCAACACTGGAAAAATTTCGGTAAGTATCGCTCAGACCCTGAGTTACAGCGAACACAACTAGATTCGAACCAACAACCTTACATGTCTGATTCATCTCTAAATACAGCCAACTAAACAATAAGATTATGTGTATACGTCAATGCTTTGCACTGAGTCAACAAGGTTTTCTTCAAGGTCAAAGTTGCACATGAAGTAAAAAAGATGACAACACAGATCTTCTATCTTTCTATATGAAACATAAACCTAGTATAAACTGCTCGCAATGAAATGTGTAATGTAACATAATCTGCTCGTCTTCTTTTCATACGCGAAACTGTTCCCACTGAATGGAGTACGGCGGCTCAGCGCTTCAATCCACAACGAAGTAAGTTCATGTTTCCTCCTATCATTTTTTCATCATCGTTTCAAGGGGACGTTAAACTCAACATTTCCTGAAACTAACACAAAAAATCGAACTCGGGACCATGACATAGTAATCAACAAACTCAACTTCTCAATCGAGTATGGTGACTCAGCTCTTATATCTGATGTGTGAGATCTCTGCTTCAATCCGCAAGCAAGTAAGTTTATGATGTTTTCTCATTTCTCATCATCGTTTCAAGTGGGACGTTAAATTTTTCTAACACTAGCACCAAGAATCAAACTCGGGACCATTGCATAGTAATCAACACACGTGTACGGTCGCTTAGCGCTTGTCTCTACTGTATGAGGTCACTGCTTCAATCCTCAGTCAAGTAAGTTCATGTTTCGTCCTATCATCTCTCACCGTTTTCGCGGGGACGTTAAATTCAACATTTCCAAGAATCAAACTCGGGACGATTGCAAGGTTCACTCCTAAAGCGGAACAAAATGCACCCTAAAAGGGAACGAGGTGGACCACCCAAATTTTGTAGTAATATATATTAGGGTCCAGTACTATGATACCAAATGTTTAAATTTGGCAATTTCTAAAAACTTAAGGGGCGGGCCAAGGTACCATTCCCGGGGGTGCACATATGTACTTATGTTTCATAATAGGGGATGGACCCCTATACATGACCATATAACCATATAAGATAATAGGACCTCATCCATTGGAATAAATTAGGTCAAAAAACCAAACACGTGGTACAACGTATTGCTTACGTTTATATTTTGGCAATTTTGTACCCCTAAAAGGGAACGAGGTAGACCACCCAAATTTATAGTGATCTATATTAGGGTTTTATACTATTATACAAAATGTTTAAATTGGGCGATTTCCAAAATTTAAGGGGTGGGCCAATGTACTCCTCCCAAATTTTTAAAGGGGTGCACAAATATACCCATGTCTTATGAAAGGTAATTGACCCTGTATATGCACATATATCCATATAGGGTAATAACACCTCATCAAAGGGGGGGGGGATAATAACACCTCATCCAAGAGGATAAATTAGGTCAAAAAACCCCGAAATTTGAATTTTTGGCAATTTTTTACCCATGAAAGGGAACGACATAGACACCCAATACTAGTAGAGGTACATACTATGCTCCTAGGCTACCATACCAAATTTTTAGATTTGGCAATTTCCAAAATTTAAGGGGGGTGGTCCTATGTACCCCTGCACCCCTTCGGTAGGTCTACCCATAAAGCCTAACACCACGTGACTCCATGACGTAATGCTAAGGTGTGTGCATGGGTGTATCAAAGGGAACAAAAATAAGGTAAGCTATATATACATCCTATAAGGTAAAAAAGGAAATAACATTCTTCAAATTTATAACCATAAAAAGAAACAAATAAACTCATACGTGAAACTGCCCCATAAAGGCGAATCGTAAACTATGTAAACTAAAGGGGCCGGGGCGCAAAATTTCAGTGGCGTCACACTCCAGGGGCGCAAAAGTTAAAATCAAGTAACACAAAATAAGCTATACATACACCTGTACTTCATCATAAGGTAACAATCTCCAAATTTTATACCGTAAAGGGAACAAAATCAACAACCTACCCCATAAAGGCGAACGGGGGTGTGGCCTAGGGGCGCTAAATTGAAAATATATACCGCAAAGTAAACTATACATACACCTATATTCCATTAAAAAGTAACGATCTCCAAAAATTTTATGCCGTAAAAGAAAACAAAATCAACCCCCCTCGGTAAAACTACTCCATAAAGACGTGGCCTAACACCACGTAACCCATAAAGGCGTGGCCTAACATCACGTAACCCAAAAAAAGGCATGGCCTAACATCACGTGACCCTATGACGTCATAACTTGTAACCCCAAAAATGGGCGCCGGGCGCCCGGGGCGCAAAATTTTGGCGGCGGCGGCGGGCTCCATGCTCCAGGGCCTAACATCACGTAACCCAAAAAGGCATGGCCTAACATCACGTGACCCTATGACGTCATAACATGTAACCCCAAAATGGGCGCCGGGCGCCCGGGGCGCAAATTTTTGACGGCGGCGGCGGGCGCCACGCTCTAGGGGGCGGTAAAAATGGCCTCAAGTCCCGCGATTACTACTACCTCCTACTTGCTAACGTAGAAACGTGGTCGGGAGGTGTGAGGCATGTAGAAATTGTATTTTTAATTACCATGAGTATGGATTTGAACACTCCACTTCCATGTTTTTCTTTTTACTTTTTGCAGCTACATCGGAACGTTCAATTTTTATTCTTTACTAATTGCAAATGGCGTTTACATTCAAAATATGAGGAATTTTGGTGGCATTTGTTCGGATATTCTTCTCTTTTGAAATGAAGAAAAGAATAAAAGCAATACGCAAAGACAAAAAGTATTATCAGTACTAAACATTACCAATAATAATTGCTACGAAAGACTAAATACGACCTCTTTTACCATCTCTCATGAGCTGCATGTATTATTAACAAAAAATTTTAAAAAAGTCTTCACTGAAGATTCTAACTGGCGACCTTTGCATTTGGAAGCCAGCACCTTAACCACTACACCAAGATCATGGCATGGTGATTGTCTAGTTTTCGGCGTATTTGTTGTATTTGTGTTTTATGTTCCCACTTCAACAATTTTTATTCTTTTTTCTAAGTTTAACAGCTGTTTCTGGCTTTCTCTTTTGGTGTCGTCCTTTATTTACACTATGCACTATTCGTATTCAACCTTGTGTCCCTCTGCAATGTCTTATTCAGATTAAACTTTTCTTTTTGCCCCTCAGTAAACATTTGATTGATTTAATTCTCATACTCTCCACGGATGGAGAGCAGGAATGCCAGACTCGAAAAATAGGTGTACATTTACTTTCCTGACAGATAATACATAGAACAAGTAGCAGGTCGTAAGAAAGAAAAAAACCCTAAACCGTATCTAAAGTTATTTTGTAAAACAATAGTGAAATCAGTAAACTATGAAACAGTGCGCCCCAAATCCTTCCCCTACGACTGGAAACATAACTATTTTTCATTCGTCAGTTCAGTGACTCGAATCTATTGACTCCACGACATCAACTAGAAATGAAATTTAGTGATCTTAAATTGAACTGAAATTTGATTAATAATTTCGTAGTGTACATACAGGACCTAGGATAGGTCCGGAAATCTAGCTCCATTGAACTATCGTATAATAGAAATATGTCCCAATGTTTGGAACTAAATTCACCATTTTTAAATTTCATGAAATTTGAAAAATTTTCATACGAAGTGCGTCAAGTGACGAAATGAAAACTATATATATATATTGTGAAGCAACTATTTTGTTTGTAGTTAAGAAAAACGACTAACTACTCTCATGGACGCCAATCATAGTGTATAAAGAGAGTTGATAAAGGAGTTATTATCGACGTGAGAAAAGGACTCATAAAATTGTCGAAATTTCTCCTCTTGGGACAGAGACTCAATAAAAATGCTACCAAAGTGGTTTTCTTTTTTAAAAATGATTAACCAATAACATTTTTTCTTTCCTCTTTCACATTGATATGTATTCTTTGTACTGAATCCCCTGTTTGAGTAAATTTCACCCCGGGACCAGACTACAGTTTGCTATGAACATTGTCAGCCAATGTGTATCTATTTGATACACGTGGTCCATCAGTAAACCCTCACTGTGTATCAAAAAGATACACATGGGGCTGAAAGTGTTAAATATGTTCAATGTTGACCTTTGATATTTTTCCTCTCTCTTCGTCTTTCGTTTTGTCGATTTTTTTAACGTAATCCAACTTTTAATATATCTACAAAGAGAAATGTGTTATTAGATATTGAAAAGTGACAAATGTCTATGCATGTCTATAAACCATATTGCTATTACTAGTATTATTTTCTTTTCATGTATTGAAATTTCTCCTGTGCTGTCGAATTAAGTTTTCTTGAAATGTAATAAATGTGTATAGAAATGTAGTTAGGTTAGTTTAATTCAACTAAATGCAACCTGAAGTATACATTGTCCTGCACGAATGTGAGTGTGAGTGAAATGTAGGTTTAGTATTTTTTTAATATTAAGTGCACCAATTCTTTTGACATATATGTGTGACTTACTATAATTAATGGTAGTTGGCAATTAAAGTCGTTGAAAGTCAATACTAACTCATTTTATGTTGGCTCTATAAAGGAAGCAAAAAGGACCAGAGTAACCTAAGCGAACGATCATCATGGGAGAACTTCGAGAGTCAAAATCTTCGACAAATATATGTGTTACTCTGATTTTTTTTTCGTGGTCGATTCTAACATGCCATCAACTTCATCATTTATCCTTCAAGTATTGGATACTAGTCGAGAACTTTCGGAAATATTGAATAAACTGTTAAATTAAACTTTCTCATCTATTTCAGAGCTAGATTGGGATAATACGGTAGTTGGGGTTAAATGGATCTAGGTCTGGGAGGTATGGGTTAACATGTTTCTTCCTTTGATCGCCTTAATACCAAATATGCACCTAATAGCTATTAGAAATGATCCCAATTCGATAATTATTCACTTTCCTTTACCATATTTCTCGAAAATATCTAGTAACAGTTTCCCTCTTTTCTCATCTTCATACTTTCCCTCTTTTTCCTCTCTCTCTATCCCAACTTCCTCTTCTCTTCTTTACTTCTTCTATTTTAATAAAACTGAAAAGGGGGTCGTGACTGGGAATCCTATATATATATATAATAAACACGGTCATGTATTTATTTTATTTTTCTTCGGAAGTCCGATATAAAAGTCTTCTCATTTTGACCGAACCTTGTATGTTCGAAAGTAAGAAATGGATTATATATTCCTATAAAATTAGATATAAGCTGATAGCTTCATGAATATTCCCCCACCAGGGGTGAAGGGTTCCCACTCACGACTTAGTCCATGCATCTCATTTGCACGATACAGGGTTTCCCAGCCTTCTTTTGTTACGGAGATTGTTTCTTTCTTTTTCCTTTTCTATTTCTTTCCCTTTTCAGTTTTAAACATAAGATGTTAGGTATGGATACAGAGTGTGTTCCTGGTACAAGTTCAGAAGAGAAACATGAGAAGCCAAGCACATTGAAAGAGAGCAGCAAAACTACCAAGTCAGGTGAAATAACCAATAACTCAAATAATTGAAAGGTAAAAAAAGTGAGAAACGAACAAGCGAGAAAAAGAAATGTTATGAAGTCCAAGAAAGTGAGAGGAGAGAAGCATGTAATCTGAAAAGGCAAATATGTTCCGAAGAAATCTATTGGAACAGACTGCAAATGTAAAAGAAAGTGTTTTTCGAGACTAAGTGACCTGCAAAAGAACACGCTATTAGAACAATTCTCCGATATTGGTGATAAAAATATTCCCCATTTGGAACATTCGGGAAACATTCCAGTCCCCCATATTCACATTTGTTTTGAGGGCACAGCAATATTAGCAGGAAAGGTCATATCTACATCAAAGGTCTCTGTAATCAACATACAGTTGTGTGAAAGAGTCACAGTGGTATTCATACATATTTGCAATTCCTTGGGACGTTGTCTCTCCTGTCTCCTCTCAAATTTTACATTTTGAATAACCGGTTTATTCACCGAGCTATTTAATTTTACTGCGTTCAATATCAATTTCGTCATTTCGTCCCCATAGAACACAAACCGCTTCATGTTTTACCGCAGAAATACCAAACACCCATTTTCGCTCATTTCCGGTCACCTGTACTTAGGCACATTCAGTGACGTAGCGAGAAACTCATCATGGGGGATCTCACACACAAGCATTATATATATATATATATATATATATATATATATATATATATATATATATATATATATATATATATATATATATATATATATGGGGGTTGAAAAATCCTGAGTGACAGGTCACCATGGCAGCTAGAAATACGAATCTGACACCTAACTAACTTAAGACCAAACTATGTACACCTATGTAACGAATTTGTTGGAATTTTCGATCACCAGATCGCCATTGGTGACTGATTATTTCAGTTTAGCGATAGACATTTGCATAATTTATATCTTGCAACAAAGCTCTTTGATCTTGTTACTGGATTCAGACTTCAGATTTCGTGGCGTGCCTATAATATATAGCAAAGCAATATATAGAAATCATTACATATACCGACCTGAAAAGTTCAGAAATGTGGCTTTTGAAGCGAATAACTGACCATGTACAGGGCTAAATGAACACATTCTCACACTCAAGACTATAATTCAGCCCCTTTCACCAAAGAAAATATATTCGTAGTTCTTGTGTTGTAAATTGTAATGATCAAATTGTCGGCACAATGAATTCTGCATTTAGTCGCGACTACAGAAGATTTCACCTTGAATGCATGTTTATAAGCCAGATCACTCTATAAGATAACAGTGTATTATAACATGTAATACAGAAACGCGCACACAGGAAATTTCTAGTAAAATGAAACAATTTATTTTATAATATACAAGGCGGGGGAGAGGGAGCAAAATATGTGGCCCTAGGTTGGAGCCTAGGCGGTAAATTAAGCCTTACCACCATCACCGGTACTTGTGTGCACTATATGGCTGGCTAGAGTAATATTATTTTTAGTTTTCTTTAGTTGTATGGTATTGAGAAACTGGTGAAACTTGCTTACAGGTAGAGGGAAGTTGTGAACCTCCTTTCGCTACAGCCCGTAAAAATCTCTGGTAGGCCAGATAGTGTTCTATCTAGTCGGTGATGCATAGTTAGCCAATTACCGCCCAGACGCCATTATTTTTTACTTCCGGACTGGAGTTTGATAGTTCTTAATTGAGAGGGCATTCCAATTGCCTCATGATACTGAATTAACACAATAATTTTAGTGCTACCACTAGGAGTAATGGACCCTTCACATCAAAGTATAGTACATAAACAATTCGGATAAGCTGGAGCTCAGCAATGTAAAAAAGGTATAAATTTAATTTTAACATACATTTTTTGTTTAATGCTCCCTATTTGCAAGCGAAATTAGTAAATTGAAGGGTAAGGGGAAAAAAGAAGGAATGTCACAAAACTGCATTTTCGAGAAAACTGCGATTTAATATTGAAAACCGCGTAAAAAGAATAGGGTTAGTTACATCTTTTGCCCCTTTTTACATGGACATTTTTATATCTACGTATGCATAGCATATACAGTCAACTAGTACCAAGAGTCACCAACAGATAGGACAAAGCACCCGGTAAAGTACATAAATGGACATTCCTTGTTTTTTCCCCTTACCCTTCAATTTTGATATATATGTCACAGAAAAAGGGATCGAAAAAATTGAAGGATACTATATATAATAATTTGTTGAAAACTTGTGAAGGGTTAAATGTAGAGCTTCCAGGATTTTTTGGACATGACTAATCCTTATTTTTCTTTGTGATAAATTATAACAAGGGGAACACACCCTATGCCGTAAGCGTCGGTGAACCACCGATGGTCAACTAATATCTCGCCAAAAATTGACGGCATGGGGCAGAGCCACATACAAACAGAGCCGAGCCGAGCTTGTCCTTGGCCAAGTCGGCCACCAGATATAGTGATCTTTATTCTTTAGACAAACGGCTATCTGCGCACCAAATTTCGATGATATTCGGCAAGTAGTTACCAAGAAATAAAATACAACATACAAGGCAAGTCGAACCGAGCCTGTCGCTGACCGGCCCAGGCATAATATATAATGATCTTTATTCCTTAAGCGAAGGGATACTTGACCAATAAATTTGATTTAAATCTGACCAGTAGTTACCGAGAAACAAAGTACCACATACAAACAGAGCCAAGCCGAGCTTGTTCTTGTCCGAGTCACCCACCAAGTTTAGGGATCTTTATTCTTTAGACAATGGGCTATCTGCGAACCAAATTTCGATTATATTCGGCCAGTGTTACCGACAAATAAAATACAACATACAAGGCAAGCCTGTCGCCGTCCGAGCTCGGCCATCACATGTAGTGATCTTTATTCCTTAGATGATTGGGCACATGCGCATCAAATTTGGTTTAAATTTAGCTGGTAGTTACCGAGGAATAAAGTACTACATACACAGACATACATAATTACAGTACATCTGGAGTAAAACTACAAGCTCCCGTATGCTTACGCCGGAGGTAAAAATAAGTCCTAACATTACGGTCACAAATAGAACATACTGCATGCAAGCGAAATCCACTTTCAACATCACAACACTAAGGGGTGCTTAAGCCGGGTGATCTCCCCTTGGCTACGCCACTGGGCACATTATTGTTTCTCTAGCGCCGAGCTCTATTAAATACGGCGTCCATTTTATTCAGCTGCTGTAAGGTTTACCCTACCTTAATCTAATTTTCCCTAGACACCAGTTACATAGTTATGACGTGTTTATGTTTTGTGAATACGGTGTATTTTATGTAGTTTTACCTTCTCTTTGATAGATATTGCATGACTAGTAATTTAGGGAAACCTTTTCATTCAAAAAAGGCGTTCATCCCTTATCTATAATCCTTTTCTCGCACATACACGAACAAATGTTAAGTGGTTTAAAGTAATCTCTACGTTACCCCACTTTTGAAATGATGGAATACGTGCTTTCCTGTTTTGACATCTGTATCAACGTTTCAGATCTATAGGAGTGAGTAGTAATGGGGTTACTTTGCCTAACTTTTTGGCCCCTGGGTCCCTGCCTCAGGACCCATGGTCCCTGGCCGGGGTCAATGACCTAGGGGTACATAGGACCACACCCTCTAAATTTTGGCAGGGGTACCATGGCCCACACCCTAAATTTTGGCAGGGGTACATAGGACCACCCCCCTTAAATTTTGGAAATTGCCAAATCTAAAAATTTGGTATGGTAGCCTAGGACCATAGTATGTACCTCTATCAGTATTGGGGGTCTATGTCGTTCCCTTTCATGGGTAAAAAATTGCCCAAAATTCAAATTTCGGAGGTTTTTGACCTAATTTATCCCCTTTGATGAGGTGTTATTACCCTATATGGTTATATGGGCGTATACAGGGGTCCATTCCCTTTCATAAGACATGGGTATATTAATGCACCCCTTGAAAAATTTGGGAGGGGTACCTTGGCCCACCCCTTAAATGTTGGAAATTGACCAATTTAAACATTTGGTATTATAGTACTGGACCCTAACATGTATTATAATAAATTTGGGTGGTCCACCTCGTTCTCTTCTAGGGGTACAAAATTGCCAAAATATAAACGTAAGCAATACGTTGTACCACGTGTTTGTTCTTTTGGCCCATTTTATTTCTTTGGATCAGGTCCTATTACCTTATATGGTTATATGGTTATGTATAGGGGTTTATTTCCTATTATAAGACATAGGTACATTTGTGCACCCCTTTAAAAATTTGGGAGGGGTACTTTGGCCCACCCCTTAAATTTTAGAAATTGCCTATTTTACACATTTGGTATAATAGTATAGGACCCTAATATATATGACTATAAATTTGGGTGGTCCACCTCGTTCCCTTTCATGGGTACGAAATTGCCAAATTTTTAGTACAACCACATGTTTCGTTTTTGACCTAATTTATTCCCTTGGATGAGGTCCTATTACCTTATATGGTTATATCGTTATATATAGGGGTCAATTTTCTATCATAAGACATAGGTACATTTGTGCACCCCGGGAGGGGTACCTTGGCCCACCCCTTTAATTTTGGAAATTGCTCAATTTAAACATTTGGTATTATAGTATAGGACCCTAACATGTATTATGATAAATTTGGTTGGTTCACCTCGTTCCCTTTCATGGGTACGAAATTGCCAAATTTTAGTACAACCACGTGTTTGTTTTGGCTCAATTTATCCCCTTGGATGAGGTCCTATTACCTTATATGATTATATGGTTATGTATATTAGTCCATTCCCTATTATAAGACATGGGTATATTGATGCACCCTTTAAAAATTTGGGAGGGGTACCTTGGCCCACCCCTTAAATTTTGGAAATTGCCCAATTTAAACATTTGGTATAATAGTATAAGACCCTAATATATATATATATATTACTATAAATTTGGATGGTCCATCTTGTTCCCTTTCATGGGTACGAAATTGCCAAATTTTAGTACAACCACGTGTTTCGTTTTTCACCTAATTTATTCACTTGGATGAGGTCCTATTACCTAATATGATTATATGGTCATGTATAGGGGTCCATTTTCTATCATAAGACATAGGTACATTGATGCACCCCGGGAGGGGTACCATAGCCAATCCCTTAAATTTTGGAAATTTTTCAATTTAAGCATTCGCTATCATAGTACATGACCTCAATATGTATCATGATAAATTTGGGTGGTCCACCTTGTTCCCTTTCATGAGTAAAAAAAATGCCAAAATATAAACATAAGCAATATGTTGTATCACGTGTTTGGTTTTTGGCCCAATTTATCCCGTTTGATGCGGTCTTATTACCGTATATGGTCATATGGTCATGTATATAGGTTTATTCCCTATCATAAGACATGAGTACATTGATGCACCCTTTAAAAAATTTGGGAGGGGTATCTTGACTCATCCACTCAGTTTTAGAAATTGTTTAATATAAGCATTTGGTATCTTCGTACAGGTCTTCAATATGTACCACTATAAATTTGGATGGTCCACATCGTTCCCTTTCATGGGTAAAGAACTACCAAAAATCAAATTTCGGAGGTTATTGACCCTTTGATAAGTATTTAGCACGTTATATGGTTTATTACCTTTATATGTTTTTGTTCTCTTTTAAATTTGGGAATTATAAAATAACATAATTTGGTAAACGTTTTCTAGGACCCATTGTAGATGTTGGTGTTCCTCTTATGGCCAAATATTCAAAATTTAAAGGTTATTGACCGGCTTTATTATTGAATAACTACAGGATTTATTACTTTTTCATAAGACAGGTGTATTTGTGTACCAATCTTAAATTTTGGGAGGGGTACATTTCTTATTGTCATATCAATAATTGGTAATTGTTCTTAAAATTGGATAGTATCTCATTCATTGGGTAAATCATTATGATCACGTGATCAGTTATTGACCTATGATGGGATTAGGAGTCCAGGACATTGGTACATTTAAACTTTGTAGGATAATTTGAGAATGCGTCATTGGTATTGATTATTACAGCCAAATATAAACGTAAGCAATACGATGTACCACGTGATTGACCTTGATGAGGTAGTGTACAGGGATACATAGCTAACCTTATTGAATCTTATGACTCATAGTCTTAAGGGAATACATGCTACAACACTGGCAAAGTTATTGTTGATGTAATTTGATTGGTTGATCACTATCTTTCGTGCAATCTGATTGGCTGATCACTATCTTTCGTGCAATCTGATTGGTTGATGAGTTTCAAATCTTTGCTGCATTCAGTTTTGTTTTAACATTTGAAAAGTTTTTGAATTTTTTTGTTTGCAACTTTGGTTTGACATTTTTTCGTTTGATATTTTTAGTTGAAAATTTTTTGTTTCGAAATTTTTGTTTGAAAACTTTGTTTCAAAATTTTGTTTGAAAAATTTTTGTTTGAAAATTTTTGTTTGAAAATTTTTTGTTTGAAATTTTTTGTTTGACATTTTTAAAAGTTTGTGCACTCATTAGTAAAGAACCGGAACTGTTTAGAACTAAAACCTCTGGCAACATTATGGTGCAATAGTACACGTCAGAACATGATGCAACGTCATCAGTTTTGCATCATATATAAGTATCGTTCGAGTTAGTATTCATGATAACATCATCATGGCTACTTGTCTGCAGTTTCTAAACACACGTGACGTGATGAAATCATTTACCAAGATTACTGATTTACAACAGAATGTACCTTATAGAATCTTAGCTAGCCAAATGATCCCTACAAAGTTTGGATTAAGAATCGTAGTGAAGCTTGAAAATGATTAGAATATAATTTTACCAGCAAGATATTTACCCATGGAAGCATCGAAACAAGAAGAACTGCTGCGTTTCTTAAATACTGGATCTGTATCTTTATGTTACAAAGGATTCTTGGGTCGAAGTCATCAATTTGAATTTAGTACACAGCCAGATTCGTAAGCAATTGTGATGAAATCATGAATCAGCACATTCCTTTGACGTCAGACGTAGTTGTATGAATGTGGTTGGTCAGCATGACGTCAGCAACTGTGATGAAACCATAAATTCAAACGTCAGCACATTCCTTTCCAATGACGTCAGCCGTAGTTCTATAAATCAACCAATACACTGTCATCCCACGAAATCATTTGAGCAAGTGCTTTTCAGGAGGAAAGATGTGTACTTCTAACGATAAAGAGTTCATCTTCGCAAGCTATTATCCAATAAATATATTTCAAACAAAACATGTGATGATTGGTATCAGTGCTAGAACATTTGAACCAGTAATTCGATTGGGCAAAGCAGAACAATTTGGTGTACAACTGACCTGTGAAGAATGGCAAATATTATGTTCACGAATCGACCAAATGAACGATTATTTTCATGATGAGCTAAATGTGACCATAGTCAAATCATTAGGCTCAAATCATGAAGTGGTGCTGCGTACAGTCCTCGAAGAGAAGATGGTGCTGTTACGTAAAAAGGGTACATTCCATGTCCCTCGCAACATGGTGTATCTAACACAAACGGAATGGAACAAATTCATCAGCGTATATCAGTGTGTGAAACATGCAGTGGAAGTGTGCAACAAAACAAGTATATTCCTGAAAAAGTACTATTTTGAAAAATGTGTTATGCATATTGTACAACATGTATCTAGATATTGTGATGGTTGTCAACATCGTTCGTTGGTGCATAACTGTATTGATAAACAGTTTATTTGTGATCAAATGGACATTGAGTTTCCACCAATTGATATTGCAATAGACCTTAAAAGACTTCAATTGGAATAAAAATTATACGCTAAAGACAAACTAGTGCAAGAAGTTCAAAATACATTGTATCGACCATATCCAGAACCACTATCTGGTATGGATGTATGTGGAGTGTAATAAAATGATCCATTTCAATGAATTATGTTTTTTCATTTCAAGTACAACCCCATATTCTGATGTGTACTATTGCACCACAATGTTGCCAGAGGTTTTAGTTCTAAACAGTTCCGGTTCTTTACTAATGAGTGCACAAACTTTTAAAAATGTCAAACAAAAATTTCAAACAAAAAATTTTCAAACAAAAATTTTCAAACAAAAAAATTTGAAACAAAATTTTCCAAACAAAACTGTTCAAACAAAAATTTTTAAACAGAAAAAAAATTTTGGAAACGAAAAATTTCAAACGAAAAAATTTTAAACAAAAAAATTGAAACAAAAATTTACAAACAAAAAATTTTGAAACAAAAATTTCAAACAAAAATTTTTCAAACAAAAATTTTTCAAACAAAATTTTGAAACAAAGTTTTCAAACAAAAATTTCGAAACAAAAAATTTTAAACTAAAAATATCAAACGAAAAAAATGTCAAACCAAAGTTGCAAACAAAAAAATTCAAAAACTTTTCAAATGTTAAAACAAAACTGAATGCAGCAAAGATTTGAAACTCATCAACCAATCAGATTGCACGAAAGATAGTGATCAGCCAATCAGATTGCACGAAAGATAGTGATCAACCAATCAAATTACATCAACAATAACTTTGCCAGTGTTGTAGCATGTATTCCCTTAAGACTATGAGTCATAAGATTCAATAAGGTTAGCTATGTATCCCTGTACACTACCTCATCAAGGTCAATCACGTGGTACATCGTATTGCTTACGTTTATATTTGGCTGTAATAATCAATACCAATGACGCATTCTCAAATTATCCTACAAAGTTTAAATGTACCAATGTCTTGGACTCCTAATCCCATCATAGGTCAATAACTGATCACGTGATCATAATGATTTACCCAATGAATGAGATACTATCCAATTTTAAGAACAATTACCAATTATTGATATGACAATAAGAAATGTACCCCTCCCAAAATTTAAGATTGGTACACAAATACACCTGTGTCTTATGAAAAAGTAATAAATCCTGTAGTTATTCAATAATAAAGCCGGTCAATAACCTTTAAATTTTGAATATTTGGCCATAAGAGGAACACCAACATCTACAATGGGTCCTAGAAAACGTTTACCAAATTATGTTATTTTATAATTCCCAAATTTAAAAGAGAACAAAAACATATAAAGGTAATAAACCATATAACGTGCTAAATACTTATCAAAGGGTCAATAACCTCCGAAATTTGATTTTTGGTAGTTCTTTACCCATGAAAGGGAACGATGTGGACCATCCAAATTTATAGTGGTACATATTGAAGACCTGTACGAAGATACCAAATGCTTATATTAAACAATTTCTAAAACTGAGTGGATGAGTCAAGATACCCCTCCCAAATTTTTTAAAGGGTGCATCAATGTACTCATGTCTTATGATAGGGAATAAACCTATATACATGACCATATGACCATATACGGTAATAAGACCGCATCAAACGGGATAAATTGGGCCAAAAACCAAACACGTGATACAACATATTGCTTATGTTTATATTTTGGCATTTTTTTTACTCATGAAAGGGAACAAGGTGGACCACCCAAATTTATCATGATACATATTGAGGTCATGTACTATGATAGCGAATGCTTAAATTGAAAAATTTCCAAAATTTAAGGGATTGGCTATGGTACCCCTCCCGGGGTGCATCAATGTACCTATGTCTTATGATAGAAAATGGACCCCTATACATGACCATATAATCATATTAGGTAATAGGACCTCATCCAAGTGAATAAATTAGGTGAAAAACGAAACACGTGGTTGTACTAAAATTTGGCAATTTCGTACCCATGAAAGGGAACAAGATGGACCATCCAAATTTATAGTAATATATATATATATATTAGGGTCTTATACTATTATACCAAATGTTTAAATTGGGCAATTTCCAAAATTTAAGGGGTGGGCCAAGGTACCCCTCCCAAATTTTTAAAGGGTGCATCAATATACCCATGTCTTATAATAGGGAATGGACTAATATACATAACCATATAATCATATAAGGTAATAGGACCTCATCCAAGGGGATAAATTGAGCCAAAACAAACACGTGGTTGTACTAAAATTTGGCAATTTCGTACCCATGAAAGGGAACGAGGTGAACCAACCAAATTTATCATAATACATGTTAGGGTCCTATACTATAATACCAAATGTTTAAATTGAGCAATTTCCAAAATTAAAGGGGTGGGCCAAGGTACCCCTCCCGGGGTGCACAAATGTACCTATGTCTTATGATAGAAAATTGACCCCTATATATAACGATATAACCATATAAGGTAATAGGACCTCATCCAAAGAAATAAAATGGGCCAAAAGAACAAACACGTGGTACAACGTATTGCTTACGTTTATATTTTGGCAATTTTGTACCCCTAGAAGAGAACGAGGTGGACCACCCAAATTTATTATAATACATGTTAGGGTCCAGTACTATAATACCAAATGTTTAAAATGAGCAATTTCCAAAATTTAAGGGGTGGGCCAAAGTACCCCTCCCAAATTTTTAAAAGGGTGCACAAATATACCCATATCTTATGATAGGTAATGGACCCCTATACATGACCATATAACTATATAAGGTAATAACACCTCATCAAAGGGGATAAAATCGACCAAAAACCAAACACGTGGTACAACGTATTGCTTACGTTTATATTTTGGCAATTTTGTACCCCTAGAAGAGAACGAGGTGGACCACCCAAATTTATTATAATACATGTTATTGTCCAGTACTATAATACCAAATGTTTAAAATGAGCAATTTCCAAAATTTAAGGGGTGGGCCAAAGTACCCCTCCCAAATTTTTAAAAGGGGTGCACAAATATACCCATATCTTATGATAGGTAATGGACCCCTATACATGACCATATAACTATATAAGGTAATAACACCTCATCAAAGGGGATAAAATCGACCAAAAACCAAACACGTGGTACTACGTATTGCTTACGTTTATATTTTGGCAATTTTGTACCCCTAAAAGGGAACGAGGTGGACCACCCAAATTTATCATAATACATATTAGGGTCCTGTACTATAATACCCAATGTTTAAATTGGTCAATTTCCAACATTTAAGGGGTGGGCCAAGGTACCCCTCCCAAATTTTTCAAGGGGTGCATTAATATACCCATGTCTTATGAAAGGGAATGGACCCCTGTATACGCCCATATAACCATATAGGGTAATAACACCTCATCAAAGGGGATAAATTAGGTCAAAAACCTCCGAAATTTGAATTTTTGGCAATTTTTTACCCATGAAAGGGAACGACATAGACCCCCAATACTGATAGAGGTACATACTATGGTCCTAGGCTACCATACCAAATTTTTAGATTTGGCAATTTCCAAAATTTAAGGGGGGTGGTCCTATGTACCCCTGCCAAAATTTAGGGTGTGGGCCATGGTACCCCTGCCAAAATTTAGAGGGTGTGGTCCTATGTACCCCTAGGTCATTGACCCCGGCCAGGGACCATGGGTCCTGAGGCAGGGACCCAGGGGCCAAAAAGTTAGGCAAAGTAACCCCATTACTACTGAGTGGCCATAGACTTTTCGATCAAGTTTGTTTTTACATGTTGATTCGCCATTCTATTGCACAGGAGTAGATGGTCGAGACTTCCTCCAGTTTCTTTCACTTTATACTCTCAAACAATACGCAACTTGACCCCTCTTGGTATTTGAAAATTATGAATAGGACTCGTCTGAGACATATTTTTTCCCCTTTATACATTGTGTATTTTTAAAATGAAGAAATACGTGTTTTCCTGTTTCACATCTGTCTAACCGTTTCATATTTATAAAGCATAGTCTTTTCAATGCAGATTGTTTTTCCATTTTGTCCTGTCGCCATTTTGCACAGGGCTATCGTACAAAGTCGAGACTTATTCCATGTTCTATTTAACAACAGCTTTCATTTGATATGCTATTCGACCACCAGTGTCATTTACAAATTTTGCGTTGGACCCCCTCTGGGATCCTGGGCCAAAAATATTATTTCAAAACGTGTGACCACAAACATAATGGGATCCATGGTCGCCGATTTGTCCATTTATCAAACGGTTTCCGAAAAAATGATCCAGTGTCGCACTTTGTGGATGTCTGCACTAATCTCGGCAAATTTGGTCATTTCGAAGGAGGCCATTGCCCCATGCAACCCTTTTCTCGCAAAAACTACAAAACACATATTTCCTAATTTGAAGTCATCTTTGCATCGGCAGAGTTTCGTTTCTTTAATGTGGTCCTTGTAATCATGGGGGCTCTTTTTTGAAAAGGAGTCCTCTGTCTCCCTTAACCTATTTTCCGAAAGAAACACAAAAAAATACATGTCAATCTGTTTTCGGTCTAGTGCCAAGTTTGAAGAAAATCGGATGACGAGATACTCTTGTGAAGCTATCTCCTTTACACTTTCACTTTTTGGACTTGAACAAGTACCTGGGTCATTTAAGATCTTTTTGTGTTTATTATTTTTGGGAACACTGTGTTTATTATTTTTGGGAACACTGTATTGACATTTACATGATATTTTTCGGGTGAAGTGAAAAAAGAAAGAAAAATTCGAAGGCCGAGAACTTGAAAGTACAATATAAAGTAAGACATTTGAGAGGTGGATAGTGACACTGTAACTGGATTGAACTTCACACTAACTATTCATTAATGAAATGGTTAGGAATAAATTGGTAATATTGACAACCTTCAGTACCTCGCAAAGGCTCCATCTATTCTATACGTCAAAGAAATCTATTTTATTTTACACACTCGTTTCATCTTTAATATGGACCGCTTGAATACCAGTTGGTCTAACTCCAAAAATGAAGACAGATGACTAACGCTTTCATTACCTCTATAGATCTGTATCTTTCTAAACAAACTTTTGTAACAGTAAATTATAAAATCATGAATTACATAAACACAAACAAACTATTTGCTGAGCAAAACAATATATTCACATAAAAAACTACATACGTGTTACAGTTTCGCCAACTAACATTTTGGCTTCATCAGACACTATGAGATACATGTCAAGTCAAGTCAAGTTATCGTCTTTTTACCATCTCATAATAGATGGAAGGATATTCTAGCTTCAGCTACTTCATCCAGTGTTAAGCTTTGATAAATGTATGTGGAAAATTAGTAGAAGTGATGATGATTTACAATTTTTTGAGTGTCCAAGTGGTTACCTACCTTTAAGGATAGTATTTCGAAACCGCTATATTTCCGTTATTTATTAACCGATTTTCAAATTTAAAACGACAATCAATAGAGAAATAAATTTGCTATCTTTCGAATGTATTGTAGGTTGCATAACTCTAAGGATATTATTACAAAAATTCAAATAAATCTCTTATTTATATATGGATCTTTAAAAATCAAATCACATAGCGTTGTGTATGTCTAAAGATCTCAGTTTTTATAGTCTTGAAACCATAAAAACACTTATACACTTAGAACATATTTAAAATTACAAGTTTGGATACTGATAATGGAATCTTCTGTTAACCTCGTTTCCTATCGGCAATAATGGTTTCTTAAACTCTGTACACTGATCATAATTCAAGCTGAATAGACAACCGTTAATATCAAAAACTACTTCCGTTTCGGTTTGCACATTTTTCCCAATTACATTGAAATTATTAGTAAGTATAAACTTCTTTTTGGGATTCATACTAACCACTCCATTTTTTACTTTAGAAAAATTTTTTAATCATTTTTGTTACTTCTTAGAATCATTTTTAAAGAACAGTTGATGTATTTTGTAACCATTAGAAAGATCCTTCATTCCATCATATCTCATAAACAGTTTCTTAGTTTTCATCTCTTTTCAAACTTGATCAATATCTTCATTATATCTCTGTGGTAATAATGTTTTGTATTTCTTATTTAGATGTACTAATACCCTTGCCCCAGTGTATTTTGTTTGTATCAATTTCCATGAAATTATTTTGTATGATTTTCCTTCTTCCAGATCTTGTAATTTAACAAGCTTTAAAATGTTAATATTGTTTTTCTTCTTTAATTGTGAAGCCATTTCTCATTTATTGTATAAAACTTAAAAATTTGTTCATTTTTGTAGTGATCTTATCTTGTTATATATATAGTTAATTCTATCAACAATGTCTTTTATATGTTCGTCTGTTAATTCTCCATTCATTACTTTAATAACATTAAGCTCATTCTTAAACATAGCAATTTGAGTAACGATATTTTTATAATACTCTTTCTTCGAAGCTATATTAAATCGTGTTGATAAACCAGTGATAACGGCAGAAGCAGATACAAATGCTGTTGTAATAATTGAATAGACTGTAACAGGAATAAATATATTGATAACCCCGTTGAAGCAGAAAGTAGTATCGAAAATGCAATAAGAATAACATAAATACATTTTAACTTCTTAAATTTACTCTTACTTTTTGCTAGTAAGTTTTGGAGTGCTAATATTGTATCCTCAATTAATGCAATTAGATTCTCTCGTGGAATGTTATCTGGAATATTCATTTTATTAAATAAGTTTTTATGATCATTTTTTTAAATTATCGGTTTCATTAAATAAACGAAGTGGAACTTTTCATTCCTATTAAGCACAATTCATCTTAGCTTAAACACAAGTGGAACTTTTCATTCCTATTAAACACAATTCATCTTAGCTTAAACACAAGTGGAACGTTTCGCTCCTATTAAACACAATTCATCTTAGCTTAAACACACAAGTGGAACTTTTCATTCTTATTAAACACAATTCATCATTCATCTTAGCTTAAACACAAGTGAAACAATTCGCTCCGTTTTGTACGGTTTGGATCACAATTTGTTTATCTTCTAGGTCTATATATAAGTTTTTATGATAATTACCATAAAAACACTTTACAAACTAAAAAACATCTAATCGAATTTAAATTTTCTCGATTATTTTTTTTCTTTTTGAACATCATATTCAAGGTTTTTCTTGCCAATCATTACAACATAACAAATCGTTTTATCTGGTACATCGCTTTCAAAATTAACAGTTAATTTCAAATTAGTTATATCATTTAAAGTTACTGATTTATGTTTGCTTGTGTTAATTACGAACATGGGTCTATTTTCTAAAAACTCTTTGGGATAATAAAACATCTCAGTGTTTCCAATTGTAACTCTCTTGTATATCGTATACATTTCGTAAGCTTTGAGATATTTATGCTTTTCAAAATATAAGTTCAAAGATTCTAAAGGAAAAGACTCATTTCTAGAATTACGAAAATGGATATTCTGTACTTTACAATGATCAAAATAACTTGAATCTCTTTCTTGATTATCATTCCTATCAGTTTGGAAAAATGCAATTACAAAATTAGGCATATCAAATTCATTTGAGTTAAATTGTGTGGTTAGATTAAATTCCAAATATTTACCTGTAACTGATTTTTGTAAACATTGATATGTGTTGAAGGAAATAGGAATCTTACCCTCTTTTAACATATTAGTTCTTAGCAAGATAGCATAGTTAGGTTCATAATTAACAATAGGCATTCTCAACTCCATATTTGTAATCTCAACTTTATTTGGATGTGGTTGATCATTCTCATACGTTCCATCCTGCTTTTTAGTTTTCCAAATAGCAAATGCATTATCATCAGAACCACTTCTTTTAAATGTATATTTCAATCCTCCTTTCCACATAATATCTTTATAATCAGAACAAAATCCTGGTATAAGTCTTAGTAAAAATACTAATTCTCCATCTGTTCTTCGCCATGTAATTCCTTCACATCATAATGATTTGCTTCTGGTTTTGAAATTGTACATGTGTTTACAGCTGTCGAAGTTAAACCAGGATAATCTATAATATCCAATATTTGTCCATGTTTACTAACTTGTATTTGAGAAAACAGATGTGGGAAGAAGTTATTAACAGGTCTAATATTTTGACCAGCAGTATATTCTCCATTAGCATTTCTACATCTTTTTTCAAAAGTTACATAAATATCAGCATAATAAGAATGAACGAACCCTTCCCCAACATCTATATCAAACTCAATAGATCTGTTTGGCTTATTTAAATTTTCGATTGCCTTTTGATTAGGTTTAAAGGATTGTAATTCATATGACTCTATTTTATTCATATTTATTATAAAGAAAAAATATTTTTATCGTTTTTTGAATCAACCCATAAAACAAACTTAAATATGCCTTCTCCAGATATCCTTATTTCTATTCACCTGACTAATGATTTCTGAAAAACTATCCATCTGTAAACATTTTTAATACTACAATACATAAATGCCCACAGATTACCTCGTTAAAATGTTGTATACGATTGCCACTGTACTCTACATTATAACCAAGATATTTTATGTGTTTTTGCTGGATTACCCCCGAATGAATCAAACACATACTTTCTATTTCCTTCTTTCCAATAACAAATCCAATGAGTTCCTATATTTTTAGACGTATCAAAGTTAACAATACCACACTCGTTCTTCTTTGCTTGTTTAGGTAATTCATCACTCATAAATACACCTCTAAATTTTCTTATATTAAGCTGTTTACAAGATGTATTAAATCCTAGTTACTTAAAGGTTTAATTTCTTCTTTTCCTTTAGTTTCTTGGGCTTTTCGTTTTTTGTAAGCTTACCACCTTGTTTCTCTTCCATTGCTTCCTTGTTTCTCTTCCGTTGTATGTCTCCTTTGTTCTTCTAATTCTGCTTTATTCTTTTTCACATCTTCTACCGTTTTGATACAGTAGCAACTCCAGCAGTAGCAGAACCAAGAGCACCTATTAAAGCTAGAATGGTTGGAATAGTAAATATAAAACCTCCATAGTGATCTTTATTATCATTCGCCTTTATTTCTTTGTTTTTTTTCTTAACTTAAGGTATAGAAAAAGTTAAATGCATTTTTGTACCTTCTTTCATCTTTTTAGCTTTATCATTTATCTGTTTTTTAGTTAAAATGTGATCAATATTTAATTCTTTAAGTTCCTCGTTAGGAATTGTGAATGTAAAACTACTTAACTTCATACTTATATATTTATTTTAAAACTTTTATGGAAAATCCATAAAAAATTAACACAATACTTTTGTATTCATATCCAAAGCAGTTCCCAAAGTTGGTAACCGTTCTGTTAAGAAGTTCGCATCTTAGCAAAAGCTCTTTCCCATGATTTATTTTTTAATTCTTTGTCTCCAATATGTCTAGAAGCAGTATCTTTATTATCTCTGTAGTAAATATCGTGTTCTCTACAAGCTTTGTCTAGTGGGTTAATACTTTTATCACCTCTTTCTAACCTTTCTTGTAGCTTAGTTCCCGGACCACAGTAAGAAAATCCAGGAATATGCATCTCGAATGGAAGTTTATTAATCAAATCATTTAGTATTCCTTTTTTATACTTCTCACTATTCCAAAATTTTGGTGGTAACGTATTCAATATCTTTATCAAATAACCCATACCCTTTGGATCATTACGAACAAATTGTGAGAGTTTAGAATTAATCATATCCATTATACCTACTTTCTCATTATAAAAGTTATCATTTCCAGCTTTTTCTTCTCCATCTATAACTATTAACCTATCTATTAACTTTCTCAAATTATCCACCCATATATATTCTTTAGGTAATTCGTTGTATATTTTTGTTCCAGACTGAGGTGTTTTCTTTCTTGGTGGTGTTGATTTTAGTGTTGGTTTTACATATTCATCCCAAATAGGTTTGATAATTTCTTTGTATTTTTCACTTCTACTAGATCGTTGTTTTCTTGTATTTGGGTCATTGTTATGAAATACTACATTAGAATCAATGACTATTTTTGTATATTTTTCTAGATCAACTTCATTATAATTTTTTGGATTATGTTTTGTTAGTAATTCCCATAAACCTTCTGTTCCTGTGTAATGTCGATTATTAATAACTAAATCATCACCATGAATTTTAACTTCCGTATCCCCAATCATATGTACGATTTTTCCATCTTCATCATATGGTTGAATTCCAAAGCTTTTATCATCTCTAGTTGCATAATATCTCGAAGTAATCTTACCAAAATGGGTAGCTGGTAAAGATTCTATTCCTTCTACTTTATACTTAATTTGCTTTTTCATATGTTTGATTTCCTCTGTTAAAGACGTATCACTTTCACTTATTGAACTCCCATACATAGGAGGAGTTACTAATAAGCTTGAATCTACTTTCGCGCTTTTATTTACAACTGGAACTAACTCTTGAATTAAATTTTTTATTTTCTTCTGCTACTTTTGAAATATTTTGTCCTAAACCTTCAATTGCATCTTGCTCTTTATATTTTTCATATTTACTTCGATTAGCTTGTTTAATTTCTTTAAATCTTTCAACAAGTTATTCTTTTAACTTTATATATTTCTTAGCTTCAGCAGCATCTAACGGACTCATTTGTTATATAAAGAAAAAATAAAAACGTAATCTAACTTAATACAACATACACGTTCAATCACGTTTCGCTCAAGTCTATACTTTTAAAAAGTCTTTAATTTTATTTCTGTATTTGCCATTATTCGTTTTCCTAGTCATAGCTATTGTTAAGAAACCATGCTCTTTTCCCAACACTTATTGCATAAAGATTGTAATTTTTCAAACGACATATCTGATCCAACGAATTCATCATATATGTGTTTTAAATTTGTGTTATCCTGTCTAAAGATGTAAAGAAAATTTAAGTTGTCTCTTATTAGTTGTTTTGGTACTTTAGAATATGTTTGTCCCAGATAGAAACAGTTCAAACCTTTATGACGACCTCGAGTAAAATATTCTCTAACGTGGTTTTGCTTTTCTAAAATGAAATCATCAAACACTACCACAGAATTGTTCTCACAGTCATCTAACGGAATAATCTCTTCGTTGTTTCCTTTTACTATTCCAATTGTGTTATTAATATTACATTCTATATCTCGAAAAAGTTGTATTAGCTGTTGGTATTTAGGTTGATGTAGGCTTTTAGAATAGATATTAACATTTGCATATTTTAACCATTCAGGTGCTAATAAAAAATTATCAATCATTAACGTTGTTTTACCACAACCACTAGGCCCAACTATTAGGCATCTTATATCATCAGGTAACAATATACCATTCTTCTTCGTTTTTACAGTTTGGTCTGATAACCTTACTCGGATATCCCATTTATTCATTTCAACTTTTATTATATAATAAATGAAAGTATTTAATTTAAATGGTTATTCATCTGTATTAAACATGTCTTTGCATTATCCATTTGAAAACAACTTAGAAATAGCTCTTGCAGGATTTTATACAACATACTTAACTCCAAACATTACAGAAAGAAATAATAAACTAACATTTTGTAGTAACGAACCTAACTATCCTATTCTTACAAAACAACTCATAGTTCAACCTGGTGAATATAATTTAAAAGAATTTTAAGAATATATTAATTCGAATCTTCCATACACCGTCGATACTTTTAAAACTATTAAATTTACTGAGAACAGAGAAAAATAGAGTTAAAATATTTAGCAGGCAATGTGATATAACCTTAGATACAATTAATACTGTATTAGGTTTTAGTGAGAAGAAGTTAGTTAGAAACTCAAAACGTGTTGGAGATAAGCCGCCTAGGTTCCACCCATTTGATACTATAAATATTCACTGTGATTTAGCAGAAGGTATGATTTTAAAAGATAAAGATACAATACACAACGAAACAGATTTAATAGCAACGTTTAGAACAAATGCAGAATTTGGAGAAACAATTATTTATGAGCCTAAAGAAAAAATATTTTTCCCAATACATCACATCAAATTTAATAATATTAAAGTTTCAATTGCAGATGAGAATGGTGATTTAGTTGATTTTGGCGGAGCTCGTATAACTGTTCTTCTTGCTGTTAAATAGATATAAATTTTGTATATAATTAATATGGATATCTTCGGTAATGTTATCATTAGTGAAGAGCTCAAAACCCTTAGTGACCTAGGTAAAGTTTTCACAACAAATAATACAACATGGGTTAATTTTAAAAACAAAAGGCTTGTTAACGTAGCTGATGCTATTGATCAACAAGATGTAGTAACCTTTCATCAGCTTGAATCAATAAATAGCCAATTAGAAAGTGATAGAAACAAATTTGAGGATGTATTAAAATCATTACAAAACACATACATAAAGATAGATGATGTTAATGCCTTGAGGAAAGAATATATGGAAGAAATTCAAAAGACTAATAATAATGTAGTTCTTTTGTTTAGTGCAAAGGTTCCTATATCAGAATTCAATAAATATAAAGCAGAAATGTCATCGCAGTTAGAGAATGTTGTTAGAAAGAATGATATAGATAAATTTGTTACAAAAGATTTCCAAAAATCAAACAAAGAAGCAAATATGTTCATTATGAAGAAGGAAACAATAAATCTATTGTGTCGATTGAGAACTAAGAATGTTAAAGACCTAATCTTTAGAATATTTAATCTATCGAATGGTTATAAATTTCTCTATAATGGGAAAATAATGCATATGGAATTAAGTTTGGATAAATACTATTTACATATATTTTTGAACGATACTTTAGTTGAAAATTTTCATTTAGATGTTAAAAATGGTGATATAATTACGTTTCAAGCAGATAAAAATTCGGCTTTCGAAGAAGGACAATTACTATCTGTTATTATGTACGTAGAAAGAGAAATTAAATGATTTTCAATATAATAAACAGGATGTATTGTGTTAAGTGCAAGAAATCAACAGATATGGAGAAAAATACCATTAAAATACAACAAACAAAGAATGGAAGATATATTAAGAAAGGTATTTGTTCTGTATGTGGTGTTACTAAATCTCAATTCGTTAAAAAGAAAGATTGACTAGAAGAAGGTAAAGGTATTAGAGAAGACATTATAGAAGAAATTCACAAACCTTCCAGAAATTATTATCCTATGTTAAGTGTTATTGTTAAAGGTCTAGATGATTTATGGCAAGCAGATCTTGTAGAAATGGATAGCGGAGTATTAAAAGGTGTCTCCAAATTAAACAAAGGCTATAAGTATCTGCTAACGATTATAGATGTGCTTTTAAAATATGCGTTTGCTTTTCCTGTTAAAGATAAGAGCGGTAAGAATGTTACAGAAGCATTTGAATCCATATTAAGAATGAGAAAACCTAGTAACTTACAAACTGATCAAGGCAAAGAGTTTTACAATAAAGAATTTTAAAAGTTGATGGCGAAAAATAAAATTAATAATTACTCAACCTATAGTGGTAAGAAAGCTTCTGTTATTGAGAGATTTAACAGAACTCTTAAACAAAACATGTGGAAGAAGTTTACAACACGAGGAAATTATAAATGGATAGAGATATTACCAACACTAATTAGCGAATATAATAATCATATGCATAGAACAATTGGTTTAAAGCCTATAGAAGTTAACAAGAAGAATGAGCAAACAATATTGGAGAAAGTGTATAAGAAAGAATATAAGCATATTAAACCCAAATACAAATTAGGCGATCATGTTCGTATAAATAAATCGAAATGATTATTTGAGAAAGGATATACACCTAATTGGGCAACAGAAGTATTTGTTATTAGCGAAGTTATTCCATCTAATCCACCTACGTATAGAATTAAAGATTTAGAAGAAGAGGATGTACCAGGCAGATTTTACGAACCAGAACTATTAAAGACGAAACACAAAGATGAATACTTGGTGGAGAAGGTGTTGAGAAAGAAAGATGACAAAGTATACGTTAAATGGCTAGGATTTGATGATTTACATAATAGCTGGATAGATAAAAGTAATGTTGTAGTGTAAATATAAATGTTATCTTTTATGGTTATTATTCCATAAAAGGCTAGTATAATATAAAAATAAGTGGATCGAATTCGGACTACTTTGAAAACTCATCTCACACAGTAACGAAAAACTTTATCCTTCTAATTCTAGGAACTTTATTAAAGCAACTTACGAAAGAAAACTTGCAGATAGCGAGGAAAAATAAGTTAAGAAATTATTTTCTAAACAATAAATATGGGTACTATGGATAGTTCTTTTAGTTTAAACGATATTTGTTACGAACAGATTAAAGACAATTATTGGTATGGTATTTTTGGTGATTTCAAATTGATTATAGATAAGAGTACAGGATACTTTAATGCTACAAAACTATGTAATGATGGTGGTAAAGAATTTAAACATTGGTTAGAAAATAAACAATCAAAAGAACTAATAAGGTATTATAAATTGAAAACCAACCGCCGGAATTCCGGCTGTTGCTCCACATATCTAATAAAAGGAGGAGACAAAGAAACAAGATCAATTATCTCAGAAACATATGTGTATAGAAAAATATTTCTTGCTATTGCTTTATGGATATCACAAGACTTCTATCACAAATGCTATGATATTATCAAAGACTATTTCGTTTCTAGCTTTAAACAGATTCAAGGAAATCAAGAAGAGTTGCAAACGAGAGTAGAAAAAATAGAACAATGGAGAAATTGAAAATTCAAAACGAGGGCTTAAAAGAAATTGCAGCACCATATACAGACGACAATTCAAAAGATAATTGCCTAATCATATATAAGAAGAACAAACCTAATGATCCTTTCCCTTATTACACAATCAGATAGCTAAAGAGAAGCCTATATAAGCCTCTTAATGAAGCAGAAGAAAAATATCCGAATCATGAGATAATATACGAAAAGTTTAGAGATCCTAACAGTATTAAGTTATTCAACCTAGTACAACAAGAACTAGATATTCGTAAAGGTAAGGGTAATGAGGTTTGGACATGCCTATCAGAAGAAGATTTGGTTAAAGAAATTGAGGGTTTATATGATCGGTTAATATCTAATCCTATGTACAAACTTAATTCGTAGTGATGAAATATTTTCTATATAATAAAAATGGAGAAACATTTTGATTTATTACATGATAGACTTAAACTAATTCACGAAGATCTTAAACTTTTAGCAACACTATTAGAAAAACAAATATTATTAATAGAAAAGGAGATGATATTAAAAGAAAAAGAGAATGCAGAACACTCACAAAAATAAAAAAATGAAATGAAATCTTTGAGTTTTACGTCCCACGGTTATGCCGGTTAGGCTAAAGGAGATGGTGATGATGAGTAATGAATAGAATGGTGGAATGAAGAAATTGGGAGGAAACGGGAGAACCCCGAGAAAACCCACGCACACGGTGTTTGTCCACCACAAAGTTCACTTGGTGGGAGCTGGGATCTCACAAAAATCAAATTGGGGTAGTGAAAGTGAAAATGATAATGATGGTTACGAAGGTTATGATGAAGTAGATTCTTCTTAAGTCGCAGCGGTGCTTCATGAATTATTTATATAAAAAACATGTAATGAGTGAAAATGAATTAGTAGCTTTAATGGGGTTATTTCCATTAAAGTCCTGTCTTAATAGAATATGCTAATAAACATCATAATTTTCAGTATTAGCTGTTGTATTAGATAATGAAAATAATTAAAAAATTTTCCTATTTTCTATAATACAAGGGGATGGCTTCGATACTTGCTGCTAAGCCTATATTTGACAATGTGTGCAATTATTTAAATATCAAAGACAAAATTAATTTTAGTAAATCATTAGACATGCTAGATCATTTATTTAAAAAAATCAACAACAGAAAACAATAAAGAACTAGAGCGTTTTATATTAAAATCTAATGCTATGGATCTTCCTTCTAATATACTAGAAACGCTAACGGAAGAACAGTGGAATACAATTTGTACAGGTAATTTGTCTGAAGATTGGATGAAAAAATACGCTGATAAAATTAACTTTGATCTAATAGCAGAGCATCAATGTCTTTCAGATGATTTTATAAGAGATTATGATGATAGATTTGACTTTGATCTAATAGCAAAGCATCAATGTCTTTCAGATGATTTTGTAAGAGATTATGATGATAAAATTAACTTTGATCTAATATCAGAGTATCAATACCTTTCAGATGATATTATAGGAGATTTGATGATAGATTTGACTTTTATGCTTTATCATATCATCAAGAGCTATCAGAGGCTATTATGAGGGAATATGCTGACAAGATAGACTGGGGATAATAGCAGAATATTGTAATAGTAGAACTAATAAACTATCTGAATCATTCATGAGAGAATTTAAAAACAAAGCTTATTGGGAAGTATACACAAATGTAGAAATACCAAGAAATTTATATTATTAAACCGAAAATGAATTAGTTTTCATTAGCTCAATAATAGCTTGATGGGTTGTTACCATGAAAGCCATGTTCTAATACAATCTGCTAATAAACATCGAGATTTCCTAGGTGACATGAATATTAGCTGTTGTTTTAGATAACGAAAATGATTAAAATTATTTTTTATAGAATAAAAAACAATAAAGTATTTATGAGTAATTTAATTAAACATACTGTAATTGAATTAAAAAACTTATGTAAGGAGAAGGAGATAAAAGGATATTCCCGATTAAGAAAAGCAGAATTGATAGACCGTATTAAACAGAATGAAGATGAACAAAACAGATTAAACTTTAACCTAACATTTCCTTTTCAAGAATATATTTTTGAAAAACCAAAACCTAAGAGATTAAGTAGGAAGAAAGCTTTAAAACTGTTCCCATTTAAAAAAGAGATTTTTGAAGAACCGAGAAGCCTAAAAGAGTGAATATAAACGTTGAACTAAAAGAAACTTCATTTAAATATAGATTACATACTTTCGAAATAAAAAACACAGGTGGATATAGAGATCCTTCCAAATTCCTACGTTCAATTAGCAAGCCAGTTAAAAGTATGATAAAAATGGATTTAAATATTTTAATGCACTTAAGGTAAATGTTTCATTCACATGCAGCTTCAAAAAGATAAGCAGTTTCGAGAACATAATTTTAAAACGTCAAATGAAATTATACTTCAATTCACCGATCTAAATGAATATTATAAAAATGCAATTACAAAAATTAGGGCAGAGATGGAAGAGTTTCAAGGAAAGGATTCAGGTTGGACTTTGCATTCTGTCGACTATCTCGAGCTAAGAATTAACAAATACGTAGCAATGAATGGATCATCATATATAGAACTTCCAGAAACAATTAAAAGAAGAAAAACATGCATTAATATTAAAAACAAAGATCAAAAATGCTTCTTATGGTCTGTTTTAAGAGCACTACATCCTGTTAATAAAGATCCACAAAGAGTTCCTAGACAATATGAGCAAGAATTAGATAAATATTTTAGAGATATTCCCTTTCCTGTACAAATTACTGATATACCAAAATTTGAAAATAGAGCTAACATATCTATCAGTGTCTTTACCATAGATGATAATGAAAATATCTATCTACTTAGAATACCCAAAGAAAGAAAGCAGAATCATTTTCGTCTTTTATATTTAAATAAAAGAGATAAAACACATTCCTGTTTGATTAAAGATTTACGGAAGCTTGTTGGAAGTCAAATAAAAAATGAACATAAGAGGTTTTTATGTGAGGGATGTTTAGCTAAGCATTTTAAATCAGGAGAATTATTAAAACAACATTAAGAATACTGTGGTTTACATTCTGCTGCTAAGATCAGTTTACCTAGAGAATGGAATAAGATATTAGAATTGTAAATGATAAGCGTTCTTTAATAATGCCATTCACAATAATAGCAGAGTTAGAATCAATACTAAGAATAAGTTTATGTCAACCTGATTCTGAAAGATCCTACTCAAATGCTTATCAACTACATGAACTTAGTAGTTTTACTTACTATGTAAAAAGCACTTTGGAATCCTACAAAAGTGAACCAGTAGAATACATAAGAGATAATGTAGCAGATGAGCTGGTAAAAAGGTTAACAGATAAGCAATCAAAATAGCAAAAATATATGATACTTATACACCTATGACTCCACTATCTGAGGAAGAAAAAGAGATATATATATGAATCAGCTACAATATGTCATATTTGTGAATGAAGTCTTGAAGCTCTACCACGTTTATTAGTGAAGAAAATAGAAAGCTTAAAGATTAAAATTGAGTATTTAGAAACGAAAATAAAAGGTGCTATACACTTGGAAGAACACTATCTCAAAATAGAAGACGAGGAGGATGAAAGCATAACAGAAATAAAAGAGCAGAGGAAAGAGATAAAAGAAGTCCTAGTAGAATGTAAGAAAGAATATAAAAAGCTTAAAAATAGTTGAGTCATGTAAAACAAAAGTGCATGATCATGATCATTTAACAGGTAAATTTAGAGGTGCTGCTCATTATTATTGTAATATACAATATACAAATCCAAGATTTATTCCTGTATATTTCCACAATCTCTCTAGGTATGATGCGCATTTATTTATAAAAAGTTTAGGAGGTGGAAATGAGAAAGAAAAAATAGATGTAATAGCTAACACTGAAGAAAACTCCATTACATTCTCAAAAACTATTCGGGATAAGGATGCAAAACGAAAAGATAGGTATATCAAGTTAAGATTCATTGATTCATTCATATTTTTACTAACAGGTTTAGCAGATTTAAGAAAGAATTTAAAGCTAGAACAATTTCGAGAAACATCAAAGTTTTTTCCAAATAAGAATCAGCTTGAATTAGTTCGTACTATAGGTGATTATCCATTTGATCTTCTTGATTCTAAGGAAAAGTTAGAAGAGCCTGTTCCATTATCTCCAGACAAATTTACAAACAGATTAACAGGAGAAAAAATTAGTCCTGAGCGTCATAAGCATCATGTACGAGTTTGTGAAGAGTTTGATTTAAAAACAATAAAAAAATATACTCATTTTTATAATAAGACAGATGTTCTTCAACTAACAGATATTATTGAAAATTTCAGAGATACAGCTCTTAAAACACATAAATTAAATCCAGCATGGTATCTTACTGGTCCTGGGTTTTTCTGGGATGCAATGTTAAAGATGACGAAACAAAAATTAGAATTATTGACTGACTATGACAAATTACTATTTATAGAGAAAGATGTAAGAGGTGGAATTTCTCAATGTTCAAACCGATATGCAGCTGCTAATAACAAATACTTAGATAACTTTGATAAGAAGAAAATAAGCTTTTATATAACCTACATGGATGCAAATAACGAGTATGGTTGGGCGATGAATCATCACATGCCGTATGGAGATTTTCAATGGATATATGTTAATAAGTATAATGATAAACACTTAGCAAAAACAATATTACAAACAAAAGATGATTCTGAAGATAGTTATATTTTAGAAGTCGACTTAGAATACCCAAAGAAACTCCATAATAAACATTCAATTTTTCCCTAATTTCTCCTATTTCCCGTTGTCGTACTTTAATTTCAGCGTCGTTCTCAAAAACCTGTTAATTTTTAACTATAACATGATAATCTAATTGCCTAATTTCTTCATAGCACATCTGAAGTGACTCTTCATTCTTTCGAGCCTGTTCTTTTAAATCTACGACTTCCTCGTGTATTCCGTCTAAATGACTTTCAGTTTCGCTATGCGCTACGAGACAACATTCTTTATTAGCGTTACAGATGTTGTGATTAGCCTCTACCTGTCCTTGTGTTAATTCTAATCTTTCGGATATACCCATTAAATGATTTTTTATTTTTGTTACTTTCATTCCCATTGAACGTACGTCGCAGATTATGAGTTCTATATTATCTCTATTTTGCTGAATAGCTGTTGTATTATGTTCGATTCCCCTCTGAACCCTTTCAATGTTTTTATCTACTTTGTTCTCAAACGCTTGTATTCTATCAGCTATTTTTGTAGTTCCTTCATCGCATTAAATTTCAACTGCTTCTATTTGTGCCCGTAATTTAGCAAAATTCTCTTCCTGACTATCTAATTTTTCTCTTACTTCTGCAAAATGTTCTTTATTTTCTATCTCTGCCTGTTCATTTTTCTTAAAATGTTCTCTGTTTTCAGCTTGCATTTGTTCAAGTATCTTAAGTATGTCAACTTGTTGGTGAGCCATAATGAAAATACAATTACCAGTCACAAATAATAAATATAAATAGAATTCAATTAAAATACATATACTACAGAACACAATATGAGTACGAAAATACTAAGTTTTACTATAATTGTTTGTATTGGAACAACCTGTAAAAAAATATGATTAATAAAATTTCCTATTCCAATATTAGTAGTACTTATTCATATATAACTACTGTCTCCATGCACAAATCACTGACGGTATTGACTCGTTTTGCTCGTTCGCGTGCCATTAAAATTGTTACCTACCGTTTCCTCGGGTGCTGGCTTCTGAAGAATTTACTAAGAATTCAGATCATAACAATTCTGGTCCAGGCTCATGTTCTGTTTAGGCGCAGATTGATGACATTGAAATGCAACAAGTGATTTGACATGAGCAATGTTGGTGCTTTTGAGACTCAGGTTGGATTATACTTACTTTTGCGTATGCATGCGTATACATATACGTGCCTGGCAAGCCGACTGCTCGCAGGGACTCATACACATATGAATGAAGACGATACTATTTCCTTAGATGAATTATTATTTATTAAATAGGCATATATGTGGATACGGAGTAGAATAAGAAATACTAACAACACACAAAATTTTTACTTTACAGAGCTTGAACGCTCAGACAAAAGAAATTGCACTCACTCAACTGAATAAACGAAATAATGGGAAATAAGACACTTAATATTGCATAATAGACGTAGGTACGCACACACTATACAAAAACACTAGAAGCATAGTCAAGACTGACTAAGCACTGGTCCGAAAACGGTATGCCATCCCACATAAGTATTTACCTGACGTTCGAGAAGAGATTAACAAACTATTAGAGCTAGGGTTAATTTTGCCACTCCAATTCTATCCACAGTAATCCCATCTTAGTTATACCTAAGAAAAATGGCAAACTGAGAGTATGCGTCGATCTGCGTTTGCCGAACAAGTATATCGAATTACGACAAACAAAATCAGAAGGTATACAAGACCTGTTGCTGAAGATAAGGTGTAAACCATTCTTAAGCTCTGTTGATTTTGTGAGCAGTTATAATCAAGCATTACTTACTCTGAAATCACAGGAATACACCGCATTCAATTTTGAAGGCCAACATTATCAGTATCGTGTTACATGTTTTGGATATAAAAATGGTAGTAGTGTATTGAATAGTACGTTACAGAGAGTATTAGGATCCGAACTACACGCTAAAATATTAAGGTACATCGGCGACCTCGCATGTTTCACTGACACTTTCGAAGAACATCTCCAGCTGTTAAAACAAATTTTTCAGAAATTTAGGGAATTTAACCTTACTCTCAACATTCAGAAATTTTTATTTTGTACAGACTCTATTCCTTTCTTAGGTTTTCTCATCACCTCTGAAGGCATCAAAAAGGATCCCAAAAGTGTGGAAGCTGTACGCAACTTACCCCGACCTACTAATATAAAATCTTTACAATCTGTTATAGGACTTTTCAATTGGTCTCGTTCTTTCGTTCATCATTTTTCAGAGAAAATGAAACCACTCTTCGAACTTCTTAAAAAAGGTAAGAAATGGCGTTGGGAGGATGTCCACGAAAACGCTTTTCAACAAATCAAAGCCGATATATGTAAAGATGTTCTTTTGTCACATCCAGACCTTAATCTACCCCACTATATTGAATCGGATGCCTTTCGGCTTGGAATCAGCGCAGTTCTCTATCAGTATGTAGGCGACAAGAAAAAAGTAATCCAATTTATTAGTAGGACTCTGACGTCACCAGAATCCCGGTACAGTGTGAGTGAGTTAGAATGTTTGGCGATCATCTTTTCCGTTCGAGAATGGCGTCAACTATTGATTGGTCATCATGTCATTTTCATTACAGACCACAAAAACCTCAGCTGGCTGGACAAAGCTAAACCTTGGAACACCCGTCTTTTACGGTGGAGTATTGAATTATAGCAGCTGGATTATGAGATTCGTTACCAGAAAGGTTCCGATAATTTGTGTGCAGATGCACTTTCACGGTTATTTCCTTCTGTAGATCTATCAACTAAACGTGTTCATTGTTTACAGGTCATACAGGTTGAAATTCTTAATGTATCACCTGAAGAACTTCTCCGTTTACAACGTGAAGATTATGAATATTTACCTATTATTTCTTTTTTAGAAGGTGAAATAATGGAGGAGTTACCTCGAAATTCCAGAAACTGGTCAAAATTCTTTAAGTTAGATAATGATATTTTATTGTACAGAGATTTCCATTTCCCTGATTCATGGAAAATTTGTTTCCCTAGATCTTTAGTGGAGAATGTAATAGTTGCTTATCATGATCAATTTCAACACCCTGGTACTGAAAAAACAGTGAGAATTATTTCGAAGTCATTTTATTGGAGAAAGATGATATCTGATGTGAAGAAGCACGTCAGGGATTGCATCAAGTGCATGCAGTTTAAACCGGATCAACATCCACCCGTATGTTTATTGTCTGCTAATGATTATTTACTTCCTAGGGCATTGTTAGCATTAGATTTCTTTGTCCTTATCCCACAGGCAAAGGTGGCGCTCGTTTTGCATTAGTTTTTAGTAGACGTATTCACTAAATACTGTACAGCTTATCCATTGAAATCTGCTACAGCTACTGCAGTTCTTAAATGCTTATTTGATATCTATATGCACTACTTAGGTCTAGTGGAAGCCGTACTCACTGACAATGCTCCAGTATTTCACAGTAAAATTTTTTTATCGAAGATGCAGAAATATAATATTAAAGTACACCACACCACACCTTATCACGCCCAGGCTATTATTACAGAAAGATCTAATAAAGAAATTTTTTGTACTCTTAGGTTGTTGTGCAGTCTGTCACACCAGCAATGGGCTGAGACCTTAACCCAGGCAGTTTTGTTACATAATTACTCTATTACAGAGAGTCTCGGAGTTTCTCCTGCGAGTATACATCTCAATATTCATTTTTCTCGTCCTATTTTCAAACATTTCGGTCTACAGGTTTCTGAAGATTTTGACGAGGAAGATGGTATTGATTGGTCAAACTTCTCATGGCAGACCATCGCAGAAAGTCAACTATCGAGAAAAGGAACAAGCGATGGAATCAAACCCAACAACGACGTCGTCTGGTGGTGCAAGGCGACTTAGTCTTTTTGAGACAACGGAATATTAGTAATTTACTGAAAAAAGAAATCTACAAGTTTTTCGACATTTACAGGGGACCTTTTCTTTGTGTGAAAGCCCTTGATAATCGTGTTGGCGAACTTATTGACCCCACGACAGGTGAATATATAGGTTTGCACTCCATGGACAGGACAAAAGTTTGGAATCCAACGCCTGAAACCCGCAAGATTTGGTTAACCTTGGCGCAAAGGCAACTCCCAGAACACATTTTACGTGATTTAAATTTAGTAACACCTGACACTCCGAATAATTTTACTTCTCTTACTCCTAGTGGGAAATTTCACTTATCGAAACCCAATGAGGAAGCCGAAGAGGATAGTGTGAATGGTAATCCGAAAGGTGAATCCCAGGTAAAAAGTTCAAACCAACAATTTAACATCTACCCGTTTTTTATCTTTATATTTAGGAGATCGTTTGTTGACATATTATTTCAACACGTCTTACTGGCAACGTTCATTTGTCAAACTAATCGTTCCGAATTTGACTGGAGGACTTCTGCTGAGAAGAGACCTATTTTGATGGAAAAAGCCAAATTCAGCAGACTTATTATTAAGTTTTGACTTTTAATATGATTAAGTGTGTTTGCAGAATATGATACAAATGTGTTTGATATGGTACATTGATATTCTATATCGAGATCTGTCAAACAGCGTAGACTTTTAAGTCTCAAGATATTTTACATTAAGATTTTATGTAGTTTTTTCCTTGTCATAGGAAACATAAGAAGACATGTATTCAAGACATGCGGTCGTATCCTTCGGTTGCGGTAGTTACCGTAGCTAAACATTTCTTTTGGAATCTATCAAAACTATTTGGGCTCCTTATTAACTTTTCTTTTTGCTTCTTTAGCATCTTGATGTGACCGATTCTTCGGGAAGGAATTCTAAGGTATGATAAGGGATGAGGGATGATTAAATTTATTTTCCAAGGTACATTCTAGGTAGACATGGCGTCGTGAACCATGAAATACTTGGACACCCCAGTAATTAACCCATCATTCGGAAATTATTGGAAATTTTCTCCTTCTTTATGCACACATTGAAATTTCGTTGTAACTTGTGTATTCAAATCCTGTATTTTAGACATACACTTCTATATATATTGAATATTAAAATTTGATGATGTTTCATTGTATTACTATTATAATGTATTTTATGCTTGATGAATATTTCAATATTTGTGAATTTGTAATACGTATTAATGCTATTCTCATATTTCAACAGATTTCCACGAAGAATCTGAAGTATTTCTGTATAACTGATATTTGGATTTTGTGTAATATTTGTGTATTGATATTTTACCTCATGTATTTTAAGACTATGTTAGTATGTATTGTGATATATTTTAAATATTTCCTTTATTGTATTTCAGTAATTGTAACTTTTGTCTATTTAGTGATACAAGAACGCATACAATTTTAAGAACTAATTATTGATACCATGCCAACTAATTTCCATTAATTTTTGTCGATGCCAAAACTTAAAATTTATCAATGTGAAAAAATATTAATGTTAATATTCTTGATGTTTGGATTTGCAGCTGAAGAATCAAAACTTCATTCGAGAGATACTCTTAGTCTTTATACTATTTTAGTGTTTCTAATTTACAGCGTCTTATTTTCATTGATAATGAATATTTCAGGAGTTTTTACATCTTGTGTCTTTATCTTGACATCTTA
This sequence comes from Thermobia domestica, assembly GCF_964235325.1. NCBI lineage: Eukaryota > Metazoa > Arthropoda > Insecta > Zygentoma > Lepismatidae > Thermobia > Thermobia domestica. Next base: position 136,650,074 of record NC_137471.1, read on the forward strand.
AGGAATTACTTGTCATTATGCTTCTATGTATGATTATTGCAATGAATTGCTAATACGATTTTATTTTAGGCATACGTTAAGTCACAGTTCGAGATGGTGAATATGTGAATGTTGTGATAAATATACATGTGTCATTAAATGAACATGTTGATGTATACTATTGCAAGACTTTGTGGACATTAGGGATGTGCCGATGAGCATCTATTATGCCAAGGCTAGGCGTCTGTTTACGATGGAATCTTGCATCATGAGAGATGATTGCATTTATAAATATGCTCATATATTGTTGTCATGCATTATTGATTTTGTGTTAACAAAATTTTCCTATCCTATTATAAGCATTATGGGCTAGACGTCAAGAGTATTCTTGGAAGTTTTCAAGATTAATATCCCTTTATATTCTTACATTTTATTGCGAACATGATTATGTTCTACAAACGTCTCGTGTAACATCTCATTACCACATAAAGACTAATGAATATTCTTTTCCACGCATTTTTCGATAATGGTTAACCAGTTTTACTTTAATAAGACCAAAAAACTATTTAGATGGAACCTGGCACCTTCGTCAGTTAATGGATGATATTACTCAAAGTGATTCAACAAGATATATGTGTACTGGCATGTGAATTCGTAGTGTGTTTCGGATACACTTGGATGAAGGGATAACTCGTATATGTTTTTCAAAAGAATTCTTCTTTGTTGGAAGTATATATGTGTATCTTACCCATATTTGGGAATTTAAAATTTTTGTTTATCAGTATGCAAGATTTTGCGTTCTTAGAAACACACACAATTAACCTCACGAATGTTTATTTGTCCAAACCCTCAGAATTGTTACGAATTAACATCCGTTTCCAGGTGAATTAACCTATATTTATACGATTATTCATAATCAGATTAATAAATCGAATTTTTTAAATTCTCTTTGAAGCTAACATATTCACTCGATATACTCCAGTATTTTGAAAATATTTAGTGTTTTGTATCACTACATTTTATCTATATTTTTCAATTTTCATTTAAGTATTTTAACCATTCAAGCATGAATACTTTTAAAAAAAGACTAAAAAATTAAGAATATATAAATAAAAATAATAAACAGAAAAAAATTATATAGCCCTATAAACATTTTCACACATACAGGTGAAACCACGTATTCGTTTTCACGTAATCAGTTTAGCCCAAAGTGTTATACATATCACAAACAAATAGTGAATATACCAAAGCTTGTTTTAAACCAAATGTTCACAGTGAAATGAGAATATTTATTCTCAGTGTAAAAAAAAAAAAGAAAAAAAAGGATTTCGCTAATGTGCTACATCTGCCTTCGCACCCCATAACCCCAATTGTCAAGAAACCTGGATTTTACGAATTGGACCTCTTATCGCAGAAGAGAGAAAACATCTGGATATGGAATTTTCAGAAACAACTGATGGAATCTGGATTCAGCTGATAGCCATCCATCTGGATCAATTGTGTTTCAAACAAAATAAATAGCCCTAGTGATTCATAGTGAGAAATCTATATTATCTTCATTGTTCACTTCGAATAGTGATCACAGAAAACAATGTTGCTAGTGTTTTCTCCATAGTCCTCCACACCCAGTGAATCAAGAATGGTGTTACCAACTCCATATTTTGAAAAAAAGCTGTAAACCTCCAAACTTTTTTTCCCATATGTGCTTATCCAGGATTCTCAACACATTACTTCGCTAGCTCGCAATGTGTAATTCCCTAGCGGATCGCCAAGTTGTGACCGTCAGCCTAACCACAAGATTACGTTTTTGGACGAACAGTGTATTTCTTTTTTAACTTTATTCATTCAACGAAATCATTATATTCCTCATAGAAAAGAAAAGATATTTTTCTTGCTGGTGAGAAATTCAACTCTTTCTGCAGGTGTTTCTTTGTTGCTTTTATCATTTCTCACGGTAGAACAAAGGACTTGTTGTTTTCCAATACAATGCTTATCGTCTGGACAAAGTGCTTTGTAGCAGCAAACTTATTTTTTTCTTTCCCTAAAAATAGTTACCAACTTATATTTTTGTTACTATGACTGTTCCATATATACTTTCTTCATAACGACATTTATTAAGGTTGGGAATATTTTTGGATACGAAGTTGATATTGTGTGTGAACGAATTCTTGTCGTCTGTTGTGTTCTCATGCACTCATATTACATCATCCTTCCTACCGTGGGAACAGTGTTCATGGCTTGTAGGAGGCGTAGGTGAAATGACTCATTCACACAATTACGAACGTTCGCTCTTTTCCACTGAACTTTTTTGTGTATAATAGTTTTGTAAAAAATCTAATATTCATGGAAGGTATCTGCCAGTTCAGACTGCAACACTTTTTTGACTATCGCTTCCAAGTTTTATTCCCACAGGACCGAAACACATGTTGCCAGTGCTATCAATTATACCGTCGTCATATTTGTGTTGTGTAAGAATGCAGAAAACTTTGACACTTATTCATTATTTTGTACAATGCACTACAAACCCATGCGTTGGTAGAAGCGGGAAATCAACCGGAGTCTTCAGAGCAAGGAGGAACGAAAAGTTTAGTAGAACGTTTTACCTATATATTAACATAGGAGGAGTACGATGTATAATTAAATATGTGACAGAAGTCTTACTTTGTTGTTAAACCGAAAAGTGAAAAACCATCTTTTGCAGTACAGCATTTCTTGGGAGCCAAGAAATCTCGTCATAGATTAGTGTTCCCTGTGTCACCCCACTCCTCTTTTCTTAAATTACGCAGTGAAAGTCTCACATCAGTGCGAATAATAAGTATATAGTGCAAGTGATACCGAATAAAAGGGCTATGTTTCTAGTGTTTTTAAAGTGTGTGCGTACCTACGTCTATTATGCAATATTAAATGTCTTATTTCCCATTATTTCGTTTATTCAATTGAGTGAGTGCAATTTCTTCTGTCTGAGAGTTCAAGCTCTGTAAAGTGAAAATTTTGTGTGTTGTTAGTATTTCTTATTCTACTCCGTATCCACATATATGGCTATTTAATAAATTAGAATTCATCTAAGGAAATAGTATCGTTTTCATTCATGTGTGTATGAATCCCTGCGAGCAGTCGGCTTGCCAGGCAGATATATGTATACGCATGCATACGCAAAAGTAAGTATAATCCAACCTGAGTCTCAAAAGCACCAACATTGCTCATGTCAAATCACTTGTTGCATTTCAATGTCATCAATCTGTGCCTAAACAGAACATGAGCCTGGACCAGAATTGTTATGATCTGTTTTCTTAGGGAATTCTCCAGAAGCCAGCACCCGAGGGAAACGGTAGGTAGCATCATATACAAGAAAAGGAAAATGTATTCTAGAATTTTCTATAGTATTTGGAAATATGCGCGTTAAATGAATGTTCGTTTAGTACAATAGGTAACAATTGCTTCTGGTATCTTAACACAGACTCCTTCAGTATAATCTTCAGAAGATTAAATGGAATCAAGAACTCATTCGAAATATTGTTCGGTTAAAAGTTATAAATCAGCTTTGGAAAATAGAGTCATAAAACTAAGTAGACGCATGATATAACTAACATTTATTTTGAAACCATGCTTTAACTGGATAGTTTTTTTTTTAATATAAAATTTTCAAACATATTAGGAAAACGTGTTCGGATTTTACTGAAAACGCATAAGCTTGTTCTCAAAATTGAAAACAAGTTTTTAGTGTTTAATTATCTTAGAACAACCAGATTGTCCATATCATCATGAATTAAACAGTGAATTTTGTCTGTGATGATTTCGTCAAAGTGAATGTAACCTCTCTTATTAGTAGAGACTGAATTTTTTATGCCTAACATTTCTAACAATTTCTTACCTGTAAAGCCATTATTTTGTAAATAGCTTTGAAAACAGTGACGCAAGATTTCCCTCACTGCTTCTATAACTTTTATCATAGATTTTACTATGCCTTCTGATATATAGTTGAATACTTTCTTTTGCACGACTAGTACTGAAAATAGATCGTGTAAAAATTCACTATCAGCTTTTAAGTGGTTTGTTTGTAGAAAACAATGTTAAGCTGTGTCAACTGAATATAATTTTTAGGAAGCCACTTTTTCAATAATTGCTGGCTTTGCTACGGAAACGCTCGTATTTCTTTGTAAATTATTATTGTGCGATGGGCTTAAAGGTTTTGAACAATAGATACTGGAAAACCGTAGGGTAAAATAATCATAAAATCGTAATTAAATGCGTTTTTAAATTACTAATAAAACAAGATTAGAGCGGTGGTTTATGCTCCATTTTGTTTCTCTATAAGAAATGACAGCTAAAGATATAAATGTATTCTATAAATTACTAATAAAACAAGATTATTAGAGCGGTGGTTTATGCTCGATTTTTTTTCTCTATAAGAAATGACAGCTAAAGATATAAATGTATTCTATCTCTTATTACGAATTACAAGTGCACGCAGATGACAAGTGTGAGTACAGTGTCTGATTTGAGTGGCGTATTCAGTCTTATTATAAAATGGCTTTTATACCCAAGCATACGTAATTATATCAATATATAAGAGCTCGAAAAGTAGCTATGGTAAGTACGAGTCTTATTTTTAATTAATCTACGCCGAAACTATGCATTACTACGACAGCAAAACGAGTTGGTTTTTAGAGATGTTATCACGTGACTTATAACTAAGCGAGACAGAATGGAGTTCAAACTTCCGGAAATGAATTCCGGTTTTAAAAAAGTTGACTTCTCTCCCTAATATATAGCAAAATGTCATTTTGTGAGTCTTAAAAATATGGCCCCAAAACAGTACTAGCGTTAGAAGAGAACACGTGTCTCACCAAGTTTGAATAAACCAAATCTTTTGCATATTATCACTGCTTATTGACCCTCATTTTTATGTGTAAAACTTTCCCGCACTAAGTTACGCTTGAGTATTTTCTCGCACTTCCGACACTATGAGGGTAATAACTTTGTTTGTATTAAATGCATTTTAAAACGCAAATTTGTTATATGTGCTTATCATAATATTCGAACATGAGGGTTTTATTCTGATTGTTTTTGTATGTTTTTTGCTTAGTATGAATTTGAGTAAATTCTACAGACCTCCGGGATATATATCAACTTTAAGATCTAACCTTTGTTTTGAAATTAGAACTTTGACGAAATTTCTTTCTGCACCTTAATCACGTGTGATTTTTCCATCTTCATGTATTAACATATCTGTTTCAAAACATAATCTTTCACTAGATACCCCCGCACTCTTGGTACTTGTGAGATTTTTCTAGTGTTATATGACATTGCACTGTATCTTTCTCCACACCCTTAGAACGTGTCAGATTTTTGAACTGAATGTGTTAGCACGTTTCTTGCCAAATTTGAATTTACAGCAAAATCTCTTATCACACTCCTACAACCTTACCGGTTCATGACCTATGTGTATAAATTTTCAGTATGTATTAATATGTTACCACTAGTGATGGGATTTTTACCGGTAAATATTTTTTGGGTATTTACTTTGGGTAAATACCCAGGTAATTACCCAAATTGGGTAAATATAAGGGTTTTTTCTTTTCAACCCTATATGTGATACAGACGTTCTTTAGCAGTGCATAAAATAATGAAAAAGTAACAGTAGATCCAGTAGAAGCTACACCAAATATCAAAAGGCAATAAATTTATTATTTTCCTTAATAGATATGAGTAATGTGGTCGTTCCTGTTTTGATAATAGTAACATAAAAAAAGCATGTTTCTCCAGGAACATATTTTTAAGGACTGATGACTGAAAAAGACTACATTTATTTTGCTACAAATAAAGAAACTAAAATAAGTACATGGAAAGCGGATAAGTGCTTTTCTTTTTATTTACCTTCTGTAAGTGATTATGGGCGACAAGTTATTACAACTGACATGACTTGAAATATATTTTCTTTGCATCATACATGCTTTAATAACTACAAACAAAACAGAGTAGGGGTAGGAGTATATACGGGGACTTTCACACGTATACTACACTTGGTAGCTAGACATCAAAAGATGAGCTGTAATAAAAAAATATGAGCTGCTTGAACCCAGAATGAGGTAACTGCATTTTAATGTTTTGCGAGAAATTAGCATTCTTGGAAACAAAATAAATAAAATTCCATTGGAAAATGGGTTTCACATGACGGTTACATCAGTTTCTTTAATTCGTTTCTGATCGTGTGTCATCAGATTCATACGCCTAATTCAAATGATTTCATGCTTTAATTTAGAAGTGGGCAAAATGCAGTTAGTTTCCTCTGTTTTCAAACACCTCAATTGGCAGCATCAAGCTAATAAAAGTACAGAAGAATTACATAACATTTAGGACTTAGCACGGTTCTCGAAATAGTCTATACACATAAGGGCAAAACGTTATCTCGTTATGACATGGCATTTACACTAAGATTACTCATCAGATTCATCGGATACATGGAATGAATATATCGTATCATCGCTGGTAATGTCTCCATCTATCTCATTTGCGGAAGATGTCACTGTCTTCTTCAAGGGTTCTACTTTTTCCTGGTACATGGTGCATTTCAAGTGTGATGAACTTTCATTTCTCGATAACTTGGACCCAATTTCTAAGTCTTTCTGCAGCTCTGATTCAACAATCTTCTCTGTCTCTTTATGCTTTGTTGATACTTTTTACTTCTGTTATCAGTGAAGCAACTTCCAGTTATAAGCTATATATGTAATTTTTCCGGCTCTGGAAGTATTCAGCCTATTCCTTGACTTAGTGTTAATTTTTGAGAAGGTACTGAAGGATCTTCCTGTAGTGGCTGATGATTACCGGTGCTGTTGATATTCCCTTTGCGATTTCAGATAAGTCGGTACTTCCATACAAATTTTGCCTCCAAATCACTAGGTTCATTTCACTAGAACTTGATCAAATGAACTTCTTGCTCCACAAACCTTTCTTTGCCTTGTAATGTGCGAAATCCATCATCGTATTTACAAGATCTGCTTTCATGTTCTCTGTAACCTTGTGTACAAACTCCAATTCATCGACATGTTCTGGAGTCAAGTCAAATCCCTGTGATGATGGATCTAGCAATGCTTCTGCATAGTGAATTGGTGTAGCTTTTCCGCTTTCGAAATTATGAATATTTTTTCTTCTGCTTTGGACAATGAATATTCGGGTACAGCCTTTCTAGTTGCTCTTCGATTTCTTTGACAGCAGTAAAAACTCTGTTTATGTTACATTCACCAGATTCTAATATATTTATCCAGGACAATATTGGCTTAAGAATACATATTAGCTTTTCGACTGTCACCCATCAAGCAATCTTTGTTTGTGGTCTTTGATAAATGCTGTTTATCTTGCAGGGTTTCATGAACAGCTAGGTTCTGTAGGGTGACTTTTGTGGCTTTCAAACTTTCAAGAGATTTTAAATAGCTTCCCCAGAGGGTTTTACATGGAAGAGTAAGAGAAGTGTGAATGTTTTTCTCATTGTTGATAGCATGAAAAAGTACATTCAAGACCTGAGTACTTTTAACCGTTTTAATGGCGTCTACATTTGCCATAAATGATGAAATTGAAGAACACTTCGAAATATCATTGCAGATAAGGTTCAACTGTGTGCTATACATGACAACGGGGTTGCAATTGGGGATATTTTCTTGAACAAGAGAAAAAGCCTTCTGCATATTTGCTGCATTATGACCAATGAGAACAAAGGACTTGCTGGGGTCGTATTTTTCAATGATCTCAAATACTTGGCCTCTAATGTACTCAGCACTGTGACGGCTATCTTTCGTGTTTATAAATTGAACAAATATTAAATGAGGTTTCGCAATAATGAAGTTGATTATTTCCTCATTACGAACATTACTCCAATCGTCACATTGAAGATTTAGATACCTCGAATCTTTTAGCTCTGCACACAGCTGTGTAAGCATTACATTAAATCGGGCATCAAGTTGCAAAGTTGACAATGACTTTCTATCTGGAAGTTTGAATAAAGGTCTTAGCCGCTTTAAGAAATCTATCCAGAGATGATGTCCACCATAAACAATGGCGCTCCAGTTGCGTAGACAACATTCGCTAGTATTCTGTTTAACTTTGGCTCAAAAGATAAAATATAAAAATATGTTGTGAAATAGGTGATCTAAGGTTGAACACGTGCTATTTGCCAGATACAAACACAAATTGCTGTCTCGCTGGAAATCGGACCGATAGACACTCATACTTGATGGGAAATGAGAAGTTTTGCTGGACCAGCAGGAAATCCCAGTAAGAGCTTTCAACCTGGGAAGTTAGTAAATATTATACATATTTTTCTCAATAACAGTATTTACTGCATACATGTAATGAAGGTAAAAGGATCAATGTTTAAAAGTTTCTCTGCGGGAGATAATAATCCAGGTAACAAAATAGCGAATTAAAAGCTTATATATACAATTTATTGAAAAAAAGTAAAGATTAATAGTCCTTGTACCTGCTCAGACTTTAAGAATGCCCTACCCGCACTTTTTATTCTGAAGGAAGCGCGTAGAAGTTGCTATTATTTAAAAGTAATTCATTCGTTTAATTTCGTGGAAACTTACTAGTAGCAAAAGTTCTAATGAAAATTACTGATATAGTGATTAACATGGATCCTTGGGAACTTGGATGCATGTTTTTAAGAACAAGTACCACACATTTCTTAAGTAAAACACATCAAAATTTTCTTGCATGTTGTCCATTTGTTTTCATAACTCTTTACCATTTCTTATTTTTTAACTTATTTGGCCATTATTTTACAAACTATAGTCTATTTGGAAATACTTGTAATGTGTTTTAACAACCCCTTTTCAGACATCGTTTTTTGACTCGTTTTACAAGGTCATACAGCAAGGCGTTGAATGATATGAAATAATATTACTTGTACACTTGTAGAAAACGCTTGCTCTGGGCTAGGGTAAATGCAATGTCATATATAAGAAGATAATTGTTGAATTAATTACACAAGTAGTTCACTGTCCTTTTCCATGTGCAATTTTTATCTGAATTTTGAGACAACTTATAGACACTGCAGGCTAGCAAACTACTCCCTTATCGCTCAACCCAAAACGTAAGATTAAATGTGATGTGTGTGTGTGTGAGCTGATTAACTTATACGTGTTATGCTATATATATGTACTTATGTTTCATCAGCTGTCATTGTATCCATAAAAGCGGCAATGCTTCTAGATGAACTGTGTTCAATCGTGGAGGAACTCTTCTTATATGAAACTGGCATCAAAGTTTTTTCAGCCACCCTTGTCAGTAAAGAGTTACCAATGTTCTTACTGGTAAGTACCAATAAGAGCATTGGTGACTCTTTAGAAACGAGGGTGCCTGATAAAACTTTGATGCCAGTTTCATATAAGAAGAGTTCCTCCACGATACAATTTGACGTAGGTGTTTCACTTTCATTCACTTGTTCCATTCCAGTATTTTGGCAACAATTAGACAAACTTCTCCCTTGCAAACCTATTAAAATTGTTTTCTTCATACTTTCAGGACACTTGAAACATATATATACATGATCTGACATTTATTCACATTTGCGTGTTTATAATTTTTATCAGAGTACTTGTAGTTTACAGATTTATCACTTCGTAATTTATAAGCGCTCCAAACATTACATTTCTTTTTATCCATTTCAGTTTGTTTCTCTCTCTTAATAAAAGAAAACAGGAATTTCAACTAAGGTAAGAGGCACGTCTACTCTCAACAAGTCTCAACTCAATACCAGTACTGAACTAAATTCGAAAAGGAATTGATTGAAGAAATGTTAGCAGATATAAGTTATGAGTTTCCAGTGTGGCAAGTTTGCATCTTTAACCACATTTGTATTTAGAAGATCTTATTCTGCTGCTTTAGAACTCACTATGCCTTCTTATTGTGTAATTTTGCATTTTATAATAAATACCCATTTTTTGGGTAGGTAATTTAAAATTATGTATTTACACAATTTTTATTTACCTACCCAGTGGGTAAATACCCAAGTCCCATCCCTAGTTACCACTGCCTAATCCCTTTCCACATTCTTGCCAGGTGTGAGATTTCTCATCTGCACGTATTAACAACTGTTCTGCTATATCTGACCTATTAATAAATTTCTTTCCATACTCATGGCACCTGTGAGGGCGCATTGCTGTACAGATTAACATGTGTTTTGCGAAATTGGACCTAATCCTAAATCCCTTTCCTCACCCTTGTTAGGTGTGACGTTTCTCACTTGTTCGTAATTACGTTTCCAAAGCTGATCTCTGAGTAAAGCCTTTTCCACACTCTCGGCACGTGTGATGACGCATTGCTGTATGTATTAACAAATGTGACCTCCGCCTAAATACCTTAGCACACTCTTCGCCTGTGTGAAGCTTTTGTGTATATATTAACATGTGCATCGCCAAATTTGACTTCTTCGTAAATCCCTTTCCACACTGTTGCACGTGTGAGGTTTCTCACCTCTTTGTATTAACAACTGTGCTGCCATATATGACCCACAAATAAACCCCTTTCCGCACTCGTGGTAATTGTGAGGGTGTATTGCTGTATGCACAAACTTTTGTCTTTCGAAATTGGACCTACTCGTGATTCCCTTTCTATACTTTTCGCACATGTGATGTTTCTTAACCCTTATGTACTAACATGTGCAATGTCAAACGTGACTTCTGCTTAAATGCCTTACCACACTCTTGGCACGTGTAAGGTTTTTCACCTGTATGTATTAACATGTGTGTTATTAAAGCTGACCTGTGCCTAAATCTGTGTTCACACACTTGGCACCGGTGACGGCGCATACCTGTATGTATTAACGTGTGTGTTGTCAAAGTTGACCTCTGATTAAATCGCGTTCCACACTCTTGGCACATGAAAGGTTTTTGACCTGTATGTATTAACATGTGTTTTGCCAAAGTGGACCTAATCGTGAATCCCTTTCCACACTCGTGGCACATAAAAGTTTTTTGACGCATATGTATTAACGTGTGTCCTTCTAAATATGACCTCCTCCTAAAACCCTTTCCACACTCCTTGCATATGTGAGGTTTTTCACCTGTATGTATTAACATATGTGTTGCCCTCTGTGACTTCTTAATAAATCCCTTTCCACACTCTTGGCACGTGTGAGGTTTTTCACCTGTATGTATTAAGATGTGTTCAGTCATATGTGACCTATACATAAACCCCTTTCCACACTCTTGGCACATATAAGGTTTTTGACCTGTATGTATTAACATGTGTATTGCCAAATTTGACTTTCTCGTGTATCCCTTTCCACACTCTTGGCACATATAGGGTTTTTGACCTATATGTATTAACATGTGTGCTGCCAAATGTGACCTCTGCCTAAATCCCTTTCCGCACTCTTCGCATATGTGAGGTTTTTCACCTGTATGCATTAACATATGTGTTGCCATCTGTGACTTCTTAATAAATCCCTTTCCACACTCTTGGCACGTGTGAGGTTTTTTACCTGTATGTATTAAGATGTGTTCAGTCATATGTGACCTATACATAAACCCCTTTCCACACTCTTGGCACATATAAGGTTTTTGACCTGTATGTATTAACATGTGCATTGCCAAATTTGACTTTCTCGTAAATCCCTTTCCACACTCTTCACAGGTGTAAGAATTTTCACATGTATGTGTTAATATGTGTGTTGTCAACGCTGATCTCTTTGTAAAGTCTTTTCGAGTAATAGACGTATTCGCTTTTCTGGAAACTGCATGTTTATTGAACCTGCAAAAAGATCAATAAATAAGGAAATGAACAGTGAGATAGACGATATGAAGCAAAAAAAAAAAAAAAAAAAAAAAAAAAAAGCGACCGTTTGTTTATAAATGGAACAATAATGGGAAGTTGTTCCATATTATATTTCTTATATCATACTAAATATTCACAATTCCCAGGGTCTCATACTCAATTTTTCGAGGTAAACGGAGAGGTCTCCATATTATTGCAATGTTCCAAAGAGAATATCCTTTCTGGTATTATCTGAGGTTGTATCTACCTTATATAGAAAGAATCAGACTTAAATGCATATCAAGTTTCATATGTTACATTATGGAACGAATATCTCTTATTACAGTTGAAAATGGGGATACGAAGTCACTGAAGATTATTTATAATACTGTTAATTTTACTGCAGAAAATTTAGTAATTTGCCAGAACATCTTCCAATTTGATATATCAGAAACTATCAACATAATGTCCAAGAAAAAAAGGAAGCCTATTGCAATTTCTAAAATTTGAGAAAAAAATTACCATTTTAAGCACTAAAGCAATCTCCATTAGCGTTTGTAATATCCTCGGAATGATTTAGATATTAAATTTTAATTTCCTTAATAACCTTTATGTCTACTGAAATATATCTGCGTGGTTAGATATCACATACATATATATATGTAAGTACTTTTTGGAAATAAGGCCATTTCAGAAACATCAACGATTTAATTCCTTGCTGTTCTTAAGCTATGTATTAAAAATACCTGATATTATGATTGTAAGATTCAAAACTAAGATAATCAGCATCTGCATTGTCCCGTTCGTCTTCCTTTGATATTAACCTGACATGCTTCTAGAATATTCAAGGTTATCATGCTGTATCATTCTGTTTATCACTCAAACAAACCAGTGTGCTTCTCAAATAAACATACAACACTCAAACAGCAAGCCTATAATGGTTTTACAAACAACACTCAAACAATTCTATAATGGCTTTGCAACACTGCTATTAGAGGTATATCAAACAACGTCTGGAATGTGTTTATGCATCGTAAAACACTACAATGTTTACCCTTACTTACTTTAAAATTAAAAGAGCGTGTCAAGACAAATGCACCACTCTGTATATTAAAAAGTGACATAATGGTGTTGCAATTACATTATAAAAGTAAAGCAGCTGAATTGTCTGAAATAAATTTTTTTGATATACTGAGTGTCTGCCCTCATCTGTGTTCTTATCATGATACTTTCATCGTACTGGGTATTGCAAACAGAGAAGAAGGATTGAAAATCTACATTGAAATTTATCATCTCACGAGTCTCTCTTGTTATGGAAAGAAGGCATAGCAAGTAAGTTTATCATTTAAAATAAACTGTCACCTGCAGCAGTGTTTTGGAAAATACCGTATTTAAGAGGGAAATGAGGAATAATCTCCCAGTCCGCATGTGGGGCATAAGTTTATGAAAAAGTTGAATCGCTTAGATGAAATTTTGTACTGAAAGCAGAGTCGGCATCAAAGAATAAAACAAGTTAGGGTTGAACAACTGGGGAAGTGAGGGTGTAGATGTCGCCCTTTCAAAACTTTAGGTATAGTTTATTAGTTTCTAAGGACACGTTTTTTCAGAGTTGCCAGGCATATGGTGACTGGCATGTTTGTGTGGAAAGCCAAAGAAATGATTCATTTTGATTATTTGGGTAAACCGTTAAAGAGGAGTTTACAAGCAGAGAAATTCCGTCTTAGTCTTTAAAAGGAAGGACAAATTGAAAAAAAAAATGTTTGAAACACTTATTAATGAATATATTGAATTTGAGATTATATATGCTACACGTTTCCCTCCAGGTTAACTACCAGACTCCACGGAGAATCTGAAGAGGTTGTTTAAAAATAATTATAAATCACTTCACATTTTTTTTCCGGTCTCTATACTTTAAGATCTAGCAAAAAAATTAAATTATAATTCAATTTACCTCGCATCACCACACTGAAAATATACTTCTCGCTTCCAGCTTATATTATCGATTTAAACAACTTTTCTTTCTCTTTGTTATTATATTTTGGTTTAGAACAGTTTTAACTAAAAAATATCAGGTGAATACTGAAATTAGCTCCATGACAGAAAGTCCTAATATACTTCTTTCTTTAACAGCTTTTCTTGTTTTATTAATTTCTTACAGTGTAAACGAATTCATAGTTATATCTGAAGCTTTAGTAGTGAATAAGCAGATATGTGAATGTCTCTGCAGAAGATTAAAAAATCTTTATTCTTGAAAATTATCATCATCAGCGAATTACTCATTTAGAAGTTGAATTTTGTACCGAATCATGATAAAACTTGTTATTAGCATTTGGTTTGTTTAGTGATTTTTAGTGTTCCTTTTGTTTTTTTAGTAGCGGAAGGGAGGCTTGGTGGCTCATTGGTAGTGTACTTACCTCTGGTCTTTCAAATACAATGGTTCACAAGTGACTTCACTTTCAGTGTGTAACTTCACATCATCACTAACAATCATCTTGTTCCGATATCATAATATTACTATGAAAAACCCGAGTCTGGCCCTAGCGAAAGGTCGTGTAAATTCTTAAGTGGACTAATCGGATGCAATATGTCAACAAAAGAAGGTAAGTGTCTGCACGCATATATTTCTATAATAGCAGAAATGTCACTTCAACATTGTCAATGCCCATTTATGGAACAAATTTGGTTCCTTTACAAATTTTTAAGTGTTTGAGCGGCAACACTTTTCAACATTTACATCTGGGTGTTCTGGCTAACCAACTGGTTTGGAACCCTGTAAAACACTAGGCCGTATCCTTTAAAACGGAGTGTGTTGCATAAGCGAATGTAATAAATTCAATCATAAAACACAAATCGTTTAATACTTTAGTGGAAGATGTATCTATAAAGCGGAAATCACGACGATAGTTTTCATGTCACAATTATGACATAAATTAAATTTTCCCATCCACATATAAAATTATGGTGTAAACTCTGTTTGTACAACTGCTGACAACCTGTGTCTGTACAGTCGTGGAAAATGAATTGTCACGTGTAAATCGTTAAGATAAATAGCAGTTCGTTAAGATAAATAGCAGTTTCTCAAGTATCCCTCACAATTGTACACGCAAACTGCGAAAACCCCAGTAAGAATTTTATGAAAATTACGAGACGGTTCTATAAAAGATACAGTGTCTATGTTGTTCAACTGTAAAGTTTGGTCACAATCGTTTCATAGTGCGTACAGTAATGAGCTTATATGAAATAATTTTTGAAATTGTGAAATCTCTGATAAATGGGAAGAAATAATTTTTTACCTGTATTTCACTTTTGGTCTTTTGCTGTCGAAAATGTAAAATGTACGGCAGTTGGCATATTACGGACTCTCACACAAATGTATTGAAAGGAAATATACAAACTTGGAAAGAAATTAGTTTATTTAGAATGAAAACTAGAAAATTGGCCCTATTTACCTACGATTTAGATTTTGCAGCTATAGTCATAGAGTAGTGAATAATCTAGGTATTGAATATTCAATGCTAAAACATAGTATTTTAATATACTGTATATGCCATTAAAGTTTGTAATTTACGTGCAAATATCTGCGTTACAAATAGACTAAGTATCACAATTAAGCTACATAAACCAGCACAACTTTCTGCGTTGCATTATATATAAAAAAATATTCGCTTTCTCCGTACACTATACTAAATTTCACTACATAAACAAAGAACATAAGAAAAACATGTTTGTTAAATGTGTAACATTTTTATATTCCACCAGTAAAATCATTAATATATACTTTTATCAAGTAAATTATTATTAGATCAGTACACAAAAATTTTCACCTCAACAAAAATTATTAAAATATTCCTTTTATTAATTTAGTAGGTCATTTTGCGAAAGATCGTAATCTTAAGCACACAAGTATACTAACGTAGGGTACATCCTCGCACACTACTCACGTTGCACTCACAGACTTGTGAACTTGGATTGTTTGACGCACTCTACGTGGCGTCACTTCCGAAAATAACCCATCGATCCCCTGTGTGAATTGATCCCATAAAAAAAGTCATGGTATATCTGTAAATTCATTGATGCTGTAAAAGTACTGTGTGCATGATGAAGTGGATGCGTTGGAAGACACAAAACGTGTTAATGTGTTGATGTATATTCTTCATTGCTGAAATAGGTTTATTATTGAAGGTTTACATGTTCAGTGAATCAATTAAGCTATTTCAACCATAAAGAAATTTCGCAGTACAACATGGCACGATCAATCTCTTTAGAACGCTTCAAAGCTCCTACTCTGTATTTTGGAACTGGAGAATATATTGGTGTTCTGGACAATGCGTTTTACCTTCTCTTAATGCCAATTTTACAGACCAAGATAAGTTCTTATTCGTGCACGAGAACAGCCCTATGCATAAGTCATAGCAAGCGCAGGAGCGGTTACAAGAACATTCATAGCTCATTTGCATGGATTGGCCTCCAGGATCTCTCAATCTCAATCCACTCCAAAATTTTGGGTTTTTATGGTGCAGGAGTGGTAGGAAAGATAAGACAGGAATCAGGAAGTTCTAGAACCCCGTGCGACCGAGATGCTGCAGTATTACCGACTTAGGCCTGGTCACTGTTCTACGCTTGTTGCAAGTATGCCGGAGCGACTGCGTATCGTAATAGCAGCAGACGGCGATTATACTGTTTACATTTATTTTTATTTTCGTAATGTAACAGATATGATCTGTTACTGATTTTGTTGCACGTTTACATGACGATGATGACTAGATGAATGGCAATGGCGGGTGAGAAAAGTGGGAGACATAAGACAATTCCGAGAAATCCAAACAGTGTTCGTAAATCACAAAGGCTAATTGTCAGGATTTCGGGATCGAGTCACGACCTTCCGTGCCAGAGATGATCAATCTACGAATGGCCACCGTTTCCCCGTAACATGGTCACTGTTTACAAAGCAGAAAAGAAGAAAGCGGTAGTTAAGAAAAAAGGTTTTAATGATGGCAAAAGTTAAAAAAAAAATTAGAGCAAGAAAAGCCGCTTTGCCTGCGTTACAGTGTCATGATAAAACCTGGTATTGTGAGATAAAAATTTCTGAGACACGAACGTTTATCAGTGAAGCTACTTCATCCGGATATTAAAATAATGTATTTACACGAGCTGAATTTTTGGTTGTGGTAGGGATTGGGTTGTGATACTACATTAAAATTAGAAAAAAAATAAGTGAAAGGGTTTCGTAAAACAACACCTTAAAAATTATTGTTGAAAGAGGTGTCGATATCACTGGTCGACAGTGAAAAATTTTCTTTCATGAAACAAAGTGTTCCTTATTTTTTGAGCTGCTGAAAATGAATCTGATCTTATTTTTGTATTTTTCCTCCCTCCCAGTCACCACTCTACTGTTGCTCAGTTGTCCGAAGATTTGTGCGTGGGGCAGGGAGTTTGTACACGCCTTCCTATCGTGTAAGTGTTTTTGTGACTATCACAATTCCTCGAGATTGTGTTTTCCACTCATAATTTTTGTTATGTCTCTGAATACATAGTTAAGGCTAAGAGGAAAAAAATAATACTTTTGACGAAAAAGGCTTACGAATTTGAAGACAGCAAATTTGATGAAGATAGGCAGTGGGTATTTAGTGCAATATGTAATAAGTGTGCTTGGCATTCCCGGTCATGGTCGAATAACAAACGTCAAGGTAAGATGTCATTTGGTGTTCCGAAGATATGGCGTGAGCCAGTCGACCACGTAAGTGACTGCTACTTCTCTGCTGTATACATTCAAGGCATGAAAAGAAAGGACAAAAAAAATCCTCACAATATTTCGATTGCAATAAGACCTGTCAAACACGGTGATAATATTCCAGTTCTGTACCTCCAGCAGCATAGTCTCTGGAAGAGGAAAAAACAAACGTAGCTTCTTCAGAATCGGAGAGCTCAGAGTCAGATTTTGAAGAGAGAAACAACCTACATTTTGTAGTACAAAGTGATTTAAATGACCTTGTTCGAGATTTGAAACCAACGTAGTGGCAGGCTGAAATTCTTGGATCCAGACTTAAACAATGGAATTTACTTGACGTAAGTGCCACCGTTTGTTCATACACGAAGCGACATGCACCATTTAGAGTTTTTTTAAACAGGAAGATACACTTTGTTTTTGTTCTGATGTCAATAGTTTGTTTGGTGCTCTTAGTACGACATATGTGGCATAGGAGTGGAGGCTTTTTATAGACTCCTCAAAGAGCAGTTCTAAGCCAGTTTAAATACATAATGGCAATATTTTCCCAACTTTACAAATTGCTTATGACACACAGGTGAAGGAAACGTATGACATAATGAAACGTATATTTGAAAAAAGTTCAGTACAATATTCTTAAGTAGCACATTGTTGCCGATTTCAAAGTTATAGCATACTTACAGGACTACAGAATGGATACACGAAACATTGCTGTTTCTTATGCGAATGGGACTCTCGAGCCTGAAATAATCACTACCAGAGAAAAGAATGACGACAACGCAGTACAATGCAAGTAGGTATTAGGAATGTTGCAACCCCTCTATAGTTAAATGAGAAGACTCCCCTGAATCTCCCTCTACTCCATATAAAACTTGGCCTTATGAAATCATTTGTGGTTTGAATGGACATGATTGGAGCTGGATTTTAGTATTTGACACTAAATTTCCGGATCTCAGCGCTAACAAAGTGAAGGCTGGTGTGTTTGTCGACACTGAGATAAGAGATCTAATGCGGGATCATAACTTTGATTCAGCGCTTAGCCCTCTTGAGATGCATTGTTGGGTATCATTTAGGAGTTTGTGTTACGGTTTCTTAGACAAGACAAAGGATGAGAACTACAAAAACTCTCTTGAGCAACTTGTTGAATAATTAGAGAAAGCATATATACAACATGTCGCTGAAAATTCACTTTCTACACAGTCATCTAGACTTCTTTCCACCGAATCCCGGCGAGGTAAATGATGAGCATGGCGAAAAGTTTCACCAAACAATAGTAGCAATAGAAAGACGTTACCAAAGTGGATGGAAACCGAATATGCTTGCGGACTATTGTTGGGGATTGGTTAGGGACACCGATGAAGGTCAAACGCAAAACAATGAACTAGGTGAATCATATGTAGTGTTCTTTGATCACATATATATGTTTCTGTATCACAATGTGAATATGCATATTGTACAAGTATTTCTTTGTTTACTCGAGTTAACCATTTTTTCTCGCCTAGTAAACAACATTCTCTATGACACTTTTAATATAATGACCCGGGATGTGTTCTACTGAGCTTATGTGTGAGTATCATAAGTGTAAGTGTTGCAAACTTTTATCCATTTCTCTAAATATTAAATTTTCCTTCCTTTTTAAATTTCTTTCACACTGTTTTACTCCCCTTTTGTTTGAGATATCTCTTTGAGTTTTTAATATAACACACCTGAATGTATGGGATATGGGTTACTGAGCTTATGTTTGCGTAGCATAACTGTTAGTGTTGCAAACTTCTCTAAATTTGTTAAAAAAACGCTTTTCCCAGTTTTTAATATTTTGCTTCTTCTTCTACACATTGAGAGCGATGGATAATAAATGTTTACCGTTGGAATGTGTGTTCCATGCTTTTTCCAAGGAGATGTCATTTGTTATTCTGGGATAGTTAGGAAAGGAGCAGAAGGACTTCAAACCTGCGCTTCTGCGATTTCCTTAAAATTTTAGCCAAAATCTATTATAACTGACATTATTTCAAAACCTGAGGGTGCAGGATCAAAATTAAGATTAGATTCGTTTTCAGCAGCTCGAAAACTATAAAGAACACCTGCTTTTATGTAGAAAAATTTTTGAAGTTGAATTTTGTCGAACAGTGTAATTCCCTCGTGTGATCCGCACTTGGCATTTTTTTACACTGAGGAGTTTTCTATATAAAATATTGTTTCAGTTTCAGAACCGATAAATAAACCAATACAAGCTTTTGGATCATGGAGTTAGAGTGGAAAGTAATATTCAAGGCGGTGAATGACTGTTCCTGATAATATAAAATATATAACCGACTTATCTACCACAAAATAAACATACTTCCCATTGCAGTTAGTGTTTCAGAACACTCGAATATTAAATGATGTTGAGACTAAAGAGCAGTTTTATATATTGTTTACAGTATTAGCAAATGACCATTTTAATTGCGAGCATTGTTTTATAATAAAATAACCGTTGACAATAGTCAGAAGCCTGTCTGTTCTTAATCTTGTCACTGAAGTGTTTCTACAAATGGAGGTTTATACCGATTTCCATTACGTTTTGATACATATTTCACTACTGAACTGTATCACCTCTTACAATGCTAAGCATGAAATTGGGATATTCTGTGTTCTCGAATATTAACAACTTCATTAACTCAGTTTAGAGTAAACGAAAAAAAATAATTATTAAACTAAGTATTGCAAGCGAAGAAAAAATATTTACATAGATATAATTCTGATGAAATGAATGCATTTAAACGTACCTGAGGTCCTGAGCACTCTTACTTCGTTCTCGATTACCAATTCCTTCAGTGTCTTCTCCGTCAGCGTTCATATCTCCAATAGTGGCCGAGATGTGGCTGCTTGATTCTTTCGTGTTCTGTGTAAAATCGGAGGATTTTGGCTTGATGTTACTGTCAAAACTTTTGGTATTTACTAGTACTTCAGCTGTTGGCAAACACTTGACTGAAGCTATATTGTCTCCTTCCATTGCACTTTCCCATTTCTTACCTTCCAAAGGTATTGCAAGAGGGTCTTTCTGATCATTAGTGTTAGTAGTACATAGTTCATAATTACATTCTCCAAATGACTGGTTTTCTGTTTTTATTTCAAGTTTAACAGGAACGTCTTCTATTTTCATTTCCATTTTATTACAAGCAAACTTGAAATAATGAAAGGCTTGTCGCAAAGAAAGAAACGTTCAAATTGGACATTTAAAACATTTAGAGTTTAATGTTAAACGAATCCAAACAAATCTGAAAGCAACAAAAAAATATATTATCAGAGTTTAAAAAAATATGAACGGGTTGGGAGAAAAGAGTAACTACTATTTCAGGTGAAATGGAGATAGTGGGTGGAATTGTTGGGGTCAGACTAGGATGTAAACGCTGAAACCAGTATTCTCAATTTTCCGAAGTTTTCCTACAACTCGTGCCAATGTATCGATGTACCTAAATACCGGAAATACAGAACCATACCGGAGTATCGAAATATAGTATTCAATATCCGATTTTTTCTTTACTTTTCCATTTGCTAAAACAAAATCTAATACCTTATTCTTCTCTTTCAAATATAAAAATAACGGCTACATGCTCCATGTACGTTATTTTTTTCTGCTATACATAGTTCCATTTTATTAGAGTACGACACTTGCGTTTTTGTGATTTCTTTCTAAATAAAGTTGGGAATCTCAACGAACAATCAGTGTTCCATCCGAACACAAAACGCCAAAATTCAAACTTTCTCCGTTACATTACTAGCTTATATTACTAAAGTAAAATATGAGAAGCTGTTTTATACAAATTTTCGACTCAAAAATGTATAAGGTTTTCAACGTTTACTATAAGATTTTGAAGAAAGAGTTACATGTTTTGTAGCCTTTATCTTTACTCAAATAAATGTAACGCTAGCAATTTGTAGTTACATTTATTTTGTCCTCCTTGTTGTTTGTTGAAGGTGTTGATTTACAAGTCTTGCCCATTTTGGGTATTCTCGTTCTTCCAGTAGTTAATTGTCAGTGGATACTTCCTGTAGTAAATTATGGTATTGGTTACACAGATGTATAGCGCTTATTTTAGTACCAATTTAATGTGAGATTTGGATTTACTGCTTAATGTTGGATCTTAACAACAGGATTTCTTACCAGAAATGAACGATTTTTTCGCACAGAAGCCGTTAAGGCTAACAAAAGAACAGCTATAGAGGTCTTATATAGTGTTATAATAGGGCATATACCCACTTTAACTTTCCAGATTTCAGCGTAAAAGCCCTTAAATTAACGAAACAACGGAAATATTCCGAGCGTAGGTATATGGTATATTTGACTGAAATGAAACGTTACATAAAACTATATCGGCTATCGCGGTAATTTTGTTTAGCCATGTAATGACGTTTTTCGATATTTTAAACATCAAAGTTAATATCTCCAAATCTTAACACCGAACAGTTCTATCGGTATGTGTGCTAACGTAAAGTTTAATTTCTTTTGAAAATTCATGTAAAATAAAAGGTGATAGAACTATGTTATATTCTACATAACCATTTTTTAAAATAAATTTATTTTACTAAAATAAATACCTATTTGTATTAGTAGGTTCTAATGATTTAAGGGGATCTCTCTCTTTTTCAATGCAGAAACAAGTTATTCTACCTTACAAATAAACAATAGTATATTATTTTTCTTCTGTTCCATAGGTAGTGGTTTGAGTCAGAATAACTTTGGGTATTTAATATAGTTTGTGCGTAAAACGATGGTGCAATTTCGAGCGGTCAAAGAAAAAAAACTAAGAAGGTTAAAAGTGAGAAACCCACCAAATAAAAAGAAAACTCTCCAAATTTCCGTAAAATGATATGCAAGCATGTGCGGAAACAGGTGATCACGCAACACCACGAACTGCGCAGCAGCCAACACAGTTGTTAGTCAAGGTGTGGACGGTACAGGGAATAGGTCAGAGTTTTGTTGCTTGCTATTTTGGAATGTGTGACCAAAGTGCAACGTGAATATCGCCGTGTGTACAACGTAGCGCCAACACATGGTATAACATTTCTTCGTGGGATAATCACTTTAGGGATACCGGTAGCTTGTTGGAGAAAAACTGTTTTCATAGTCTATCGGTAAGTGAGAGTCTGTAGAGTGTATACGGGAGAGTTACTTGCGGAAACGTAAAAATCTATGCGTGCGTGTGCTCGAAAATTATAGCTAAAGAAGTCTAGGGTTTTTCTGATAATTGACTTATCGATAAAAAAAGTTGATAAAATTTCATAAGAGTTTCGTCGATAAAGAATTTTTTTTTATAGAATTGTCGAACTTTCAATACTATCAAAATGTTCGAGACACTACAAGTGTTCAAGACTCGTAATATTCGAGATATTCAAAATGTTAGAAATATTTGACGAGTGTGAGACAATCGAACTGCTCGTGAGTCTTTGATGGATTGCAAGCAACACATGATTAAAAATCCCCGTGTCTCATATTATATAATCATTCGAACATTTTGAAGAGTTCGGAATTATCAGTGGGTTTGGAAGAAACAATGCAATTGAGGTTATCATAGGTGCACATAATATCTACCTGCATAGTTCTATATGCATGATGTTCATTTTGAAGGTTGCCTCCCTTGAAATGAAGTGAAAGAAAAGTTTCTTCCCATAGTTCTTTACGACCAATGTTCTTGTACAAGGCTAAAAATATCTTTCAGGAAAGAGAGAGATATATGTAGAGATAGTGACAGCAAAAGAAAACATGCATCAACCGAAGGTGATTGGAATCCAATACAAAGTTAGTCCACAAACCGTAACTTCATCGCCAACAACAGGATAGACAGAAAATGTAGAATCTTGGGACCTGGTTCCGAGGGTTTTAATTAAAGTTCCGAATGGAGACAGCTTCTCATATAGGTGACTGAAGGAAGTACGATAACACTAAAGATTTATAGAAATTTGATTTGAAAATATATTATTTGCCACTCGAACCTCTTCGAGTACTTGAGATTGTCGAAATGTTGTATAATATTCAAAATTCGAGTATCAATAAATGAAAAGTTGTGAATTTCTGGTGCTGGGCTCCTTATTATAGATCGCACTGCCTGTCTATTTGTATGTACGGACCGACGGTAAGTTTCGAACAGGTTGTCAAATTTTGATGAAACTTAGTTCAAAATGTTCTCCTCTGTCTCGTCATACGCCTTCTCTTTTTGGTTGCCTTACAACGAGCGCAATTCCTTTGAGCCCGAGCATTCATTCCTATATTGACTGTATTCGTGATGTTACAACTATAATTAAGATTACCGTTTTCTCACTATTATTATTACTCCTACTTCTTCTATGTCCACTATTATAGTTTTTTGCAATTATTTTTTCATGTGACACATAATTCCTTTCAGTAGTACACTTCACTTTTTTTCTTTATTTTTTCTGGACTTGTGGTGTGACGTAGGCTATGTGAAGTAGGTACATATTACACCAAATTACTGATATGTTTGGGAATAGTTTAAAGTTATACAAACCTAATTAAATATTAACTACAATCAAAGAGGATGGATACTGGTATGGTAACAGAAAACTAAATTTCACTAGGTTACTAAAGATTTGTTCCCATCAAATACTTGCTATATGTGAGTAAAAACAAGCTAGGTCCGCTCTTTAACTAGTGTTCACATTTTCCTTTTTGCCACTATTCTATAGCCCGCCATTATTTTTTTATTGCCAATTGGGAATGACTAAGATCACGTGCTACACTAATACTGAATGATTAGATATCGGGACTTGAGGCCGACCATCTGTTATTACCGCGGCTTTTTACGGCCAAAATTTTCTATTTTGCCGCCATCTTGAAATACCTATAAATATGTACAACAATTACCGAACTCACCCTGAGAAGCTTGCAGAAGAACTACCTATTTTACTGTTTCCGAAAACTCCTACTGGCACCCGCTCGAGCCATAACTCAATGAAACAATTAGCTTGTAACTTGTAGCTGACTAATGTCAGTAACCGTGCTAAGAATTACTTCATTTGGTTCACCGTTTACCATATTACCGCGATTATATTTCGTATCTTTCTTTTTGGCTCTATTTTCTATTCGGTACAATCATGGAACTGGAAACTTCTGCCGCCCTAGTTCTGTTGTTTGTAGCGCTGAGAGTGCATAGAAAAGCGCATCGTTTTATCTGATGTTCGCATGACACATACACAAAAATACACGGCGCGACCCGTTACATTAGCCTATCTCTTCTTATAAGGTGCGCTAGAAAGAACACAAGAACTGAGTCAGAGTGGACGGATCGACGGCTATAAGGTTTGAATCAAAACCATTCAATTATTTCGAAATCATTACCTCTCCTCTGGGGTGGCAATAATAAATTCAAACCTTTTCAAAAAATACTTAAAATGCAAAGAGATTTTCTTTAGTCCATGGTGCGGAATATCGAACGTATTTCTTTTTCGTGGTAAATGAGTATGAATAGTTGGCCTAGCAGTGAGTTCCGTGTATAAATACGCGGGACGTGTTTCTTTTTTCTTTTTTTTAAGAAGTTTACCCACGAGACGGCAATTATGCAAATGTCGTTTTCTGGATATTGCCAGCATGCCATTGTTGTTCAGAATAGGCAAAATATGATCGAATTTTCGGATATTGTAAAAGAAGCGGATGGATAAATGTTGTACCTTTCGAATCAAAATAGAATTACATTTGTAAGAAGTGGGCCAGGTATAACATCAGAATAATCAAACAAAGATAGCATCAGTGTTTGTGTTAGGAGTAGGTTGGTATTTTTGGACAGAATCTCTCGTATTTTGTACAAGTTTTATTGTATTCCCAGAGCTTTTGAACAATGGGTAGAGACGTCAATATACATAGCAAGTTTATCATCAATTTGTACTCAAAGATTTTACACAAGGTGAATATCCAATGTTCAGGTCCTTTATTTGTAATTCTAGTTTTTCAGTTACAATTTTATTCAGCTGATTAGCGAAACTTAGAACGGTATAAGTACACTTAAGGGATAAATAAAAAACCGTTATCAACACATCGCTTATTGATAGCATTAAGATCTTGATTGAACCGTCGAACAACCTGTGGTAATCCTGACGCAAGGCTTTTTTTTAAACAATTGAGTGTCGTCCGTCTAACAGTACACCTTTGAATGCTGTACAACCGATAAGAGATCTGCAGCATATAAGGTAAACAAAACTGGCCGTAATATTGAGCCTTGTGGAACACCTCTATCAAGAACAGCAGCTAGAGAAATTTTGCAATGAAAGGATCTACGTACAGCAACTTGTGGTTTTCTCTTATATGCATAGGATTCGAACCATTTTATGGTATTAAGTGAAAAATTATAGTATTTTATTTTTGCTAAGAGAACATCATGCTGGACTAAGTAAAATTCCTTTGAGAGGTCTAATAAACTAGTATTACCATATATTCGTCATTTAGTGCATGAAACACATCTTTTTTAATACCTAACAAAACTTTAGAAGTGCTGTGAAATCCAGATTGCTCGGACGGAAGTATGCCAGAGCTATCAATATATGAAACCATTTGCTGAAGCACTAACTTTTCCATTACCTTTGAAAGAACTGGCAGTAAACTTATTGGTCTAAGGTCACCGATTTAATGCAAGGCTTCTTTGGTAATAGCAGAATTTTAACTATTTTACTGACATTAGGGAATTTACCATTCGATACGTGAGTTAACAATATTAGTTACGGGAAATGTGGTAAAAAGTGAAGCTATTTTAAGCATATGTGGTGTTACTTCACCAAAACCTCCGCCATTGGATTTAATCTTAACTGTTGTTTTAACTTCATGTTGATGAAGAAGTCTTAACATGAAAGGAATTCCACTAACAGTGTATTTCATGTACCGATTTGTTTGTTTATGAAATGTATCGTTACTTGTTAGTAAGACTTCGGAAACCTTAGCAAAAAAAGGGTTTATGACATCGACAAATTACTACTTCAGGAAGGTTTAATGTTGAACTTTTCCCACTTATTCCCAAATTGTGTAATGTCTGCCAAGTCTCTTTGTTGTATTTAGCGATAATTAAACGAAGGGGAAAAAACGCAATCATTTCTTGTCGAATAACTGCCGTAGTAAACCTACAAAACTCTTTGTACTCATCCCAATGTTGAGCCAACTTAGTGCGTTTGAATCTACGGAGCGCACAATCGCGATTTTTAATTAGCAGCTTCGATTTACTAGTCTCGCAAGGTAATTTGTTATTTGAACCTTTAACCGTTACCATCGGCGTGTGCTCATCGAATAGATGTTTTCGAGAATTCTGAAGAAAATAAATTTAGCATCTATGACATTATGAAATTCAATTTGTTTCCAGTTCAAAATTTCTGAATTTTGGAGAAATGCGTCGCGATTACATGTATTAAAGTTGCGATAACGAATAATATCAAAAGAATTACTTGGTGGGTTTTTAATGTTCAGGATAGCATGTGTCACTGAGTGATCGGATGGTAAAATGGGTGGACAAACGTCATTTGATGCTATCATGATAATTTTATCGTTAACAATAAGATCTGGTAACGATTCACCGAACTGTGTTATCCTAAGTTCTTTAATCAGTATGACAGAACCGTACATATCCAGGATACGATCCAAATATGCTGTTTATGCTTGCCAGGACAAAGCTGATCACATTTAAGGTCGCCTAGTATATAAAGACAATCAACTTGCGGATAGGCATGCGTAATTAGATCCTGAAGAGTAGACAATCTGGTGTAGTGGTACTTCGTGGTCTATACATTGATAAGATACCTATACGTAGCGAATTTATTTTGACCATTACGTGAGGCATTCTACTTGACCTGAGTTAGGTATTTTAACTAGTTTTACATCTTAATTTTCAAAATAATGCATTAAACTTCCCCTAGCATTATGTTCTCTGTCTTACCGGAGAATGGAATAACCAGATATATTAATGAGATTTGAAACAGCTTAGTTGTCTTAGTTGATACTTCTATTTAAATGCTCCTCTGTACCCTGCCCGTGGTCTTGAGTGCTCCATTGGGGTTATGTGAAGCAGCATGTATGTATCGAACGCACCAACGACATTAATAATTTTGTAAAGAAAATCAGACTTTATTTACTCTGTTACAGAAGAGGTCCTCACCGTATATGGGAAGAAATTGAATATCGCTTAGATGTCTGTACGGAAAAAAATCGAAGCCACATCGTACTGCACGGAATAAGAATGAAACTTGGGAATTTTCCTTTCATTTGGTGAGGACTTCACGTTTCTACCTTGTTTCTTTGAATTCCTGAGACTGCCTAAAATTGCAGCATGACTTTACGGAAAACTGTATAATAGTTGCAAGACAATTTACTCCTAAACGACAGTGATTACCATCTCCGGGAGGTACGATACCTCTCGAGCTGATATTTTCGATAGGACTCAGCTGTTTCTTTCAATCTCACAGAAAATCTTGTCAATTTAACATTGCTACTGCTAATTATTCGAATGAAATATCAGCACTGTGAGTGCTAATCACATATATATGAAGAGCGGCTAAACGTAAGGAGACTGCGTTCACGTATAAACATGTCCCTCAAATCTAAATTTGTTTTTCCTTTTATACTTGTACGGAGATAGGATCTTGGATTATCCCTAAAATTCATAAACTGTTACTTAGTTACTACGTGAAGTGCCGATGTTCTTATTGTTCTATTAGTGTTCTTCTCCGATAGTGATGTGAATGTTGCATTACGGCAAAAATGGCGAAGTCCATAAGGCCATACTCTTAGGAAATGAGCGAACATGACGGTAGTCTTTTTGATGCAGAGGTATTTAACATATTTCAACGCTTCTGGTCAATTTTTGCACATTGTGCAACAATACTACCAGCAACTTGCTATTGCTTTGGAATTGATGAAAATTATTTCCAATTGATTGATTGTACAATGGAGAAGATCCTTGCAGAAAACTTTTAAAGATATGCTGTTACTATGCTGACCTCCAGGAAGCTAGTATTACACGAAACTCCATCACAAAACCGCACTTTGTAAAAAAAAAATAAAATAAAATAAAATAAAAAAAATAAATAATTAAAATAAAACATGAAATAAGACTGCATTTTGTTCAGAACATTCATAGAAACCGAAACTAAACGAGCCCCGTAGGGCTCCTCACCCCTTATCTCGCTCAGCTACGGTTTCTGAAGTAACATTGGAAATCTTATAAGTGCGAAATTAAGAGAGAAATTAAAAGATATCCAAAATCACTTGTTCTGCAAAGAGTGCACTCTATCCCAAACATGCTTCGATATTTTCATTTATGAAAAAAAAAAAAGATATGAAGTCTTTCAGTTTTTCGTCTTACGTTTGTGCTAAAAGAGACGGTGATTATGAGAAATGAATGAAATGCTGGAATGAGGAAGGAAACGGAAGAACCGCGAGAAAAACCACGAGCACGGTGTTTGTCCAACAAAAGTTCGCATGGCGCGAGCTGTGATCGAACCAGGACCCCAAGCAAGGGAAGAATTCACATTATAAGTTGATATAATGAAGTGGAGTCAAAATATGTTTCTTTCATTTAGAAAAAACTACTATAAATAAAACACAGTAAGTAAAGTATAGTGCACGTGCTTCCGTGTATGTCTCGTTAACATTATTATTTGTACATTTTACGTAATACGAAATGTAGTTTTTAATATCGCCATATTCTTTCAAAGTGAAATATGTACAGTACAATAAAGAAGAAAGAAACTAATTTTTAGAATGTAAACTACCTAATATTATTAGAAAATAGCAAACTTGCATTTACGTTCATTTTCGATTTTATGAAAAGTCTGGCCGCCATACAGTAAACATCAGCCTAGAAAAAAAGGCCAGCAGCCTTGAGAATTGCCGTTCTTTGTTTCCAATATTATTGCTTATGAGCAAATGTAGAGTGGCTACTGTCCCGTTTCCTAGGGAAGAACAGCTAAGTTGTCGCGCGGATCCTCTAAATTCATACCTCCAGATCACTATTTAAAATTCGTGCATTTCGTCCACTTAGCGCAAGTTCGTTTCCGTATTCTGTATTGTAATTTTGCCGTATGTTTAGTTATGGGGTCAAGTTTTAATTCCGCAAAGGATGAAAAAATTTCGTTTTGTAATTTTAATATTAATTTAGTTTAGGTGCGATTATGTTACCCTAACTTTGATTGCCTTAGGCTAGGGCTATTTAGTTGCATATCTCTAATCATATTTTCTTATGTGCGCCTGTAGTAGGTACGGTACATACAGCTTCTACAGCGGTGCAGTTTTACTATACGGATCCACAGATTTGGTGGTGGCGAGAGGTGGTGTCCACGAATATCACAAGTTGTAAAAGATCCGATTTTCATCTGTGTCTTCTATTGTAGGTAACCAGTGATAATTTTCTCTGTATACAGTGTTCAATATCATATTACAAATCGGCAATTGACGATGGTTGTCATTGCAGGCAGTTTTAAGGTGTGATTCTCAAATTAGTTTTTAGTGACATTTTTTATAAAGAAAAAAGTACATTATTCTTCACATGTTACAAATTATTATTTTAGGTCAACAAAATGCAAGAAACATATCAAAGTTTGAATTTTCAACTTCGTAACGTTAAGCACTTCTATGATATTTAGTAGGTCATTTTAGTTATTTCCTTTTATAGGGGTTTATATTTCTTGGTTAAAATTACCGACCGATAATTTTCCGTATCGGAAGCTGGACCGAGAACAAAAGACACCATGTCATTGGACATCTGGCCTACTTTCTTTGAGAAAAAAAGAAGTATTCCCTCGCAACGAGGTTTCACTGCTGGAAGTTGCTCCCATATAACTACGAACGATTTGAGGTATGTGAAAATGAATTCTTCGTGATCCTTATTTTCTTTTTCGTTGCATTCCTGAAATTTACCCCTGTGGTTATTGTGTGAGCTATTCCGCCTGGTACTTTCTGTCGTGTTTTATTGCATTCTTGAAATCTGCCCTTGTACTTCAGGTGCTTTTTAGGAATATCACTCTTTAAATCGTATACGAAGAATAATGTTCCCTTGTTCTTAATGTATGAGTGTGTGGGGAAGATTTGACCGCATATCGAATGTCCCGCGCACGTGTATACTTCCTAGTGTTGTACTACCTACAAAAATGATTTATTTCATGTACAAGTGGCATCACAATACATAACAAACGCAGATCAGCCTGTATTCACACTCCATGAAATGAAAAATGAAATCTTTGAACTTTACTTCCAACGTTTATGCCGGTTAGGCTAAAGGAGACGGTGATGCTGAGAAATGAATGAAATGTTGGAATGAAGAAAGTAGAAGGAACGGGTGAACCTCAAGAACACAGACGAGCACGGTGTTTGTCCACCACAAAGTTCAACCGGCGCGAGCTATGATCGAACCTGGGTCCCCAAGCAACGGAGATCAACCCTCTAAGAGTGATCCACCGCGCCCCCCTCACACTCCTCGTAGAAGTGTAAACACATGATCTGGGTTTCTTGTGTGTTCCATTAATACTCGCACATGATATAGAATGACTTCTGTAGCTAGTACAACAGTAAGAAGTATCCACATGCACGGAAAATGGTAAGTAGTAGTTGTATACAATTACCTTATAAAATGTAGAGGAGAAATTTCTATTAATATTTCAATAGAGTAGTAATGAACATAACATCCGCATTTAGCTGTAAGATGCGCATCTAGCGAACCCACAGTTTTCGTTATTTTTAAGTTCAGAAACTAGTTATTTGATAAAATCTCTACAAGTGTGTAACTACTTTCAAATGGAGAAAAATTCGAACAGGAATATAGGAAAAAAATGGGCAAGTCTTTAATTTCCCCATTTTATGTAGACAAAATATTCAACCTCGCTCCTCAGGGTTTCTAATCTGCTCTTACTTCTACTTCTTCTCCTTTTATTCCTACTACTTATACTAAGGATCCGTGCAGTAAAACAGACGTTTTTGGTCATTAGTGTTTTTAATGGCCATCTAATACAGCTTGGTTGTTTTTAAAGATGACTTGTTAAAGTGAACCTTCACCGAAGAATGCAGGAAAACACCGCGAAAATCATTACTGAAAGTACAAACAGTGAAAACAGAGGGAAATACTTTCTTTAAATGAATTTCTGTGTGGATACGTATAATAAAAGTGCAGGACAATTCATTTGTGTCAACTTTTTTCTCTTGTAAATCTATTTTTATGCAATCGTGGACCGCTTTATTCAAACATAGCTCTAAGTTTTATTATTATTATTATTAAGTCACTATTGTCACGCTAGTCATGAAAGAATTTACTATTTAACATTTTTTCTGTTGGTTCGCGTGAAGTTCATCTATGCAAAATATATGTTTTCATACGTCGAGAAAATATTCTAGAGGACAATGAGAAGGACTGTTAGAAGTACGAGATCATAGCGTGACACACCAACCTGATTTTTAAATATATAAACCTGGCGCATTGTGAATTTATATTTTGCATAAACTCACGCTGTAAATTAAAGTTGGTATGTTTTCTTTTTGAAAACACTCTAACGGTTAAACAAATAAGTACCGCAGATATTTATCCCACAGGCAACAAATGTAAAATTGTTTTTCGTATATCTGAGAACGAGAAGATTTTAAGTCAAAGTTAAATTGTCACATATAATATTGCCAATTCCTCTAATTCGACGTCCTTGTCTTGTCTTGTCTTGTCTTGTCTTAGACCATTACCAGTCAAATAATTACGTGCACCAGCTCGCTAGGGATGTGTGCTAAAATTGCAAAATTGTCAAATGTGTACCTCACACGGAGAATTTAGAATCAGGAACAAAATTATATAAAATAAAGGGTACAATTGGGAAGAAAGGACACAATCGGCAAGGTTAATATCGGGAAAGAAGTACAGACAGTGAAAGAGGGCTCAAATCCAAGTAGAAAAGGGCAAAAAGTTAGATAAATAGGGAAGTGTAAAATGAAAAAAAAAAAAAAAAGAAAGAGTATAAAAAAGAAGGGATGTATGTACGTGTAAATGTAAAAGAAAGTACAAGTTTAGTGTAGAGGTATTGGAATTCGCACTCAACTCTCTTCCTCACAGAGAACTACCACATCAAGCAACGCAGTAACGTCCACTGTCGAACTCCGCCGTCCTTTGTCAGAAAACCATTTCTTGATGCACGCAGATTGTCAGTACCATATAAATTTTCTTGTTCCAATAGAATTTTCTGTGAGAAAAAGACAGGCAACTTTTTTAAGAGTTAACAGTTAAAGACGATCTGCGATAATCACCATAGTAGTTACAAATAGTGATTCGAAAAATCCCGGTAAAATAACTTTCAGGTGTATTTCCATTTTGGGGAATAATCTGTGAGTTTATATACAAAGAAAAGAAAATTCTATTATATTATGATTTCAAAATTAAATGCGCTTCCTTATCACAGTATATTTATTATTGTTGTCTTCAGAGAATTCGTTAAGATTACTGTAGCCTTTAAATTTTGAAGGGTAATTTATATTATCTTATTAATATTTTATTATATTTAGAGAGTAAGCATAGATGTATATTTAATTGCATTAGGCCGTATGCATTGTGATTCCGAAGCGTTATTAGTACCATAGTAAATAGTTCCATTAACATATGTTTCCTGCAGGAGTCAGACCTTTAGTATGATTCTCATCATTCATCAAAACAACTCTGGAGGAAGCAGAATGTTTCATATGATAATAAATATGTTGTGAAAATATTTGGTGTAGGATGTCAGCATACTTTTACACCTTTAAACAATTTTTATTTGCATGGAAGTGATTTTTTTCTAAAGTTGACCCTACTACTGATCTTATAAACATATTGGGCTTTATGCACAGTCGTTTTAATACATGATTACAGTGATATTAAGAGTTTAATATCTGCCGTCGAACTCTTTAGTATGGTACAAATCACACTTCAGAACGACTTTACATAAATTCCAGACTTCCAATAATTTTTAAAATATTATAAACAAATTATGTTGAGTAACTACTAGATAACACAATTTTACTACTTTATCAACTTTCTCGCATACATATTTGACTTATTATGTCCACAATATTTGCAAGATACTGACTTACCTTTAGAACTATTCACGTAACATTGCCACACGACCCTTCTTCCTACCCATTTCTCGAAATTTCATGCGTTATATTTCGAAATGGATACTCAAACATCTCTTGAATGTGAGTTAACCTATTCAGACCTTGCGGTCATTGTTGTCTATTTTAAATCTCTATTGTATTAATTTGATTCAAACATTGTTGTGGGCTTGCAGGTTCATTGTTTTTTTTTCTACTGCTTTGTTTCACTGTTATACAAGTTGCTGCTTTGCAGTAGGAGGTAGTATGTGACAAAATATACAGCAAATAGTATGTGGTGTTGCTGCTTGGTCAACAGGTACTGGCTAGTTGAATTTTATTACAATAATTTTCAGTTCGACGTTTCTGAAATAACATTTTGAAGTGGTTGCGTGGGTTTCTGAATATCAGTTATCTTGTGTGGTGGAATTCCAAAGATGTCATTTAAATAATTATAACTTTATTTGTTGTTGAAATATAATGTACCCAATTCTGCCCAAAAAGATTGTACTGAACAGATGAGTTATGAATGAAATCTCAATGCGTATATATTTCTTGGTTAAGAATTTGTTTCTTTTAGTTTCAATCGTAGTTATCAAGACAGTAGAGCACAGTTTATTTATAAAATATATGTTGTGTAGACGAACTACAGTCGTGGATAAACCAACTGTAAGCACACAATCTCTCTCCTTGGAGAAAATTTTAGACAATTTGGAGAAAGTTTATATTTCTGATTTTATTTATTCTGAAGAGAAAAAAGAAGATACTCTGCTCGTACACTCGGCATCAAAAAAATTGCTACAGCTAACGCTGTTCAGTTAGGCCACTCAATATACACCTTCTTATTCCATAATCGTGTCAGGCAAAGAGACCCCCTCTCTCTCCTCCTTTCTTCTCTCCAATACTAAAATTAGTTAACAACATGAGCGCAATTCTAATTTCAAACTATACATGCATTAGCTTCGACAAAATGAAATAACAAACCCGACATGAAACAAGATTCATAAGTTGATTTGTGGAGAAACTGAAACACAGAACGAAAAGTTGAAAGCAAAGGGTGTCTATTACACACAGATACAAAAAGTAAAGCAGAGAGAGAAGAAAAGAAGAAGAAAAAAGGGAGAACAGATGAAACTGTGGATTCAAACGTACTAAGAAAAGAACCTAACATTATAAAGTTTAGTTTCCAGAAATCCAACAGGTAAATTGAAATAATGTTTGTTATGCACATATTTTCAGAACTATTCGAATATGTAGAGGATGCTTTAAGCATTCATTAGGTCATTTTCATAATGGATAGCAGACTCAATTTCCAGTAGAACTGTAGAACTCCGAGACACGTCTAGGATAATGTTAAAAGTTTAACACACATGCTTTGTTTCAGCGTCATTCGGTAGTTCAGATTGGACGTACTGATCCAGAAACACATTCTAATATACCCAGTAGGTAGCGTTGGTTATATCCTCCATTTCAGACTACTTATTCAAACTGAACAAAAAAAAAAAAAAAAAAAAAAAAAAAAAAAAAAACGAAAAGAGAAAGAAAGAAAGAGAAAATTAAAGAATGCTATTTTACTGCTAAATTTCTATCACAAATACTCTATATTAAAAGTCCAAACTGTATCGTAATAAAAGTTACAAATGTTCGAAAACAAAAATTTATGTTCCGCTTAGATGTAGTATGTTTCAAATTTCAACATGAAGAAAACACATTGAATTATTGGATGGAAATAAATTTTGTGTCGAACAGTACAAATAAAATTCTGTTTTCAAATAACCAAAGAGGTTACCATTTTCTAGTCTTTTCCGAAGATTTATATGTTCCGAACATGCAGCATTGATTTCATCTCTTCCGGATATAACGTAACCTTGAACAGAAAAAATTAACTCTTTATAGCTCAAACGTATCATCGTCTCAGTCGGATGATGTAGAGCACAACTTGGTCGAAGTTTCAAATCCGTAATGACTCGGTAATTCGACTGAGACTCGGTAACTCAGAGGATAAAATAGAGATTTCACTTATTTTCGTGCGCTCAAACAGTATTTCTGTCAAAGATGACAAGGACTAGAAATGTTATCCCCAGAGCACGAAAAACACGACTCCGAAGTTCCCAGTTAATTAGACATTCCAGACCAGGCATGTCGAGCTCTTGCTCCGTTTTAAGTTTGGAACACAAAGTCTGTGTGTGAGAGAGAGAGACTAGAGGGAATAGTGAAAGATGAAAAGACAAGATAGGAAAACGTCGAGAAATAAAGAGAGGGAGTGGGACGAATATAAATATGAAACATACTTATCATTGCAGTGTATGATGTAGAACGCACACACTTTTTACTCAATTTATCGCCAGTGATGCTTTGTAAGTTCTCCATCAGATGATAAATCTCTGTTTGCAATAATTATTTTATGCGAAAAGATAATTCTATCTGACGGGGAATCAAACCAAAACTTCCCATTTGAAAGTCCAACACGCAACAATTACATCACCGGTTGTTTTAGCAAAACTTTGTTTAACAAATGGTCTAGTGTTTTTTTTTTTTTTTTTTTTTTTGTGAACGATAACACGTTAAGTGTATACTGCAGATCAATGATGTTTTTGGAATGTCCTGGTAATTCCCTTGCCCTTTCCCAACGGGTATTCGTAAATCGTCCTTATCATGATGCAGGTTTTTGCGTCCACATGCTTACGTATTGCTTGTCTAGTATATAAGTCGATTCTTCACAATCACTTCGTAAAAAGTTAACTTTGGCGTGAACAGGACTTGAACTTATGTTATATAGCTCTATTATTCATAAGGCCATTACATTACCTCTACACTATCTGACCACCTGAAATTACAAGGCAAATATTACTCAGTTTACCCTTGATCTTTGGAACGAAACGGCCTCTTCATGTAACGTTATTTGCACCGTGAGTGCACAACAAAGTTCATTTATTCGACGGCCTAGAGAAAAATTAATGAATCAATAAAGGAAGAACATACAATCCAGCAAAAAATGAAAAGTAAAACATATTTTGCTGTAAATTAGCCGTGCAAGTTCAAAGGTACGCAAATAATAATAATAATAATAATAATAATAATAATAATAATAATAATAATAATAATAATAATATCATATATTGTAAAATTCCAAGGGACTATGTTTGTGGCTCCTAATCTCTTGAAACACCCAACCGATCTCGATCAAACTTTCAACATTGATAAGGTTCGGGCCTGCGAAGGTTTTATACCATTTCATTTTAAGGGTATAACTTAGGAAGGAAGGAGGAGAGGAGGGTTGACATACAAAAATTAATAAAACGTAATAACTCTTGAACCACCAGACCGATCTCTATCAAACCTTCAACATACATAGGGTTTGGATCTGGGAATACTTTTGTCATTTCAGTTTGACGGTGCAACGTAGGGGCCGGAGAGACGTAGATATATGTAAACTAAGTGAAAGTGACTGTTTTTGTGACTTCATAACTCTTGAACCACACTACCGATCTCGATCAAATTTTCAAGATAGATGAAGTTCGGGCCTAAGATAGTATTTATCTTTTACTTTGATGATATAACTTAGGGTTGAGGAGAAAGAGGAGTTAAAAAGATTAAATAAAACTTGATAACTCGTGAAACAAAGGATCAATCTCGATCATTTTTTTAAAAAATAGGTGACGTTCGGACCTGGGATGAATTTTTAATTTCACTTTCACGGGAGAACTTGGGGAGGGAAATGGGAGAGGGGGATATATATAAAAATAAATAAAACGTAATGACTCTTGAACCACCAAACAAATCTAGATCAAATTTTCAACCTAGGTGAAGTTCGAACTTGAGATATTTTCTGTTATATCACTTTGACGGTGTAAATTAAGAGATGGAGTGGGGAAGCGACATTTAAAAAATAACGAAAAATGACAGGTATTAGTGGCGAATCAATAATTTTTTAGTCACTGAGATTAACAATGACGCATCCGATGCTATTTATATCCAAATTCAGCCAAGCAACTCGGATGAAGGGGGACATAAAAATGATTGAAATAACCAATATGAGTGTCGAATTCATAGTTTCCCATCTCGCTGAGATGAACAATGACACCGCAGATACCGTGCCCCAAAACATAGGGTAGGGAGGGGATATATAAACTCATCGAAAATGACCGATATCGAAGAGCGCTTTAGTAATACTAAATAGCGACTGAATAACGGAACATATTACTATTTTCTCTCAATTTAACACTACGAAGCGGGCAATTTATAATAATAATAACAATAATAATAATAATAATAATAATAATAATAATAATAGACAACTATTGTGAATATGAACATTTATTGCTATTATTATTATTATTATTATTATTATTATTATTATTATTATTATTATTATTATTACTACTATTATTATAAATATTCACGTACTTTTGAACTTGCACGGCGAACCTACTGCAACATATGTTTTATTTCTATAATTCTTCATGCATTGTATGTTTTTCCTTTATTAGTGGGAATTAGTTAATCTCTAGAAGGTCGAATAAACCAATTTCGTTGTGCACTTCGGTTCGTTCAAAAGATCAGGGCTAAACGAAGTAATATTTGGCTTGTAATATCAGGTGGCCCGATAGTGTAGGGGTAACGTAATGGTTTTATGAATCATACAGCTATCTAAAAGAAGATCAAATCCTGTTCACCCCAAAAATAACAAAGTGTAAAATCGTCTTATCATACTGAACAAGCAATATATAAGAATGTGGAAGCAAACACCTCTATCATTATAGAAACGATTTACGAATGTTGGTTGGGAAAGGGAAGGGAATTACCAGGACATTCCAAAACATCATTAAAAAATCCGCAGTGACCCGGTAATTCGACTGAGACTCGGTGCCTCAGAGAATAAGAAATAGATTTTACTTATTTCCGTGCGTTTAAGCAGTGTTTCTGTCAGAGGTGACCAGGATCGGACATGCCATCCCACAGCACGGAAAACACGACGCCGAAGTTCGCAGTTAATTATTCTCCAGATCAGGTATATCGAACTCTCGCTTCGTTTTAACTTTGGAAATATGAAGTGCGTGTGTGCGTGAGAGAGAGGGGAGGGGAAATTAAAGATGCAAAGACAGGATAGGAAAACGTCAAGAAATAGAGAGAGGGAGGGGACGAATATAAAAATGAAACATACTTATCATTGCAGTGTATGGTGTTGAACGCACACACTATTTACTGTAATTATCGCAAATGATGCTTTGTAAGTTCCACATCAGAAGATAAATCTCTCTTTGCAGCCATTATTTTATGCGAAAAAATCATACTACCTGTTGGGGAATAGAGCCAAGATTTTCCATTTGGAAGTCTAGCACGCTACCACTACACCACCGATTGCTTTAGTCTAGAAAACGATAACACGAAAAGTTTATACCTCAGATCAATGATATCTTTGGAACGTTCTGGTAATTTCCTTGCCCTTTCCCAAGGAACATTCGTAAATTGTTTCTATCGTGATCAGTTATTTGCCTCCACATTCTTATGCATTGCTTATCCAGTATTATAAGACGATTTTTCACGTTGTAAAAAAATATCTTTGGGGTAAACAGGTTTTTAACCTATGTAAGATAGCTGTATTATTCATAAGAGCATTACCTTACCCCTACGCTACCAGGCCACCTGAAATTACAAGCCAAATATTACTTAGTTTAGCCCTGATCTTTGGAATGAACCAAAGTGCACAACAAAATTCATTTATTCGATGGCCTAGAGAATAATTAATTCCCACTAATAAATGAAAAACATACAATCCATGAAAAATTACAGAAATAATACATATTTTTACGGTAGATTCGCCGTGCAAGTTCAAAAGTATGCCAATAATAATAATAGCAATAATAATAATAATAATAATTATTATTATTTATTATTATTATTATTATTATTATTATTATTATTATTATTATTATTATTATTATTATTATTATTATTATTATTATCAATCACCCGCTTCGTTAGGTTCATTTGAGAGAAAATAATATGTTTTGTTACTTAGTCACTGTTTAGTATTACTAAAGCGCTCCCCGATATCGGTCATTTTCGATGAGTTTTATATATCCAATCCACCCTATGTTTTGGAGCACGGCAACTGCAGTGTCATTGTTCATGAAACTGGAAATGGAATTCGACACTCATGTTCAGCTAAATGGAATTCGACACTCATGTTGGTTATTTCGATCATTTGGCTGAATTTGGATTTAAACAGCATCAGAAGTGTCACTGTTAATCTCAGGGACTACAAAAATTATAGTTTCGCCACTAATACCAGTCATTTTTCGTTATTTTTTAAATATCGCTTCTCCATCCCATCTCTTAAGTTACACCGTCAAAATGATATGACAGAAACCATCTCAAGTTCGAACTTTACCTAGGTTGAAAATTTTATCGAGATCTGTTTGGTGGTTCAAGAGTAATTACTTATATATATATATATATATATATATATATATATATATATATATATATCTTTCATTTCCCTCCCCAAGTTCACCCGTGAAAGTAAAAGTAAAATCACCTCAGGTCCGAATCTCACCTTTGTTAAAACATTGGTCGAGATTGATCCTTTGATTCACGAGTTATCAAGTTTTATTTATTTTTTATCTTCTCTTTCTCCTCAACCTTATGTTATATCGTAAATGTAAATACCATCTTAGGCCCGAACTTAATCTATGTTAAAAATTTGATCGAGAACGGTTTGGTGGTTCAAGAGA
Organism: Thermobia domestica; assembly: GCF_964235325.1. NCBI lineage: Eukaryota > Metazoa > Arthropoda > Insecta > Zygentoma > Lepismatidae > Thermobia > Thermobia domestica. The sequence continues at coordinate 136,690,329 of NC_137471.1, forward strand.
TTAGGAGCACCAAACATAGTTACTTTCAATTTTATAATAAGGTTATTATTATATTCTTCTTCTTCTTCTTCTTCTTCTTCTTCTTATTATTATTATTATTATTATTATTATTAAAATGGACAGTAGTTCCATTCAGCTATCTGAATTTTTATGTAATCATTGTATACAGGGTGACAGGTTTTCTGAAATATCTCATAAAGATGGTAACTTTGGAGAGTTTGAAAAGTCAAGCTTTGAAGATTCTTTGGAGAAAATTTTTGAAAATAAACTGAATGATCTGAAGAGAGTATTTCTAAGGGAATTTTAAAGTTTGAAAGAGGAAATAGTGCAATTACGGTCTCAAAATGAAAAAAATAATGAATTGCTTTTAAACAAATCTTGTAATTGTTTGAGGAATGTGTCAGTACAACCTTCTCGTAAAAATCCTAAGGTTGTTAATATAAGTGATTCTGATCATTTCCCAGAATTAACTAGAAATGAGAATATACAATTTGTAGACTCTAATCAGGAAGAAGTTGAGTTTGATGCGAACAAAGATCAATGAGTTCAAGTTATTTCACGTAATAAAAGGAGATTAGAGAACAAAAGATTAAGAGAGTCAGATAATACAGAAAATTTCAGTACTGGCTTACATAAAAATCAACGTAAGTTGACTCCTGGTAGTGGTTCTGATAAAATTGATTTGGTTGTTAAAAGCAGAAAGAGGGCATTATTTGTTACTAGACTTGATCCATCAGTAAAAGAAAGTGATCTTGAGCCTATTGTGAATGATAGGAATGTAACCTATGTCAAATGTAGTAGATAAAAACTAAACACGATACTTACGCTTCTTTTCATGTTAAAGTGTTTGAATCTGACTTTGGGATTATTAATGATCCTATGATTTGGCCCAGTGGCATATTAATTGGTCCTTTTTATGGCAAACTTTTAACAACTAATTCTGAAAATCAAATAAATAATGTTAATAACAATAACTAGTTCAATATGGAAGTCCATATTTTGTATCAAAATGTTCGAGGACTTACAACAAAAAGTAATATTTTTTTCTTCTGTTGCCGACTGCTCTTTTGATATTATTGCAGTAACTGAGTCATGGTTTAATCATAAACAACATACTGATGACTATTTTCCTGAAACGTATACATGTTTTCGCTCCGATAGGAATTATATTACTGATCTGTGTAGCAGAGGTGATGGTGTTTTGCTAGCAGTTAAAACAAATATAAATTGTGAAAGGAGATTTGACTTGGAATCTGAAATTCAGTGTGTTTGGATTGAGATTGATGCGTTTAATGGGAAAAAAGTATTAGTTGCATGCTCTTATTTTCATCCAAATTATTCAGTTACAACTTTTATGAATTATCTTAATTATATTGTTTCCAAAGTGAGCTTTTTGAACTATGAAGTAGTGATTATTGGTGATTTTAATATATCCAAATTTGACTGGACGAATAGAAATCTTTCAAATGATATAAACTATTATTCTAAAACCAAGGCTAAAATTCTATTTATTTTTTTAGATGATATAAATTTGAACCTTGTTTCAGGGACGTCTGGTCTTGATTTAATTTTGTACAACACTTATGTTCAATCTAATAATTCTGTACTATCTTTTGTTCCGCCTGATCAGTATCACGATCCGATTGAGATTATTGTTAAATTATTATCTCTAATACTGGAGATACCAAGTGATAGCTTTTTTGTTATATCAAAAGGGTGATTATCTTTCTTTATATAAAAAAGTCCAAGGGTCTCCTTAGGCCAATATTTTGTTGAATCCAGATATTGATATTGTTGCTCAAAATATTAATGATGTTATATTGAATGCAATTAGGAATAATGTTCCTTTAGTAACCAAATCAATTCCTAAATATCCGAGATAGTATTCTCGTAATTTAATTTACTTGCTTCAAAAAAGAATAATGCTCAGAAGAAGTATAAAAGACCCAATCTCTTCAAGATTATAATGTATTCTCTAAATTTCGTTCTGATTTTAAGAAGCAACTTACTATTGATAAAACTAAATATTATAATAAAATTGAGAATAGTTTAAAAAATAATCCTAAAAGATTTTGGAAGTATACGAATAATAAAATTAATGCTAAAGATGGACATAAGGCAGTATTAGTTGACAACGAATTTCTCTCTGATCCTCAACTGATATCTGAAGCTATGGCCAAAAAAATTGTAACTGTTTATCATAAAGATGATATTAATGTGAATGATGATAATGTTACTTTTATGGCCAGTCAATTTTGTAGTGATCAAATATTATTTTCTACTAAACAGGTAATTGATGTTATTAAATCTTTAAATGTTAAAGCTTCTGTTGGGATGCAGTATGGGCAGGAAGTTACATGAAATTGTACACATGCCGTTACGTAGCTGTTGTTAGGTAAATATTATGTGTAATGTTAAGATGAAATCGAATCGCTAGATTATGAAGAAGTAATTAATGTGCGTGTGAGTTGAGATTAATATATTTAGTTAGGAGCCGTAGCGATTGTGTATCCACAAAATAATTGTTGGATAGATCTTGTGAAAAGTGTATACCATAAACAGGTATAGAAATAAAATAAGCATTTCTACGAAAAGGTGTTACTGATTTGGGCAGGTCTATAGAATTACAGTAGACACAATTGAGGTATGTTTATATTCTTTTAGTAAGAATATAGAATTTTACATTGGCGCAGTCGTTCATTGAAGTTACGCTCTGTTTAATCATGTCTACCATTCCAAGCTTTCCGATTTTTAATGTGGAAACTGATCGCCTCCAAACTTATTTGGAACGCTTTGAGTTTATGTGCATAGCAGCACAAATACCAGAAGAACGAAAGGTTGCAACATTATTTACAGTAATGGGAACAGAAGCTTATGATCAACTATGTAACATTTGCTGGCCAGATTCTCCATCAGCAAAATCTTATGAAGACATCAAGATCGTGATGAAAAAATATTACGCTGCAAAAGTAAATATAATTTCGGAAAGATATCAATTTCACATCATGCGACAGAAGCCTTACCAGTCAATTTCATCTTTTGTATTGGATTTAAAAAAACAGTCGACCTTCTGTGAATATACCTGTTGCTTGGACGAAAATTTGAGGGATCAATTTGTTTTGGGGATTGCGGACGAATCAATTCGTAGAAAGTTACTCAATACACGAGATCTAACATTCAGCAAAGCAACAGAAATAGCATTAGGAATGGAAAGTACCGAACAATAACTTCGGTTTTATAAGTCATCTGAAAAAAGTGAATTAAACCATATCCAATCGTCAGGGGTTCGTCAAAAGAACGACAGTTCATCAACATCACATAGCTCTTCGTTATCTTCTGCTCAGGCTTCACCAAAGTCAAAGAGTAATTGCCGATATTGTTCGTTGCAGCATAAACGAGGACGTTGCCCGGCATGGGGAAAGATTTGTTTACGTTGTGGACGAAAAAATCATTTTGCTTTGACTTGTAAATACGATTCGTTTGTGTCTTCAGAATCAGAACGTCAAACACAAGGTTTAGTTAATTCTGGGTATCAAGAGACTGCAATATTTGATCAAGATGAAGCACAAGAATTAAGTAATTTAGCTAACATTCTACGGCTTGATACAATATGGGTGGAAACGCCAAATGCAAATATGACAGGAACAGACGCAACTTCGGATTCAGATATGTTACCAGCAATTGCAGTCAGTAGAAGTATCAGTATGGAACAACCACAGGTTAACGGACATACGTTACGTACTTCTGTAGATTCTGTGACAGACGAAGAAATGAGATTCAAAAACAATTCAACGTCAAATGATGTAATTCAAAAACCAATACATATTGTACAGCGTAAAAGACGCATGAGAAACAAAACAGCATCATCACACCGGCAACTAAAATCAGCTACTGGTACCGAAAGAGAAGAAGCAAATAAAAAAAGTGTAGTAGAAAAGAAGTCGACAGATAGCATGGCTAGCAACTCAAATGGTGAAGATCCTTTGCATAAACGGTCAATTGATCGAGATAATTTGTTAGTTGCGATAGTTAAGAAACTAGAGAAACTAGAGGCACAGATTGATGAGCTGAGGACCTGGTGTAAAGCACCGAGGAAGAAAGACAAGCGAGATTGACAATTGAGACTGTATTCAGGATTAAATGTTGTAATGGAAAAAAATACTAATTGTATATAATGTTTTTTTAGGGGCGGCGGTTTTTTTTAGGTAACAGGGGGAGAGTGTTGGGATGTAGTATTGGCAGGAAGTTACATGAAATTCTACACATGCCGTTACGTAGCTGTTGTTAGGTAAATATTATGTGTAATGTTAAGATGAAATCGAATCGCTAGATTATGAAGAAGTAATTAATGTACGTGTGAGTTGAGATTAATATATTTAGTTAGGAGCCGTAGCGATTGTGTATCCACAAAATAATTGTTGGATAGATCTTGTGAAAAGTGTATACCATAAACAGGTATAGAAATAAAATAATCATTTCTACGAAAAGGTGTTACTGATTTGGGCAGGTCTATAGAATTACAGTAGACACAATTGAGGTATGTTTATATTCTTTTAGTAAGAATATAGAATTTTACAGCTTCTGTAGGTCTTGATCTAATTCCGATTTTTATAATTAAATGTATATCTGAAATAATTGCAACAATTTTGACAGCATTGTTTAATTGGAGTTTAGCATCTCATTTCTATCCTAATGTATGGAAAATTGTTGCTGTAACTCCAATTCCGAAAACTGATGGAAGGTTCGTGACTGATTATAGACCTATTTCTATTTTTGATGTAATATCTAATATTTTTGATCAGCTTATTTACAATTATCTTTATAGTTCCGTTGAACACTCTATTATATCCGAACAGTATGGTTTTCTGAAGGGTAAATGAACTGAATTAAATTTGAATAAATTTTTGACATTAGTTTCTCCTGTTGTGCATAATCGTGGTCAAGTGGATACTATCTATTTTGACTTTGCTAAAGCCTTTGAAAAAATATCCCAATCATATTCTTCTTAAGAAACTTCATTCCTTTGAAATTCCTAAACCTTTGATACATTGGTTCGCTTCCTACTTGTTGGATCGAAAATTTGTAGTTAGATATATGGGTTGTAAGTAATCTGTGTACAAGATTTCTTCGGGTGTTCCTCAAGGATCCAACTTGGGTCCGTTATTATTTTTAATATATGTCAATGATATTGGTAATTATTTGAAATGCCCCTTTTTACTGTACGTGGATGATCTGAAGATATTTTCAGAAATAGTAAGTAATCAGGATCACCTTAAATTACAAGCCGATATTAACTCAGTATATCAATGGTCCGTACAAAATTTACTTCCCTTGAACATGAACAAAATGAAAACTATATATTTATCTAGGAAAACGAACGTATCTTATTTTTCATACTCAATAAATCAGCATACAATTCAACCTGTCAACAAAGACTTGGGTGTTATGATGGATTCTAAGTTACTATTTGATCATCATGTTTCTACCATGGTTTCCAAGGCTAGAAGGAATCTGGCACTCATCAAATGGGTTGCTAGAGATTTTAAAGACATAGCAACATGTAAAATCTTATATTGTGCATATGTTCGTTCCCATTTGGAATTTGCTAGTTTAATCTGGAATCGCAATCTTACTAGTATCACTCAAGTTCTGGAGACAGTCCAGACTTCTTTCTTGGCTTGGTTAAAATATAAATTTAAATTATGGGAGATTCTTGCTAAACTGGATTTACTAGTTCTTGAAGGTTGGCGAAATTTAAGGCAAATCAAATTTATTCATGATATAATACACTCTAGAGTGAATTTAAATATACTGCGCACAAAATCCATTTTGGTGGGAGTGGGTTCGAATTTGGTACTTCACGATTTAGAGTTGAATTAGTCCTTGCATGAAAAAAAATCACGTATAGAGCAACTCGGATAGATTTTCGTTTCACGACAGAAAGGATCGAATTAACTTTATGCCTTAAAATATTCAATGCTTTCTCACCGAGATTCGAACCTGGGTCCTAAATATTCTTTTATTTTTAATGTTCTCTCACCGGTATCGAACGCAAGACCGTGGTTCTTCGTAAAGGTATGGGACATATTTAATATATAAACAAGATGAAACATCATTTTCCTCTTCCCTTTCCCATGCATGCGTGCACAGATATCTGTAATCATTGTGACAATAGTCTCTTTTTGTCAGGTACTGAAGTAACATGACTACGTAAATCATGTGTTGCAGTATGGCGTTAAAGTTATAGCGAACCCCTCTTAACTGGAGCTAATTGTTTTCATAGATTTCCTGTATTATTCGACATACAAACGTTAGCAAGACTTCATTTAAACAGACGATCAGAAAAATACGAAATGTGTGAGTTTAAGAATGGAACTGCGACCGAATTCTGTATCTGAAAGAATACCATTCCAAAGAGTGCCAGAATTACCATATATTAGTGCATATGAATATATTTTGGTTCTCAATATCTTCAGTATTATACAAAGGAATTACGTGTAAGAACATTCGAACATTGGACTGTTTCAACAAAACAACGTCCTGAACAATTAAGTAATGCTGGATATCTTTACATGAACAAATGAGACCAAACTATATGCTTGTATTGTGCTGGTGGATTAAAAGATTGGACCAATAACGGCGTTCCGTTGATAGAACATGCGAAATTGTTTCCTAATTGTCCATTTCTTCACCTTAACAAGGGAAATGCATTTATTAAACTAACAGAGAAGAGGTACTCTGATATGCTAGTATTTCGTAGTGCTAAGAATGTTGATATACATAAAAATGTCAGTAAAATTTGCAATAATGAAATTGCCTTTGAATACAATTTTAAGAGAAATTCCAATAAAGTTCCATTACATACTTTTTCTTTGTATAAAACTGTAAAAGTCCATGTACATATTCTAAATTCATCAAAAAATTGTGTATTTATACAAATAATTCATACATGTGCTATTATCTATATCCTTGAGAGTTCTTATTTATAATGCGCATTAGCATCGTATTTGCAAAGTTGAAATATATGTTTAAGATATAGAGGAATTAATATTAAAGTACATGTACGTAACATGTTGGATCTTGAATTTTCTGAATATATATCATAATGGCAAGCATATGGGACATGTATAAATAAGATGAAACATGATTGTTCCTCTTTGTTCTCCCCCTTCATGCATGCACAGTCATCTATCTGTACGCATAGTATCGTTATTATGTTTTTATCAGCTACTGTAGTAACATGTCTTCGTGTGCTTGTGCATCAACTATGGATACTAAGAAGGACTACTTATTAAATGTTCAATATAGTCTTAATTCAATGAAAACCAAACTAATTTGTATTGGACAGGAAGGGGATATTTGAACCAGTGATTCGTATTGCTAAAGGACATGTGTTTGGAGTGTATATAAATTTGAAAGATGATCACTTGCACATTTGATCGACTTTGTTTCGGATTATTTAAATTCTCAAGTGGAAATTACATTTATAAATTCTCTTGAACGAAATAAAGTACTGGTAGTGCGGAAGCTAATGGACCAAAAATTACTAAAGTTAGAAAAGAAAGGAATAATTTATGCTCCTCGAAACACTGTGTATTTAACTTCAAATGATTGGCTTTATTTCTTTGAAATATTACCGTGTATTGAACATGCTGTGAAAAACAGTAAATTTTGCATTGCTGTGCTACGTGAAAATTTTAAGGGGTGTCTAAATACCATTCGTAATGGTGATGTGAACTTTGATGGTGAAAGATTAAAATTGGAAATGAAAGTATTTTGCAGACAAAAATACATAGATTCAATTACGGCTGATATATTTGATACTGATATTTGAAACACAGTCAAGGATGATGGAAAGCGATACTCTAGTCCTAAATCTAGTGCTAACTCTAGGGCAGTCTAGTACTAACTCTAGAGCATTCAATAATAATAATATTGTGAAATTGAAATCTTTAATTTCACATAAAATTTGTATTTTGTGATCGTTTAATACGTTTAAATCTGATAGGATTTTTTATTAGTGTACTAATGTTGGTATTAAACCGATACATGTCCTGTAGGAATAAAGATAATTCATTTAGAATTGTTGATCTGAAAAGAAATCGTACGGACGTCTTTTTTCACTAAGGAGACGCTAAATGCTTATCTCTATTCCGGTAGTCTTTAGATCGATCACAATGCAACGTATGTTTACGGTGAACAACATTGTATTCGTAGATTTTCTCGAATACTTTTGTCTCCCCTTGAGTACTAAATTCATCAATACCTTCAATATTATTATTATTATAAAAGTTGTTGTGTAATATAATGACAATGGAAACGGTTTGCGTTTACTTCTATTGCGGAGTTCTTTAGTTCATAGTGTATTGTCGTATGATTAGGACCTTTTAAATAAAGAAAGATTGGTTTACGATTTGGAATTTAAAATTTCTGCGTTACAAGAATATATGGTTAATTAGTTCGTCACGTGTGATTAATTAAGAAATAATAAATAAATTTCTCGTTTTGTTTAATAGATTTAGTAGGAATGTCGTCTCGCCTCGACTTAATCCGTAGATTCTTAATCAAAATGAATTTTTAAAAATCGTGTATTTGTAACCAAGGAAGAAACTTATCTTTTCGTTTATTAGATTTTACAGAAGTCTCATTTCGTGTTCATTTGTGTCTTCTCCTGTGGTTCTTCCTAGGTAAAATGTCTCCACAGAGTCCGTTTCTCACGAAAAACTGATCTAACTCCCCCCACCGACTTCGCTATGTGACATCAAATTGTTTGAAGCACTATTAGAATAATTCATTTGCTAAATCACTTTAAAAAGTCACGAAGATTTTGAGTGGGTTCTTGTGATTTTATAGGTACGGCATTAACTCCTGTATCACTAAAGTGTATTTATTATTGTTCTTATAAATAATGTTCTTATTCCTTTGAATATTACAATTTTCTATATGCCATTCTTTTCAGATTACCAACAACGATGCCGTTAGTCCTTTATCTCTGGATAAAGAAAAGTTTACATAAATTGTTAGTATATATATATATATATATATATATATATATATATATATATATATAGGGTGGGCCATTTTAATTAATCCACGGAAATATCTGAAAAATGATAAAACATAGAAGAAATGTTTGAAGTACACGTTATATATTGCTAAGGGGGAAAACCATTTCCGCAAAAAGTACCCCTCCCCACTCCCCGGAAATGGGGGTAACGGGGGGTAACTTTGAAATGTCAAATGGGAACATGGGTCAAGTAATACCTCGTTCGAAAGGTCTTGGAAAACTAAGTAACGCTGTACCAAAATTTGTTTCATATAGAGCACCAGTTTCAAAATGGCCGCCATGATATAGTTTGGAAACTCCAGCAGCCGTAGTATGAAAACCATGGGAGGTAAATGAATGGAACAAAATTGAAATACGTAAATATCATAGGGCATATCGAATGATGTGACCTCTGCAATCCCAGCGGCTTCCCTGAAGGGATCTTGTGAAGGGAACTTCAAAATTTCAATGTCCGACCGGACAACGGTTCGGGCGTACGCTTGACCTACCCAATGCTGTTTGGAAGGCAGACTTCAGGGATAGAGAATTAGTGCACTCAGTTAATGCGGATGGCCACAGTCAAGGGCGCCCATAAGGGGGGCAAGGGGGGCTCTCGCCCCCCTAGAGGAAATTATGCTTCGGAATATAGAAAACTCAATAGAATTTTTAGAATAGCTACAGCAAAATTTGAAACTATATTTGAAATGTCGCTTTTTCTTGCCTCCCTTGGAAACCACAACATGGGCGCCCTTGGTCACAGTTACATTTTGATTAACTATTAGCACTCATGAAATATTGTGAGCTTGAGGGAAGAAACAGTGTGTACGTATATCCCCGAAATGCTTTCCGAATAACCAGCACGCATTTCATAGAAGTTTATGTGGCGACGGAGATTAGCAAATTCACACGTTTGTAAGTTCCAGCAACTGCATTATTCGACAACTTCTTTCGTATAACGTTCCTTCTGTTTTCGCATCAAATCATACTTAGCCATACAGATATGCGTTACCATTCAAATAAAATTTCACCTTTTTTAGTCACTACAGCGTCATCCTTACAAACAAATGTTTCAACCACTCCATACCTATTTGTAAGGCAGCCTTAATTTGCGAATTAAAGTAGAGTTCTCATTTGAACTTTCACTGTTACTTTCCACCCCACTCACATACAGAGCACAGGAAAAGATTATTTTGCAGGAATTGGATATCTCTCTATACATTATGGCAAGTTTACTCTAACATTTTTATCTCTGTTGTATCATTCTCGAGCCTTGGAACGCCTCCGAGGTTTTCCTATTTAATTTTCGTTATTTTCATTTATCTCTACCCGTATTCATATTATGGGCACTAGACGTTTTCTTAGACACATTCACCATGTCTTGGCGATCATTTTGAAAACGGTGTCTCATGTCGAAAATATTATTACAGAAGCTGTTTGATATTCATTTGTCTATGTAACATGATGTTACTCGCTTCAAGTTGCTATTTGAAATTTTCAAGTTGGCCCCGGATACCTTTCAGTGGAGTCACCCCGACAATACCTCTCGATGTGCCTTACGTCAGTTACCTACTCCAGTTTTTCTTCTGTTGATTTATCTCCAATCGCTTTCATACTACAGATACTAAACCTTTTCTCTGACACTGATATTATGTTTCGGCGGCCTTTTGAGAACACTGCCATTTCACCTCAATCGTTTTCTCCTGCAAGATATTTGATTTTGCAAGATTTATCGAACGAGGTACCACTCGACTCATGTTACTATTTGAAATCTTGAAGTTAGCCCCCAAGACCCCTTCAGGGAGGCCACTGAGATCACAGGGACCACACCATTCGATATGCCTATGATATTTACGTATTTCAATTTTGTTCCATTCATTTACCTCCCAAGGGTTTCATACTACGGCTATTGGAGTTTCCGAACTATATCATGGCGGCCATTTTGAAACTGGTGCTCTATATGAAACAAATTTTGGTACAGCGTTACTTAGTTTTCCAAGACCTTTCGAACGAGGTATTACTCGACCCATGTTCCCATTTGACATTTCAAAGTTACCCCCCGTTACCCCCATTTCCGGGGGGTTGGGAGGGGTACCTTTTGCGGAAATGGTTTTCCCCTTTAGCAATATATAGCCTGTACTTCAAACATTTCTTCTATGTTTTATCATTTTTCAGATATTTCCGTGGATTAATTAAAATGGCCCACCCTGTATATATATATATATATATATATATATATATATATATATATATATATATACATATATATACGAGGGTTGGAACGTAAATAGGGGCAAGACTACTGTGGAGACACTATGCATTGAAATGTACTAGTGGCGCTGATAGCGCACGTTGTTGACATGCCTACGTAACCTCCGAGCAAATAGACTCGCCTGTCCAACGCCACCGGCAGGCGCACAAGCGAGGGAAGCAGAGTCACATGTGAGCGAACGGTCTAACGGAAAGGTGTCACTATGTTTTCGAAACAGGAACAAAGGAGTTGGATCAAGATTGAATGTACCAGAGGTCTTACAGCACGACAGTATTATCAAAGGCTTCAAGAGGCGTGTGGGGATTCGGCATTGCCGTACAGAACAGTGGCACGGTTGGTAAAAGCCTTCAACGAAGGTCGTCAAACTGTGGCAAACATTCATCTGGCAGGTCGTCCTAACGTCTCTGAAGAAGTACAAGCTGTTGCCGCGTTAGTGGACAGTGATCTACGCCTGACGATTCGTGTGCTCGCCCACGAAACCGGATTAGCTCATACGACTGTGCTTCGCATCCTGAAGGAACGCCTGGGCATGCGCAAAATTTTATCACGATGGGTTCCGCATGAGTTGACAGAAATGCCGAAATGGATGTGTTACGACGCTGCTCAGACGCACTTGGATTACTGTGAGCGCGAAGGCGAGGCTTTCTTACGACGTATCGTAACACTGGATGAGACATGGGCCAGATATTACGAGCCACCACCTGTGGCACATTCAATCTTGATCCAACTCCGTTGTCCCTGTTTCGAAAGCATAGTGACAACTTTACGTTAGACCGATCGCTCATAAGTGACTGTGCTTCCCTCTCTTGTGCACCTGCCGGTGACGTAAGACGGGCGAGTCTATTTGCTCGGAGGTTAGGTAGGTATGTCAACAACGTGCGCTATCAGCGCCACTAGTACATTTCATTGCATAGTGTCTCCACAGCAGTGTTACCAATATTTAAGTTCCAACCCTCGTATATATATATGCTTTAGCATACAGTCATTGGTCATCAAATAGTGAAGGCCACATTGCGATTAAAAGTACAATAATAAGGACGTGCTTCGAAATTTCTCGTAATTGTGTTACTGAAGCGGACGGTGATTGTCTTTTCTTTGTTTGTAAATCGTCATTCTACCGCAAGGTTGCGCCTTTGTAATGCTAGTGTTACGGAACTGAAGACATGTGCAGATCAGTCTGAAATTCTAGGTAAGTCTTATGAAATTCTTAAGGATTCTTCTAACAATAAATCAATCGCTTTCAGGCTTTAAAGTTGTTTTTCTTGTGGTAATTGATGATAATGGATTTCTTAAGCTTTGAAGCACTATATAACAGAATTTCTGATATCTATTTTTTACTTTCTTCATTTTCGGTGGGTGGCTAATAATTTTAACCTGATTACTCTTCAATTACAGTCATTGGCCACGTATGCCAATTACTATGTATTTGCGCAGTAAATAAATGTGGCAATTTAAAAATATCCTTAGCCTTTATTATGCATTTTATGAAACATATCTTTTTCTCACGTTAATCTGAATGTATTTACCAGTTGTTGGCATGGTTGCCAATAACTAAATATATCGGGTGGCCAATCACTATGTACAGTTCTGATTTCTCGATTTTCTGTTTCAAGCTTTGTAGTCGTAATCGCAAGAATGACAAAAGTTGCTAAAATACCTTACGATAAGGATATTATAGACAAGGTTCTCAGTGAGTTACATGCAACAAAAGCATCTCAGAGATTCATAGCAAAGAAATATGGAATTCCAAGAGCTACGTTACAATATAAGATAAAGAACCTCGATTGCAAGAACACGTTTGGTCCTTCCCCTATTTTATCCAAAGAGGAAGAAGAGACTATTGTTCGGTAAGGCCAATTGATACCTGCATTAATACTTATGTTTCTACTTAGGTCTACTAATCTATGTATTCAGTTACAAAAACGGAAAATACAGAAAACTGCATTAATATTTCGATATATTATTATTAGCATTCACTCTTTCACAGTATTCTTCTCAAGCAACTAATTGGAATCATTAGCTACTTTTTAATTAATATTTTTTTATATTCCAGGGTTTATATTTAATAAAAGTTGAATTTTAGAGTTATTGAAAATGCTATAATAATTTCTTCTGCCAGAAAGTTACGTCTATTTTGAAATATTTGTGTAACATTTCAATTTGTTAAATTACACAGATCTTTTAGAAATATTTTTGGAACTATTGAAAAATGTGAACAATATGTTAATTTGATTTATTTCTATTAAAAATTATTGATACGTTAATGAGGTTTTTTAAATGAAGAACAAAGATTTGATAGCAAGTACAAGTGAGCTTTTCAACAATTGCAGATGGATAACTGAGGCATCCAGGAAGGGCTTCCCACGTAAGAAAGATGACATTCTGCATAGTGTAAGTGAATTTTTAACAGAGAATCCTCGTCCAAACCCGTTTAAAGATAATTTACCTGAGAGTGCCTGGTTTAAGCTGAGTTATAATTTATTGTCTTTTTGAAATGATTTTTGGCATAAATGGTAGGCCCTAGATAAATTTCAAAATATTGTTTTTTCTAATCTTGAATATTATTGTTACATACAATACTACAAGAGATTTCTCAAATGAAAGAATAGGAGTGTTTTCTGTTAACTTTGTGTTCACTTTGGAACCTGAAGTCGCTAGACATTTAGAATAATCAACGTCATTAGGATCCTAAGGTATCCTAAAACTGTTCATTGATTACTGTAGGTCTAGTGTCGAGTTTGGGTAAAGGTTAATAAGTTTCTATTCCTAGTCCTCGGCAAAGTTGGCTTAGCTGATACGTCAAGTGAGTTTTATGGATATCAACGAAGGGAATAAGAGGTAATTCAATCGCTTCTTTTACAATATGAGGATAAAATATATTCAATGCATATTTGTAAAACACTTCAGATTTCACCCATCCGTTTTCACTTCTGCTAACTCCCTAACTTTCAGGAAGAGAGTTTAGTATTACAATTGGAGGTCGTTCATATAGATAAACAATCATGTTTACATGTTTTTCTTGACAGTATTATACAATAATACCAACATATTGTCTACAAAGTTTCGGTTGCTATTTTTAATATAGTGTAATAAAGTTACCACATTCCTGCTAACTGAAAATTACATTTTTAAATTTTAGCATGCATTAGGGGGCGCGGTGGCTCAATGGTAGAGAGTTCACTTCTGGTGCATGGGGTCCCTGGTTCGATCCCAGCTCGCGCCAAGTGAACTTTGTAGTAGACAAACACCGTATGCGTGGGTTTTCTTGGGTTCTCCCGTTTTCTCACACTTTCTTCATTCCACAATTTCAATAATTTCTCATCATCACCGTCTCGTTTAGCCTAACCGGCATATCCGTGGAACGTAAAACTCAAAGATTTTATTTTCATTTAGCATGCTTTAATATCAATCTAATTTAAACTGCATGGAATCAAACATTAGTCAACCACTAAGAGATGGCAATAATACTATTGGTGACATTCATAGTATTATTAAACGTGATTTCTTATGTTGTTTGATGTCAGTGTAGAAATTTATATCGGAAACCTAAAATTTAAAAATAGGGCCTATATTTCTAAACTTTATTTCTATTTTATTATTTTATTTTATTTTAACAATATTGCAGGCTTTTCAAAAGAGATATCCGGAACTGACTCAGAGCACTGCAGAAGATGTAGCGTACGCCAGTGCTTGTATAAGTGAAAAAGACATTCGCAGTTGGTTTCAGGAAATATGCAGTTATTTACAGGAATCAGGACTGCAAGACATCCTAACACAGCCATGGAGAGTGTTCAACGGAGATGAAACTAATTTTCATGTCTGCCCTTCGAGCGGTAAAGCTCTTGCATTCAAAGGTGATAAAAACGTTTACGACGTAAAAACGTCCTCTTCCAAAGAAAATCTGACAGTGATGTTCTGCTTCGCTGCCAATGGTAAGTTGTGTCCGCCGATGATTGTTTATCCATATAAAAGAATTCCAAGTGTAATAATAAACTCTGTTCCTGAAGGTTGGGGAATTGGTAGAAGTGAAAACGGTTGGATGAAATCTGAAGTGTTTTATGAATATATAGTAAATATATTTTATCCTTATATTGTAAAAGAAGGGATTCAGCTATCTGTCATCCACTTCGTTGATGGCCACAAAACTCACTTGACGTATCAGTTAAGCCAGCTTTGCAGAGAACTAGGAATAGAACTTATTGCGCTTTACCCAAATTCGACACGTATTTTGCAACCAGCTGATGTAGCTGCTTTTAAATCAATAAAATCTGGTTGGATGAAAGCTGTTAGCGATTGGTACAGGAAAAATCCTAATTGTGTACTCACAAAGGTGAATTTTGCCGAAGTGTTACAGAATGTAATACAAACTTATTTATGACCTGCAGTAATCATTAACGGTTTTAGAGCATGTGGGTTGATACCTTGGGATCCTAATGCCGTTGATTATTCTAAATGTCTAACAACTTCAGGAACAAAAGTGAGCACAAAGTTAACAGAAAACACTCCCGTTCTTTCATTTGAGAAATTTTGCAGTATTGTAGGTAACAATAAAATTCAAAAATTTGAAGAAAATGATAGAAATGGCCTTCAACAGAAAGATGTAAATGAAGACAACAATTTTGTCATCTTGTACAGTATATAGAAAATTTTTAATCAAAACCATTTGAGAGTAACTAATAGTGCTGATGTGGAAAGGAGCCCGAATGCAACACAACAAATACAGACGAATATTGAGAACGATGGTTATGTGCAAGATGAAAGTGTTTACGAACAAAGTGAAAACATTGGAATAATCTATCCTTTACCAAGCACTAGCAATGCAGTTTCACCTAAAGAAACAGAAATCCCTCTTTTGGAAACTCAGCATTCCCAAATAATTGAATACTTGGCCTGGCCCGAAACCCCTAAAAGAAAAGGAAAGAGGAACATAAAAAGAATGCCTTATGCAATAACGTCAGAAAAATACAGGATGTTATGTGAAAAGAAGTTAACAGAAAAGGCTAAATTAAATGAGAACAAAGAATGCAAAAAGAGAGAACGAGAGGAAACTAGAAAATCCAAAGCAACGATGAACTCACTAGCCCCAAAAAAGAGAACAAAAAGAAAATTAGATCTCAGTAACACTTTCGAAAGTGGTAAGAAATGTTTTGTTTGTAAAGGTAGCGATTCTAAGTATCTGTTAATCTGTAGCGAATGTGATAATGCGACTCATGAATCATGTGTCCCCAGAAATCATCAACCAAACATTCCACTCTCACCAGATGATGATATTTATGTATGCCACAAGTGTTTCAACATTGATGATGAAAGTGATGTGCTTAGCACCTTCGAGATTGCAGACAGTGAAACAGAGTCATTGAATGAAATATTGGAACTAATTGCTAAAGCTAATTGAAATAGTAATAGCATTGAAAGGGTGATGTTAAGCTCAACTTTGTTACAAAAAGTATAATATGAAAGAAGGACTAACTGTGAGAACTGTTTATTATTTTTATATTATATAGGCCTAATTTATATAATATTCAAATATTTTTCAAGTAAAGTTACTTTTGTTTTTCTCATAATTTCTACATTGTAAACTTTTAAAACTGTAAAAGAAACATAATACATAGAAATTAATATTTTGTTAACTAGAAATTAATAGATTTTTAAAAATAACCACAAAATGGATTGTTTCATTTTCACAATCCTAAACTACTTTCGTCAATGTAATAGACCTTGGTGTTTAATTTCTAGCCTGTAGAAAAAAATTGTACTCATATTAAGCTCAAAAATTTTGTTTGCGTTTAGTGGACCATCACTAGTACAAACCCCGGACCATCACTAGTATATATCACAAAAAACTTATTTGTGCACGGATACTAGCAAAGTCCAACGAATGTAGAATCTTCAGAATTTGAAAAGAAAAAATGAAATCATTTTCATTATATCTGTAAATTAAACATTTCTTCCCCTCGCCACAGAGAGTGTCCTGTTTCCAAGAGAAGAGAAAGGAAATAGATTTTTTTTATCAAAGGTGAATACTCTATTACTGAATCAAGAAAATGAAACTCGAAGCTTCTGTTTTCTTGATTTGGAATCTGTGAATAAAAAGAGAGGGACCAAAACCCAATCCCTAAGGCAAATTAAATGATGCACAGAATTCAACCTATGGGAATTGTGAATGTAAATAATCTTTATATAAGATAGGTCAGTGTTTCATTCATTAGATATATATGTTATCTTTCTTTGTTCAGCGTTACATTACTTGATGTGAGAACGTCACGTTCATACTTCTCACTTTTGTTGATGTTTGTCTTAACAAGTGATCTAATAGTTATCTTCACGCGTATTTATTTCATTGTTTAAAATGTAAACTTGCGGTGTTTAAAGATGATGATCATGAACGTGTACAAAAAATTTTAAACTTTTAATGAAGTCATTCGACTCTTTTTTTAATGTCAGAGTTTCGTTTTGAAAGTAATTACTTTTCACCAGAAGGTGAGGAGCGCTGCGACACTCTATAAATCTCCTGAGGAAGTCATTATTACCGTCTTCAGCAAATGCAAGGTGTTTTCTATACTTTTAAACAATAATTACTTCCAAAACCCTTTTATACACGCTATCTATCAAAAAATCACCGCAAAACATGTATATAGAATACAATCAATAAAGCAAGCAAAATGATTGCAAAAATAAATGTTATTTTATTTCTTTACTTCCTTCCATTTTTCATCGATTAACCATAGGAGAATTAAATTCTTAGTTCAATGGCTGTTGAGTAATTGGACGTAACAAACTGTTCCATTATTTATTGAAAATTCATTTCGCTCACGAACTTTATTTCTTTTGAAGGCAAGCATTACTCAAAAAAGACAAAAAGCAAGAATCAGCTGATTGATAAGAGGGGAAGAAGAGTTTATATCGCGTGAGCGATTCACCCACAAGTCATATAGGTTGACACCTGCCAAACAGCTTTCCTCCCCTGAAACTCTTACACACACAGCTCTTATACAACAAGTTAACTGCAGCTACTATTCCTTTACAATATCCATTAAAAGCAAATTTTAATACTAAATTGCATACTTTTTATCGAAAAGACAATAAATATGGAAAATTTAAGTATACTCACGTACATTACAGTACCGGTAGTTAGGAAACTGCATTCATACATTTCAATTGTCTGTCTCACTTAAAAAAAACTCTTTTCTTTCTCCTTTGATTTAATTTCAGTATTAATAACTTCAGATTAAATATAATATAATGTAGAAAGCAACATAAAACAAACTATTACTTACTTCGTTGCACATTAAGTTGACTGACTTTCGTAACTCAACAACCACTTCTTGAATATCCGCACACTATGAATCAAGCCCACATAATGGCGACTCAAACCGGCTCGAATCTTGATCAAGTCACTCCAGTGTTGCCATCTGCATAAAATAAATTTCACCATAAATTTCATGCGTATAGAACAATGTTTTTTGTAACAAACGTTACAACTTGTCGCATCGCAATAGTAACAAAGATAACTCTTTAAATCTAGTTTGTAACGCACAGTTCACTATAACTTGATAATGGTATGCACTACACATCACCAAATAAGTTAGTTTGGAAGTTCCATGTTTCTCGTAGTTTGCGTCTCACTTTAAATAAATTCTGTTTCATATACAACTTAAAAAGGAAAAGAAACAAACGCGAACACTCTATCAATGGACAGAAAAGTCCGGACAACTGATGGAAAATCTACAAACACGATGCTGTTCATCAAAAGTTTACTTGGGAAAAGATCAAAGAAACGACCTCCACACACGTTACTATTTTAAACAAACTAAAAGTGGTAGAAATTAATACTTTATGATCTCAACGATGATTAACATAGTTCAAGTGAGTTTCACTTCACATTGCAATTTGTTTTGTTATCTCTTACCGTTATTCCTATATATTTATAATATTCAAACCTAAAATTAAATGAAATGAAATCTTAAAGTTTTACGTCCCACACTTATGCCGGTTAGGCTAAAGGAGACGATGATAATGAGAAATGAATGAAATGGTGGAATGAACGGGAAATGGGAGATCTCCGAGTAAACCCACGAGCACAGTGTTCTTCCAGCAGGAAGAGCATACGGCGCGAGCTGAGATCCCAAGGACCCCAAGCACTAGATGTGAACGCTCTACCGATGAGCCACCACCGGCCCTTCAAATCTAAAATTTAGCAGGTATCTACATCATGTGGTTCCCCGGAAAAAATAGGGATGGGATCGGATTTACTATATTCTTGCAGAACTGAATTCTGGTTATCTATTATCGATTTTGCTTTATGTCGATTAACGTTAAAACTAAAAATGATTTCTATTATTACCAATTTGAAAAGAGAACTAAGAGAGGTGATAGGATATAGGCTATTCTCCAAGCGATGAATTGTTTTCAAAGAAACAAGTTCTCGATCTTACATTTTTGTTCTATGAAACATTTAAAATTCGAAACTGCATCTCGCTATCTATTATCGTTTATGCTTTATGATAATCAGCGTTAAACCCATAAATAATATCTATCACTTCATTTTGAAAAAAAAAACTAAAGAGATGACAGATTTTATTTTGGAACGGTAGATTGTTTTCAAAGAAAACAGTTCTTGATCTTACCGCTTTGGGTGTTGATTTTCGAATTATTCTCAAAATCTTTTGTCGTCTCGTCTCGTTTTGGAAATTTAAGTACAAAATGTATGCCCTGATTTCATCTAGAAGCTATCAGCATCATTTCGCTTTACTAAAGGTACGCAAAGGCTGTGATACAAGAATATAAAGACGGTTTTGTATTTATTATTTGAAGTATATTGCGCAGTGATTAGCGTATCTTTAAACCTTGATAAATCCTCTTCATCGTGTTCGTACAATTACTTTTGTTCATTTATAGGTTTTACACATGAGTCGTGTAACATTAAACAGTGATTGAGATCTAAAACTTTGTGAAATATAATTCCCCATAAATCTCGGATGTGTGAACAAATATTGCTCATAAGTCTCAGATATGTGAACTAGTATTGCCCATAAGTCTCGAATGTTTCTGTATCATCTCGAATTTGAAAATGTACTTACCGATTCGAGACTTGTGTCTTTTCGTACCGAGAAGTTTCTTGACTTATTAACAATACTAGTTTACCAGAGTAATATTATTTTGAGCTATCATCTTCACATCTTCGTAACAAGTCTTTCAATCCCTGTATTTGTACATTTTGTTTCTAGTTTCATATCTCGGTAGTTATTAGATAGGACATAAAATATGAACGTAATTTAAAAACAAAGAGAGAGTAGGAATGCCGAAAGAAACATTTAAATAAGTAACAACCTATTTTGTGGATTTTTGAATAAGAAGTTAAGAAAAAAACTCTATGGAATAGAAACATAAACGTTACCCACGCACGCACAATGTTTGTACACCACAAAGTTCACTTGACGAAAGCTGGGATTGAACCGGATTCCGTACACAACATTTGAGGTGTATTTCATATTCATTCTTCTTGTTCGTTTGCTCTGATGAAGAGCTGTGTTCAAGGTCCGACCCTACCATTAATTAACATTCCGACTTTTCTGTAAATTGTGTATAATGTGGACACCTCCCTCATCGAAATGAAATCCGGTTCACGTTCCTCGTTGTAAGTATTAAACAAGATTAATATGGGATATGAAGCTTCATAAATTTTTTCGTCATTTTTCTCTGGATGCAAAAGTTTACATAAATTGTAAGTATTTACTATATATCTATCACCACAAACATGCTTGTTCATCTATCGTATCAAAGACTCACAAATGTAGAATCTTCAGAATTTGAAAAGAAAAAATGAAATATTTCTTAATTCCATCTGTAAATTAAAAAGTATCTACTTTGGAATTACCACTTCCTTACGTCTCCATTAGATGCTTATCAGCAGTCACATATACAAAAAATATATGATGTATTTAGAAACGTCTCATCATCTTGGTCCCGGGTTCACGATGCACTCTCATATGTAGGAAATCCCACTTACGATAACTTTTTTTTTGATGAATGGTAGTATCGTGTTTGTGGGTTTTCTTAATATTCTCCTGTTTCCTTGCACATGTTGTATTTTATTAATTCTTTCATAATCACTCACTTTCAGTAATTATACATATACTTTAGTCTCGAGGATATAAGTGTTGTTCTCCTATTACTATTCAACGCGATTTTCTTAGAACATCCTGTATAACTTGTGTAAATATCTCATCAAGAGACAATAACAAACGAACATGAATTCTGGAAACACACACACAAGATTCATTAGATACCTAATAGTTCTCTCTCTCTCTCTTTCTCTCTTCAAATACATTTTTATTGCTAACTTAATTTTTATTTGGTATCATGATGTACCAATAGAAGTATACAAAGTGATCTACCACTGAGTCTCCTTACATAAATGTTAAAGGAGATCTTCCTTGTGGATAAGCCTTTATTGTACGTTCCTTTAGCGGCGGTACCCAGGGTTCGATTTCTTCTGAGAACTCCTGAGGTTTGTATTCCACGTTAATTAGTAGTAGTAGACATACGTCTCATATAGCATCGCTGATGTATACGACGTTAAAACACGAATCAACACAGCCGAATCAAAAGTTATGGTGTTGTATTTATTCAATAATGAACGTGATTAGTAAAATAAGATGATGGTGTAAAATCATAAGCATTTCATTAATTTAAATGTTTTATTTTTCGAATTCAAGAAAAGCTTATACTCAAATTAGATACTACTAGTTATGAATTCAAGTACGATTTTGCATCAAACGTAAAATATTACTGAACTAATGAATGATACATTTTCAGAAATGTATAAAATATATCACTTTCAATAAAATCGCTAGACTGAAAAATATGTTTTATTTGTTTGCGTGTTCAATTTCACTAATGGAATAGCAAACTTGATAATGCATGTTTACAGGCAATAAAAATATTTTCATGCTGTTGTCACTCAATTGACGTCATGAAATATATCACTTTCACTAAAATCACTACCCTGAAAAATATATTTCTTCTCTTTTATCAATACATATCTATCTCATCGATACCCTCCAAAGGTTTGAGTATCATTTTCCCCCACCATGTCTGCCTTTGGATCCTGTCAAACAATCCATGCCTGATTGCTTCTACGATTTTTTTGTTTACATAATACTTTCATTTCCAATTTTAGTCTTTCAACATCAATATTTACTTCACCGTCTTTCTTCAAAGCAAGGGACACATTCGGAAAACTAACACTCCTTCCATTATTAATACCTTGCTCATCCAC
This sequence comes from Thermobia domestica, assembly GCF_964235325.1. Taxonomy (NCBI): domain Eukaryota; kingdom Metazoa; phylum Arthropoda; class Insecta; order Zygentoma; family Lepismatidae; genus Thermobia; species Thermobia domestica. Next base: position 136,712,925 of record NC_137471.1, read on the forward strand.
ACATGTATGAATTCCCTCAAGTTCAGTACATGCAAGACATTGCAATTCTACATGATTGCGAATAGCCTTTGTAAACAAACCAAGTATTCACGTACCATATCACTGCAAACTTCACTGTTTCTCACAGCACGTTCAATACACTGTAAAATTCCCAAGAAAGGAAATCATTCGCTTCAATTTAAGTACACACTGTTTCGAGAAGCATGAAATTTTCCTTTTTTCTCTAACTCCATTTTTTAATCCATTAGGTTTCGTACCAACAGTTAATTATTTCGTCTAAGAGAATTTATAGATGTAATTTCCACTTGAGAGTTTAATTAGGCCGAAACAAATGGGATGAATTGTACAAGTCTTTCCCACTCCGACTGATTTAACGTCACTCCAAACACAAGCCCTTTACCAATACGAATCACTGGTTCAAATGTATCACTATCCAGTCCGATACAAATTGTTTTGGTTTTCATTGAACTAAGTCCATATTGAACATTTAACAACAAACACTCTTTCTTATTTACCATAGTTCATGTACAAATACTCATGGACATGTTACTTCAATAGCTGAACAGCACAGAATATGTTACTATACACACTTGTTTCTTTAAGGACGCATGAAGGGGAAAGGAGGAAAATGAAGAAGAAATCCATAATCATGTTTTAACTTATTTGTAATGTCCATACATTTACGATGTGACTAACTCAGTGAATTCAACATCGTGCGTGCGATCGCCATTTAAAATTAATCTTTCTTTCCTTTATACATTAAACATATGTTTCCACCTTGCAAATATGATAAGAATGTTCCAAAATCTGCATCTACTTTTTCAGTAAAGCGTCCTGGTAGAATCACTTTTGTCCTGCTTCAAATGTCACACAAACCTTCTTTCCATATCTGGTTGTAATTAGTTTGCAGTGTACAATACGATAGGTTTTATTAATTTTTAAGTCCTGTAATTTTGTAAAAGATACTAACTATGGTGCATTAACTTTGGTTACTAAATTCATTGACGATGCCATGTTTAACTTATTCATCTAAACGACAGGTCTCTCTCTCGAAGACAAGATAGTATTTTCTCTCTCGAAGACGTAATCTACATGTATGATCACTAAATCAGCTTGTTCTCATTGTCTTAAGAATTCACAGAATACCTTTCTTAACTCTGTGAAGATATACTGAAGCACTCTTCTGCGTGAGCCACCAAACTTAACACATTCACAAAGGACAGAAAATTTCAACCTCATAAGTTCTCGTGAGCAAATTGTGAGAACATGATGTCTTAACAGAGCACACGATCAAAAGCCATTTCTTTGATCGCATAGAAAGTAAATCGTAAACGAAATAAGAATAAGCTGAATTGCATAAATAATGAAATTATGAACTAAGTAAGTCAACGGAGAGTATAATGAGAGAATTTGATTATCATAAGTACAAAGATTTATTACATTAATTTTACAACTAAACTCAACAAAATAATGCTTTAAAAAGTGCTAATGCTATATACAGGCATATTGATTATTTATTAACTTGAGAAAGGCCTACGACTCGATTGAGTGGGAAACGTTGTGTAACCTTCTTACAGAATTTGAAATACCGAGTAAAGTTATTTAAACTAATTAACATATGTTTAAATGAATCTTAAAGTTATATTTTTCACGAACTATGAGAATGGCCTGAAACAAAGATAGATGCGTTTGCGTCCTTATTATTATACTGAGCTCTTAGACTAGTAATACATGGATCTGCAACTTAATGTACGACTCAAACTAGATGATGGGATAGAGTGTGTCAATGATAGAGTATGTTTAGGGTCCCTGGTTAGATTTTGAACGAATAGATTTCTGATGAAGAACGTCGTACCCATGAGTTTTCTAGGAGTACTCTACTTTCACATTCTCATTCCACCGTCATTCTCTTACCTTAAATATTTTTTTCCCTTAGCCTAAATTGCGTATTCGTGGTTCGTTAAACTGAAAGATTTCATTTTATTTTCGAATCAGATAAGCTCCTCTGAGAATTACACTTGTATCTCTCATATCAAATATACGACTGCTAACTATATATATAGTCAGGAGAGGATCTAATATGTAAATAAAATTAGGTTAAAAGTCCCAGGTTAAATGGCCGCAAGTTAACGCTCAAGATCTTCTCAGAAGTTGTTTCGAATTTTAACTCTTTAAATCTAGTTTGTATCAATTTCGATTCACATTAAACAGGAAAACAAATGTTCAACGATAAAGATGAAATCTTTCAGTTTAACGTCCGATGAATATCTCTTTTAGGCTAAGGTGAAGGGATGCTTAATGTAAAGTGAATAATGAAATGATGCAATGAAATGAAAGGGAACTATCCCAAGAGAATCATCGGACACAATGTTGTCCACCACAAACTTACATGGCTTGGTATCGAACTGGGATCCTCTGCATCAGAGGTAAGCGTTGTGCTATATCGCAAGCTACTATAATAACGTAGAAAATAGAATGATCTCAGAGAGTAGGAGACGGATGATTAAGGCAAATGAATGATTAAATAATTAGTAGAAAGACAATATGTGAGTAGCACATGAAAACCCGCGGACAAGATGTTCAGCATAAGCTTACTTCTTCGGGAATCGAACTAGGAACCGCATGCATCAGATGTAAGCGTTCTGCCACAGTGCAGGACAATTAGCAATAAAAATCTGCTTTTAGCCTTTCCCGCTGGTCTACGTAACGCCGTGGTCTACTTACTTCTCTGTGAACGAATGAATATATCACAATTCAGATTATGATAAGGACAATTCTCAGAAATGAGATATGTTTAGTATTTACTCGCAGCTGGAAAAAAGATTATGATAAGGGCAGTTCTCAAAACGAATTGCCTTTATTACTCATTCGCAGTCGGAAATGCTATAGCTTTGAATTTTTCTACAGTCGCACGCATGTATTATCGTGTGTGTGAAGAGAACAAGTACTGTACTTCTCTCGACAACAAAACAATACATGTAATCTGAAATGCTGTATACGTACAATTCTTCAATTCTCAACCTACGTTTGAAAAAAATCATCCGGTACTAAAAGGGACACTAAATTCCAATCTAACGAACATGAACTTGCGTGTGGGGTATTGGCCCTAAGATCATAAGTTCGGTTCCGCTGAGGTGGGAAGGGGGAGTTGAGTATGCACATTTTCATCCTACGTTGTCAAAACATTGTGAAATGCTATGAGAAGCTTCCGTTATTAGATCATCCTCCATAATGGAAGTCAACACATTTTTTTTTTTAAAAAAAATCATAAACTAGGATATTCATCTTAGGAACCTAACGCCCAGGAAACCTTCCCAGGGCGAAAATTTTCCCACAAGGGGCGCTAACACTATGCAAAGCCATGTTTCATTATTTTTATTACTAATCATCGTTTTCAATGGGAATGTGTTTCAAAACTGCACCTGTATATACGGTTTCTCATCCCACGTTTTCAAAAAAATCATAAAATATAATATTCACCTTAACAACTAAGACAAATTTCATACAATCTGGTGGGAAGCTAGGATCATTGAATATCATAGCTTCAGTTCATAAGCTGCAGGCGTGTCAGTGGGGAATACGACTAATGCTAAATCGCTTAAGGGGAAGCGGCGGGAGGGGATAAAAATAGCTACCCGCTATGCGAATGCTATGAGAAGCTTCCGTTCAGATCTTCACAGGAGGGTACGAATGCTGTGGGGGGTTCAAAATAGATACCCAATCCTATGAGAAGCTTCCGAAGGACGAGTGTGGGGGTTACGAGCATTGAACTCTTGAAAGCACTACAGTGATTCGAAAATGAGAAGTTTCGAACGATGAATATAATATACTATAATACATTGGACCCAATCCAAATCAGTATCTATCTATCTATCTATCTATCTATCTATCTATCTATCTATCTATCTATCTATATATATATATATATATATATATATATATATATATATATATATATATATGTTATGAAACATAGCAATTGCCTCTGTTAGCAACTAAGACCATTTCCATCAAAGAACAAATCACGATCTTCGCCAGAGGGTAGGAGGTCCAAAATAGCTATACAATAGATGAGAAGGCGAAGACCAACCAATTGCGAAGCTTCGATCAATGATCGCTTACGCTCTTCGCAGGAGGAACCAGCACTGATGGGGTTCCAAAATACCTACCCAATGCTATGAGAAGCTTCCGTTCTTAGCTTCGCAGTAGGGGTTGCGGCGGGGGGTTAAAAATAACTATCCAATACACGACAAGAAGAAGATGAAGAGGAAAAGGCATTTTTCATCTTGTTTCTAAAGCTGATACCTGTCTAAGAGCATGAACCTACGAATACCAGCTTAGCAACAGCGCAAAGGGATCGTTCCCACCTGCCAAAATTAGGTCAAGGTCAAATTTACCCAAGTAAATTATTTACTACTGTGGGTCATTGTGGGTTGTGGGTCGAAGTGGATCACGGTGGGTGCTGGGTCAGCAAGGTGTGAATCACGGTGGGTGATGTGTCAGTGTGCTATTGGTCAAGTTATCATTGACCCACGACTCCGTTAACTGGTTTGGTTTCGGTTAATGCTTGAAACAGAATGTGTCCGTTTAATTCAGAAGTCGAATCGTAATTTGGTTCAATTTTGTTTGAAAACAGACACTATATTCACACTTTTCAGAATATCTGTATACCTTTTAGAAAAAGGTTCAAACGATATGTAATGGGTTCGTGTCAGGTTAAGGTATTATGAGTCTTCTGTTTCACTTTCGAATGGAATTACGATTCCCCATATTTATATATATATATATATATATATATATATATATATATATATATATATATATATATATATAATTTTAGGAAACATCGTTAATGAGAAATATAAAATACAACTGTTTCTTCTTTCAGATTGGTTTGGGTTAACAGATTGAAAATGTAATCTTTAAGTCTAATGTCCCACGATTATGCATGTCAGTTTGAGGAAGACTATGATTAAACCAAGTGATTTATGATGAATGAATTGGTGGAATGAGAAAGTGGGAGTGCCCCGAGAAAACGCACGAGCACGATGTTGTCCATCTGAAGCTTACTTGCCTTGGGAACGAAACTGGTACCCCACCCATGAGATAGTGTAGTAGGCAGGGTCTCAGTTTCGATTCCCAGGGAGAGAGTCTTTGGAATATTAAGCGTCTCGATGTATCTGTTTACGTGTCCTTGTCGTTCGAGGTTACGGGATAAACTAAAACGAGAATAACCGAATGTAATAGAGATAAGTTATGGAGATACTTTCGGTTAATAAGAAAAAATGGTGGTCTGAGATACCAGGTTCCAGTTAAGGATTCAAATTAATTTTAAGATCACTTTCTCCTTAATGTTCTTTCGTGTTTGCAAGTTTTTTAAAAATTAAATTTGAATTCTCTGCACTATAGTATTTTATCATGACCGAAATCACTGTTTCATCGTTAATAAAATATTGAAATCGTAAACGTTTGCCATTTGCTACATACACGAGTGTTTCTTGACTCTTGCTTAACAGAAAGACCATACAGTAGTGGCTTGAGTATTCGTTTCGTGATTTAGGAGTCTGCGGTTTGATCCCTCTAAGGATATGAAGAAAAATTTGTATCATTTACAATGTTGATATTTATGATGTATAATAACATAAAAAATAGTAAATATCTCTTGTTCTCACAAGTTAGAGTTGTAAGAACTCGAAAGACTTCCTTCTCAGTGGAAATACTGACAACATGACGTCACAGTCTACACTCTCGATTTGTACTCTGAAAACTAAGGGTGTTTAGCAAACAATTCAAGAATACATATGTTGTGAGACATAAATATGTCTGAAACGTTATTATTTCATTGAGGTATTGTTTCTAAGTTCTTCCATTCTTACTAGAAATAATAGTAATATTTTCGTTCGGGATTTCGAACAAGTTCCATATCTGTTCAACCAAAATTTGTAAAAGGGAACTATTGTTATTTTATATTTGTATGTACATTTTGTTAAAATATCAGTATAACGAATACATAATTCAAAGTATTTTACTCAATGAAAGAGCGTCACTATGTATCGTCACGAAGACAAATCCTACAAATTTTCTGTTAGGCATCGGAAGGTCCAGTTTTCGTGTTGTTCAGTAGCTGTCATCTTTTTCGCCATCTTATCCTCCCAAAGTATCTCTTATAAGGGAATTCATTTTTATAGAGGGTCCAAACAGTTTCTTTTTATTTTTCTTTACTTCAGTCTGCTTATTTGAATTTCAATAGGATGTAATTTTGTGGTCTCTAATATTCAGTAATACTAATAATAATAATGGTAATAATAATAATAATATAGAAGGCGAATTTCGTATGAGCACAGATGGTATTAAAATATTTAAAATTGTCCCTAGCATTACGAAAAATGAAAAATGGAATAAAATCTTGGAGTTGTGTGTCCCACGCTTATGCCGGTTAGGCTAAAAGACACGGTGATGATGAATGAAATGCTGGAATGAAGAAAGTCTAACCCCTAGAAAACCCACGAGCACGGTGTTTTGTCAAACACAACGTCCACTCGGCACGAGCTGGGATCGAACCATGACTCCAAGCACCGGAGGTGAACGCTCTACCACCAAGCCACCGCTGTCATGCAAAAGTTACACAATTCTCCGGATTGCAGAGAATTGTCAGGACCGTCAGGTCATATACTCTGCATACGTCCCTACAACTAGTTTATTATTAAACGGAATGTTTGCAGGCAAATTTCATGTAGAAAGTAGAGCTACTAAACTCACAATAGGACTAAGAAAATATGTTTTTAAATAATGGTTATGTCGTGTAAGCTACAGAAGATGTCGATGATGAGAATGAAAGAAATATTGGAATAACGAAAGTGCGAGGAAGCGGAATATGAAGAAATCCTACATACACGGCGTTTGTCCACCGCAATGCTTACTAGGCAGGAGCTGGGTGGATCAGGGTGAGCCATTAAATTCACAACACTTCAGTAACAATAATAATAATAGTAATGGTGTAAAAAGTTTTCAAGTTGCTCTAAAATTTGGTAAAACTTGCTTAAAAGCAGGGATTTCGGGGAAGGGGTTACATAACTCAAGACACACTTCTACAACTACCCCAATTTTAAACGAAAGCGTTCCACTACATTTAGATTTAAATATCAAAGCTTTCCCAAGAAAGATACCTTGGAACCCATTCATTTGGTTATATCTTCTAATACTTAATTTCTGTGCAGTATTCGCTATATTACCGCCTAGTCTATTGCCATTCTGAAGGCCGTCTTCATCAATAGTATTTGACTGCACTTACGGTATACACTAGCAGACCAAATGGTTTATATGTAGTTTACATGTAGTTTTTCTTGTTTTTGTCTTTCTTACCTTAGCTTCAAAAAGCGTTCTGCAAGTTTTTACAATTAACAAATTCCTTATATGCTTTACTTGCTTTGTCAGATTTGAAACTAATTAAAGCATTTTGAGCCTTATCACCGAATACGTACGAGCACGGTAGTTGATATTACATCTGAAAGCGACATGTATATTTCCAAAAGTCAATAACAGTATATGGATTTTCGTTTATAAACAGAAGTTTCTCACAAGTAAACCTTACGTTTGGGTGAATCGAGTTGCTGACTGAGACACATATGAGAAAGTAGTACTAAATGTGGTCAGTATTTCAGTGAAGTTATAGGTGCGAAGCTCCATGGGTTTAGGAGATATAGCTACCAGAACATCACATGGAAGTACAGAATAGTCTTTATACAGTTGGAGGTAAAAGCTCTGTAAGATCTCTTGTAACGACAAAAGGTGAATAAAAAATATATGGGTACATATTAGGACTAGGGGGAAGTCATATAGTAAGGGTATACCTGACGGCGGCCATCTTGAAATCAGCCATTTTCAATTAAGGTTAAGTTTTTAAAATAGGAATAGGGTCATGTGATACATGATTTAAAACGCAAATTTAATCAGAAGAACAATGGTGACGTTAATTTTGATTTACGCGCAATTGGTAAAGAGTTACAGGGAAATTAAATATTGTTGCAGCATATGTATTAGTCCTTTACCTCACCTTGTAAATTTTGTGTTAATGATAATAATTAAATAAAAAGCAGGGGGATAAATATTAGGTCTATGGTAAGAGTTGCTTTGATAGCGGCCATGTTCAAATCCGCCATTTTGAATCAGACAAAAGTTTTAAACAAAACGCATAACATTGACACCTTATTAATAGCAAATTTTACCATAAATCCAACGGTATAACCATTTTTGCTTTATCATTAACCAGCATTTGTTATCGCATAAACAAGTTGCTAATTTAAGGAAAAATGACCAAAGTGGAATTGAGTCATAATTGAACTTGGGTCTTTTTTCCAGAAAAGTCCTCAATTAGTACAATCAATATGTAGTTCAGAAAAGAGTGCATGACTTGCACAAATGCTCTGCTCACAGTGAGCACACCTGACAAAGGCAATCGAGTTACACTTGACACATTTGTCGGTAACATGTCTGTCAAAGCAGTAGTCGTAAGGAGCCATCCATTTAATTTTGTGCTGGTTAATGATAAAGCAAAAATGGTTATACCGTTGGAGTTATGGTAAAACTTGCTATTAATAAGATGTCACTGTTATGCGTTTTGTTTAAAATTTTTTTCTGATTCAAAATGGTGGATTTGAACATGGCCGCCATCAAGGCAACTCTTACCATAGACCTAATATTTATCCACCTGCTTTTTATTTAATTATTATTATTAACACAAAATTTACAAGGTGGGGTAAAGGTCTAATACATATGCTGCAACAATATTTAATTTCCCTGTAACTTTTTACCAATTGCGCGTAAATCGAAATTAACGGCACCATTGTTCTTCTGATTAAATTTGCGCCTTAAATCATGTATCACATGACCCTATTCCTATTTTAAAAACTTAACCTTAATTCAAAATGGCGGATTTCAAGATGGCCGCCGTCAAGGATACCCTTACTATATGACTTCCCCCTAGTCCTAATATGTACCCATATATTTTTTATTCACCTTTTGTCGTTACAAGAGGTCTTACAGAGCTTTTACCTCCAACTGTATGAAGACTATTCTGTACTTCCATGTGATGTTCTGGTAGCTATATCTCCTAAACCCCTGGAGCTTCGCACCTATAACTTCACTGAAATATTGACCACATTTAGTACTACTTTCTCATATGTGTCTCAGTCAGCAACTCGATTCACCCAAACGTAAGGTTTACTTGTCAGTTCTATTATCTGTTCGATTGTTTAAGTACAGCATCTCTCCTTACTAACACGGTACACATTATTCTTTACAGGAATGCGAATTGTAAATATAATATTTACAGATTCGTTGCCTTGTAATATGTCTATTACAGTTGTATATACTAATTTTCTTTAAGGTTTAGGACTAGCACTAGAAATTGAACAACCGGTATGAAAATGGCTCTGAATAATAACAAATGTTCTCCTTATTTATTACATTCATTTATTTTACGTCCCAAATTAATTTTTATTTTATATAATTAAATAATATTTAGGTGAAAAGACAAAAGTTATAATTTCAGAAATATTTCTCTTTGTTCTTAAAATATATTTGCATCTATTTCCATCTTTCGGCATAACATCTGGTAAGTATCTGGAATATACATTTTTTCATTCGCAAAACATCTGCAAAATACCTTTACAAGTGTTTCAAACTTTCCTCCAATCAGAATTATAATAAAATAGTTTAGACCACCCCTCACCTTCCTGAGGTTCCCATATTCCGAAAAATTGACAGATGTTAAAAGAGTCGTGATGGTTTACACAAAGAACAATCATTTGACTTCGCTTTTGATCATAATCGGTTACAGGATTTTCACCGCACTTAGGGCCAGCATCAAGCTAGTAGTCCTTTTCCGACTCTTGAAGAAGCAACAGTGTAGTTCGCGTTTGGCTTTTGAAGAAGCCACAGTACTCTCTTATTATCATTGCTGGGTTCGACATTGGACATTGATGTGAAGTATCCTAATTATTATCCAGTCATACTGAAGTAAGACGTTAGCTGTACAGAGGAGAAGTGAATATTCCATTTTGCAATACTTACAAGATAGTTCGAGTTTAAGGAAAGAAGAGATTAACTTTGCCACTGAATGCAAGGACATATAAGCCGATTAAGAAACATTGGATCAACCTCTTTCATACACCGTGAGACTATGATAAACAGATTAATATCACAACATGTTTCTGCACAACGTCCTGCAGAAATTTGTATGGGATTGTTTAGCCACAGTTGGACTAGGAACCATTGTAAGAGATTCGTCAAGATACGATCCGGGACCAGGTAACCTCAAGTCAACGAACAGTGAGTATGATTGGTTTTCTATCCGGAATGCTATAGAAATTTTCGACAGTCAAAATTTCGATTTTTTATTTTCCCTAAAGCTAATTTATTAACTTTTTTATTAATTTTATTTCTCAACCGGAATCGCCTATCCCTTATTTAAGTTTATGCAAAATGATATTAAAGATTTTTGTCAGTTTCGTGTCATTGTTCGTTTAAGATCATGTGTTACACTGTTGTAATGTATGAAAAGATAGTTAACAAGAAAATAACTTAAATCTGTCAGGGCTTTCTAATCATCCGGAATAATCATTTCACCATGTAGGGTAACTTAGTAGGAATTCCTTCCTTAAGATAATAATAATAATAATAATAATAATAATAATAATAATAATAATAATAATAATAATAATAATAATAATAATAATAATAATAATAATAATAATTGTGTAACAGACTTTAGGGCTAACCAGCACTAGAAATTAAAGAAAAGTTAGTCACAACTTTAGGGCCACATTCAAATTCCTCCCTTCTATATTTCTTCATTTATTTAAAAAAATCCGTAGGTGTACATTCAGAAGCAGTTTCACTTGAATATTAAACGAAGTTAGCAATAAATAGTTTTCATTTATGTATATTTATTTGTAGGTGTAAGTGGTTTTTGATGTGTATTACTATGTTTGTTTGCTTTCGGTAGGATTAGTTAGGTTTTTTATATGTATGTGTCTGGTGGACGATTTAATATTTCCGCGTAATTCGTTTATGGATTTGATTTTTAACAGTAATTTAGTTTTACATTTTCGTCGTTTTGTTTAGATATGGAACTACTTTCAAATGCTTATAATAGATCCCCTCCTATCTAGGAAGTTAGACACAAAATTATCATCAAAATTCAAGTTTGAGTTCCTTCTTAACCGTAGCTTGAGTAATCACTTAAATTATAATTGCACTCTGTAACATCGCTTGTAAATCCTGGAAATACAGTAAACTTTATGTATTAACCCCTCTGTAAAACTAATGGCATGAAATGCATGTAAAAGGAAAGATTAAAGGGCCTTCACTATTTTACAACAACCCGTACTACAGAACCTCATCAGTCCGAATTACCAAATCTCCCTGGTCCTTAATGTGTACCTCAGTGAAGAGTGTTACGGAAGTTATATTCAGAAAAGTACGATAGTGATCGAATGATTGGAAAAGTTTAAAAGTTTTACCCCAGTGATTTTTCTTCTTTCGTTTAATCTAAGTCGAATATTTCAATAACCGGTATAAGTTCCCTCCAATGTTCCAAGAAGTTTCTTTCATTTGAACGGTTTAAAATTTTACGGGTACCACTACTTCACATTATATCTTGATTTTGACTGTTCAGTACAAATCCAGATTTTAGCTATGAATATGATTATGTTTTTTCTATTGAACTTAAATGAACAGTATATTGTGTTATGTGATCGTATCCTAGGATTCATGACAATATTTTCGATTTGGAAAGTGCAAGTATAATTCCGCTAAAGAGGAATACAAACTGCACTAGCTGAAAATCAACAATTCTGCGTATAGACACCTAATATAGCACAGTGAAACGCTAAAATTTTCAAATGATAGTAATAAACAAAAAGAATTCAACTCTTTCATTTTATTTTTTTGTGCTAAATGATGAGAAATAAACTCATTTTCATTTCACTTTCTTTTTTATTTTATTTTCCTTACCAAAAAATGAGAAACGGACTCATTTTCATTTTCGAATTTTGATAACTATGAGAGATGTACTCATACTAAAAGCTTGATGTCATTACTCTTTATTCTTCATTAAACTAGATTTTTTTTATAGATTTCTTTAAAACTATAATCTTATTCTGTTGTATCCATTAGAAGTAACTATGTTTATCACTAATTTTAAGGATATATCCATTTATATTGTGATTTATGAAGTTGCATCCTAACTAAGTTTATAAGCTGAATATCTATCTATGTATCTTTCCCTGGAATAGTTATGTATACTATATAATTTTTTCCTATATAATGGTGAACTTATATATTGCATATAACTTGTCAAATATGTGTTTTCTTTTGCACAATAAATGTAAATCAACTTCAGTAGATTAGTTTCCTTGAAAGTATATTTTAACTAAAAGTTGATGTGAACTATCGTTCGGTATGGGAGTGTGCGTGTATGTGGATGGATGAACTCTTAGTTTTAAGTATTAATCTTTGGGGTATTAAGCACCGTGACTGCACTTATGACAATATCTAAAATATACACCATAGTTCACGCTCGATGGGATATTGTAGACGACTATCTCACTATGGCTCTAAGAGGTGAGGCAACAGAAACGAATAAATGAAATCCAAGGGAATGTTCTTTTATTTGAATTTTTCTTCGATATCTCAAAACACCATGAGCATTATTTTAAAATTCACAGATAAGTTCGACTTCATCGATGTATGGATGAAATTAATTATTACAATGACATAAATAAACATCGCTTCTCATGATCTGAGCTGGGTTTAGGTAACTTCAGTGTGTATAGTTACCTGGATCCAAATCAGAGTGATACGAGTAGTGTACATCACACAGAAGGATTCGAAGTAAGATTACCTCCACTAGTTAGAATTAATTTTGGGTTTTTGAGGTTCTCTTCAATATCCATCCAGTATTTCTAACTTATCCTTTTTCCGTCTTCTTTTTCTCCTCCTTTACTCTTCCTCTTTTAAATTCCTTTTATCTTTATTTCGTCTTGTAAAAATGGAACAAGGTCGTGACTAGGAGTTGTCTTTACGCACACGCCCAACGAAAATAATTTAATTTTATTTTTTATCTTATTTGTTTTTCTCTTTACCTTCGGGAGTCCGATATCAAATAATTTTAGTTATGTCGAGAGAGCAGTTGAAATTGTTACTCTCTACAAATCAGATTCATGACACGTCACAAGACGGTCGCCATGACAATCAAACATTTTCAAGATCCCGGACACATTTCTCTTTCTCATTTTTACAGCTTATTTCTTTTATACGTGCAACACAATCGTAACTGAGAAAGCGTGAACGAAATAGTTTTTTGTATATGAGCATACGAAAGTTTTGAGATACGCATTGTTGCGGCACAGTATTTGAATTCCAACAATTGCGTTCGGTAGTGGTATCCAGAGCGAAGAAGCGAAGCAAGTTTCAACTCGCCTCGCTTATGGACGTGGCCGTATCCCCTTTACTTGTTTGTTGATGTGAGCAGTATTCTGCTGTCTAAAATGGAGCTCGGAAGGGAACATTTTCGGGCAATGATCCTTTACGATTTCAAAAGTGGTTTGAACGAGACACAAAGCCTTGACCGTTTTTAGGCGGCATTCGGGGAACTTGCTCCTTCCCGTGCTACAATTTTTTGGTGGTTTGGTGAATTCAGAAGAGGCCGGACATCACTCAAAGATGAAGAGAGAGCTGGACGTCCGGCAACAGCTGTGTCAGATGAAAACATTGCCGCTGTGGAACAAATGATTCGAGAAAATCCTCGCACAACTTTCAAGGACATTGAATCTACAGTGAATATTGGATCGCCAGCAGTAACAAAAAACCTTCATGATCATCTTCGGCTCAGGAAGGATTCATCTTGTTGGGTGCATCACACTTTGACTGAACAGCAGAAGCGCATGCGTGTGGAATGGCGTTAAGAAATGCTTGCAAGATTTGATGGAGGCAATTCTCGACGCGTCTCTGACATTGTTACTGGTAATGAGACTTGGATCTATAAATTTGACCCTGAAAACAAACGTCAGTCTATAGTTTGGATCTTTCCAGACGAAAATACACCCACGAAAGTGAAGCGACCGCGAAGTGTGGGGAAAAAGATGGTCGCAACTTTCTTCTCCAAATCTGGCCATGTTGCAACTGTTCCACTGTTACTGGTCAGTGGTACACCACTGTTTGCCTAACAAAAGTGTTCCTGAAGCTTCGGAATCAGCGTCCAAGAACTAGATTGCGTGGGATCCTGCTTTCTCATGACAACGCATCCGCACATACGGCCAACATCACAATTCAGTTTTTAGAATCTATGGAGTAAAACTTATGACTCATCCGCCGTATAGCCCTGACCTGGCCCCGTGTGATTTTTTCTGTTCCCCAGGATCAAAGATCGCATGCGTGGGAAGAGATTTTGCAGCCCTGAAGAAGCTGTAGTGGCTTACGAGAATGAACTTTCAACACTTGAAGAAAAAGATTGGCAACACTGCTTCCAAAAGTGGTTTTCGAGGACGAAAAAGTGTGTACAGTGTAATGAGGAATACTTTGAGAAAATGTAAGTATTAAATTGATTTTAAGTATGTAAGTTATTTCACATCTCAAAACTTTCGTAGTGACCCTGGTATTTAAGCAATTTATCTCTAACAAAAGGATCCTTATGCACTTTTTATTTCTCTTTAAGATGCTTGTAAGATATGAAAATACATAATAATATAGCAGCCTTAGGGGGAAATCCTTATCTGTTACAACGACGAGACTTTTGTTAGGTAAATAAGTAACCAAAGTTGAGAATTCCCTGAACTCAGAGGATAATATATTTTGCAAAAATGTATAACATATTCCAATACCAGTAAAACGTTTTTCAGTAATAAACTATGGTTTTATATTTTGAGGGAATTGAAAAATAAGTGCTAGTACATTCCGAATGCAGAAACGATTATTTGAATAATGTTTAATATGCTTATGTGATCCTAAGTTAAAAAAATGTTTTTTTGAAATATAAATTATTGGCATTACCTTTATATATATATTGCGCATTTATATATGTAATCGGTATTTACATTAACAAACTCGATTCACTCATAGAATACTGGGAATAATTGTAACATGTATTCAGGATGGCTCATTTTAATCTTTCTACGGAAATATCTCAAAACGGTTGAACATAAATGAATCAAACAAAAACGCAAAGAACAAAATCCTATGTGGAACATCGAACGATGTCGCGGTATCCCCAGAGCCACCCTTCTTGCGTGTATAGGGTTCAACTTTAAACTTTTAAACGGAAACGTGGCGCGAGTGATGCCTCGTTCGGTAAATCTTTAAAATCTAAAAAAAAAAAGTTGGGGCAAAATATTTCTCATATCGGTCATCGTATTTAAAATGGCCGCCAAGGCAGTGCCTGCATCAGATAAAACGCTCAGTACCACTAATATGAAAATGGTCGAACATAAATGAACAGAACAAAAACTGAAATAGAAAAGGCCATGGGGCACATTCAATGATGTTGTCGCGGTGCCCACCCCCGGGCTGCCCTTCATGAGAGCTCAAGACCCAACTTGGAATTTTTGAATGCAAACATGGGTCGAGTAATACCTGGTTCGATACATCTTCACACACTAAACAGCCTAGTTGAAAAAGATTTATCATATGGATCACCATTTTCAAAAGTGCCTCCATTACATGGGCTCTAGCAGATAAGACGTCCAGTAATACTAATATGAAAATAGTTGGAGGTCAATGAACAGAATAAAACTCGTATGGGAAACAACTGAGGGTATTTATCATTCCACGGCTTTAGAATGATGCTACAGTGAAAAAGATACTTAAAGTACAAGTGACATAATGCAAAGGAGGGAATCTAATTCCTAGAATATTATCGCTCCAACCTCCCTCCGTTGAAGCAGGAAGGAAGGCTGGAAGTGCAAATGAGAATCTTAGTTTTTGCAAATATAATATACGCAACAAAATTACTACTGTAACGAGAAAAAGTAGGTAAAAATCGTGTTAAAATTACATCTTTCATTTTTATTGCAGGCAACGATTTGATGTAAAAACGAATCAATTGTAATGCGAAACAAAATTATCGAACAATAAAGTTTATTCAATACGAACAAGTTATCACTCGTCCCATGTTTACATTTATAAATATCTCTGATTGATGATATCTATCTACCTGATAAAGATCTATCATCACAAACTTACTTGTCCATATATCATATCAGAGACTCTGAAATGTAAAATCTTCAGAATTTGAAAAGATAAAACGATTTTTTTTAATTCCATCTGTAAATTTTTAAAAAATCTACTTCAGAATTAACACTTCCTTACGTCTCCATTACATGCTTAGCAGCAGTCACACTTATAAATAAAATATGACGTACTTAGAAACGTCTCATCATCTTGGTCCCGGGTTCACGAAGCAGTCTCATATGTGAGAAATTCTACTTACGAAAATGTTTCATTCATAAATGACAGTATCGTGTTCGTGGGTTTTCTTAAGATTCTCCTGCTTTCTTGCACATGTTTTATTTCATTAATTCTTTCGTAATCACTCACTTTTAGTAATTATACGTGTACTTTAGTGTAGAGGGTATAATCGTTGTTCTCCTCTTACTATTCAACAGCATTGTCTTAGAACATCCTTTATAACTTGTATAAATATCTTATCAAAAGACAATAACAAACGAACATGAATTCTGTAAGCACACACACACACACAAGATTCATTCGAAACCTATTAGTTCTCTCTCTCTTCAAATAGATTTTTATTACTGAAATCATTTTTATTTGGTATCATGACGTACCAATAGAAATGTACAAAGTGATCTACCACTGAGTTTTCTTACATAAATGTTAAAGGAGATCTTTCTTGTGGATAAGCGCTTACCGTACGTTCCTTTAGCGTGAGGAGCGAGGGTTCGATTTCTTCTGAGAACTCCTGTAGTTTTGATTCCACGTTAATTAGGAGTACAAGACCTACGTCTCATATAGCATCGCTGATGTATAGAACGTTAAAAACGCAAATCAATACAATTGTATCGAAAGTTATGGAGTTGTATTTTTTCAATGATGAACATGATTAGTAAAGTAAGTTGATGATGTAAACGTAATATGCATTTCATTAAAGATTACTATAAATCTTTTTGTTTTCAAATTCAAGAAAAGCGTATACTTAAATTAGACACTACTAATAATGAATTCAAAGACGATTTTTCATGAAACGTAAAATATTACTGAACCAATCAATTTGAATCAGAGATGTATAAAATATTTCTCTTTCAATTAAAATCACTAGACTGAAAAATATGGTTTGTTTCTTTGCGTGTTCCGTTTCACTAATGGAACATTAAACTTGATAATGCATATAATTTTAGGCAGTGAGACATGCTTTACATGCTCTTGTCACTCAAATTACGTCATAAAATATATGACTTTCACTAATGTCACTACACTTAAAAATATTTTTTTTTTCTTTTTTATCAATACATATCAATTTCATGGATATCGTCCAAATGTTATGTATCAGTTTCCCTTCACCATGTCTGTGTTTGGATCCTTTCAAATAATTCATCCTTGATTGCTTCTATGATTTTTTGTTTACATAATACTTTCATTTCCTATTTTAATCTTTCTACATCAATGTTTACATCACCGTCCTTCTTCAAGATAAGAGACACATTCGGAAACTAATGTTCATTTCATTAATAATACTTTATTCATTCCTCAAGTCCAATACATGCAAGACATTGCGATTATACATTATTGCGAATAGTCTCTGTAACTAAATCAAAATATTCACGTATCACATCACTGCAAACTTTACTATTTTTTTACAGCATGATCATTACACGGTAATATTTCCAAGAAATGAAATCATTCGCTTGGATTTAAGTACACACTGTTTCGAGGAGCATGAAGTGCTCCTTTCTTGTCTAACACCACTATTAGGTTTCGCATCACCAGTTCATTATTTCGTCCAAGATAACTTGTAACTTCCACTTGCGAATTTAAATAGTCCGAAACAAATGGGATTAAATGTACAAGTTTCTCCCATTCCGACAAATTTAACTTCACTATAAACACAAGTCTTTTACCAATACGAATCACTGGCTCAATTGTATCCAGTCCAATACAAATTAATTTTGTTTTCATTGAACTACATCCATATTGAACATTTAACAAACACTCTTTCTTATTTACCATAGTTGATGTACAAATACTTATGGACATGTTACTCCAATAGCTGAACAGCACAAAATAATGTCACTATAGAAACGCATGTTTGTCTGAGCACAGATAAGGAAAGAAAGGGAAAAAAAAGAAAGGAAGAAGAAGACGATAATCATATTTTGTCTTATTTGTACATGTCGATACACAACGATATGACCAACTCAGTGAATTCAATATCGTCCATGCTTATGGCCCGTTAAATTAATCTTTTTCCTTTGCATATTAAACATACGTTTTCACTTTGCAAATATGATAATAGTGCACCACAATCTACTTCTACTTTTTCAGTAAAGCGTCCTGGTAAAATCATTTTTTTGTCCTTATTCAAATGTCACACAAACCTTCTTTCCATATACGGTTGTAATTAATCTACAGTCTACAATACGATAGGTTTCATTAATTTCTAAGTCCTGTAATTTTGTAAAAGATACTAACGACGGTGCATTAAGTTTGGTTAATAAATTCATTGACGACGCTATCTTTAACTAATAGATCTAAGCAACAAGTCTCTCTCTCTCTCGAAGACAAGATAGTATATTCTCTCTCAAAGACGTAATCTATATGTATGACCACTAAATCAGCTTGTTCTCATTGTCTTAAGAATACGGGATACCTTTCTTAACTTTCTGGGGATATAATGAAGCATTATCGTGCGTGGGACACAAAGCTTAAAACATGCACACAGGTTTGAAAAAAAATTCAAGCTCATCAATTCTCCTGAACATATTGTGAGAACATGATGTATTTACAAATCATATGAATAAAGGCCATTTGCTTTATCAGATAGAAAGTAAATCGTAAACGAAATAAGAATAAGCTAAATTGCATAAATAATGAAATTTTCAACTAAGTCAGTCAACGACGAGTGTAATGAAAGAATTTTCTTATCATTGGTACAAGGATTTATTTCATCAATTTTATAACTAAATAAAGTGCTAATGCTATATACAGGCATGTCAATTACTTATTAACTTGAGAAAGGCCTACGACTCGATTACGTGGGAAACATTGTACAACATTCTTACAGAATTTGAAATACCGAGAAAAGTTATTTAAACTAATTAAAATACGTTTAAATGAATCACAAAGTAATAAAATGAAAGGGATATCAATACAGAACGCAAAAATATTCCACCACCATTTTCTGGATCTGCTTGAAATTATGTAATTTTAGTTGTTGAATTGGTCAGATTTGTGGGGAAGAAAATCAAACGTTATTTTCTAAATATCAATCTATATTGATCTTGCATATATCTAAAAATTTAACGTGTTAATATTTAATTCCTATACCGACCTATAAGAAATATAGGATACATAGTTTACAATTATTAAAGAATATTTATATTCATATTCTGTAGTAAACATTTATATTTTATACTGTTCGTCCTGTATTTCATACTATAATGTTCGTACAAAGTATATTTGCAAAATAAAAATATGAAAATTGATCGGTTGTTTTATAATGAAATTTCTATCTAGAAAAAGTAGAGGCATAGAGAGGTGTTCTATTTGTCGAATAAATAACATACATAACAAGCATTACTGTCACGTTAGATAGTAATGTGAGAGTTTAGGAAAAAAATTTTACTGGTACCGTTCGTTCCTGGTGTTCCAATATTGGAACATGCCAAACAGCCGAATTAATTACGAAAAGTGGCAGAATTTAATATTAATCGTACAAATAGAAGCACGTGCCTGAAGTTGGCCCCCCCACCTCTCCCAAATTACATCAAACATTGCACAACGTTAGTGCATCGTTAGTGCACGTTAGTGCACTCAGAACTAACGTTAGTGCTATCAGCGTTTACGAGATATTGAAGATTTTTGGTGGGGGGGCCAACTTCATATGAAGTTAGCCCCCCCACCCATCTTTATGCAGACAGGTTTTCACAAAACTTAGCACATCGTTAGTGCATCGTTAGTGCACTTAAACACACTAAGCACCACTGTTAGTGCTAACATATTTTGGGATTTATTCAAGATTTTTGGTGGGGGGGCCAACTTCAGAAATATCAAATTCTATACAAATAGAGGTAGAAACATAGAGTTAACGGCAATCGTTAGTGCATCGTTAGTGCACCTAAACGCACTAAGCACTAACGTTAGTGCTACAATATTTTGGGATTTATTCAAGATTTTTGGTGGGGGGGCCAACTTCAGAAATATCAATTTCTATACAAATAGAGGTAGAAACATAGAGTTAACGGCAATCGTTAGTGCATCGTTAGTGCACCTAAACGCACTAAGCACTAACGTTAGTGCTACAATATTTTGGGATTTATTCAAGATTTTTGGTGGGGGGGCCAACTTCAGAAATATCAAATTCTATACAAATAGAGGTAGAAACATGGGGTTAACGGCAATCGTTAGTGCATCGTTAGTGCACCTAAACGCACTAAGCACTAACGTTAGTGCTACAATATTTTGGGATTTATTTAAGATTTTTGGTGGGGGGCCAACTTCAGAAATATCAAATTCTATACAAATAGAGGTAGAAACATAGAGTTAACGGCAATCGTTAGTGCATCGTTAGTGCACCTAAACGCACTAAGCACTAACGTTAGTGCTACAATATTTTGGGATTTATTCAAGATTTTTGGTGGGGGGCCAACTTTAGAAATATCAAATTCTATACAAATAGAGATAGCAACAGGATTAACGGTAATCGTTAGTGCATCGTTAGTGCACTTAAACGCAGTAAGCACTAATGTCAGTTCTACTGTATTTTGGGATTTATTCAAGATTTTTGGTTAGGTGTCAACGTTAGAAATATAAAATTCCGTACAAATTGATGTAGAAATATGGGGTTAACAGCAATCGTTAGTGCTTCGTTTGTGCACTTAAATGCAGTAAACACTAACGTTAGCATTACCATATTTTGGGATTTATTCAAGATTTTTGGTGGGGGGACCAAGTTCAGAAATATCATATTCTATACAAATAGAGGTAGAAACATAGAGTTAAAGGCCATCGTTAGTGCATGTTTAGTGCACTTAACGCACTAAGCACTAACGTTGGTGCTACCATATTTTGGGATTTATTCAAGATCTTGGGGGGAGCAACTTCAGAAATATCAAATTTTATTCAAATAGAGGTAGAAACATGGGGTTAACGGCAATCGTTAGAGTGTGATTTGTGCACTTAAATGCACTAAGCACTAACGTTAGTGCTGCCACATTTTGGGATTTATTCAAAATTGTTGGTGGGGGTCAACTTCAGAAATATCAAGTTCCATACAAAGTGTCAGTATTTTCAGGAAGCACTAACGAATGCACCAATTACTTTGTTAGTGCTTGAAGTGGGCGCAAATTCACGCTGACCACCAAAGATATTTTACTAGTAGCATCTACACTAATTAAGCACTAATGTTAGGGGTTGGTGCACGAAGAAGCACTAACGATGCACTGAGGATTGTACTAGAAGTGATCATTAGTGCTTTTAAATTTGGCAGAAATTTCACACAGTGAAAAACTCCCCTTAAATTTCTTATGTGAGTTTCCTGAGATGTAACTGGTCATAACTATACTAATAGTGAAGCACTAACGAAACTGAAAGTATTTTTTAGAACCACGAACGATGCACTAAAGAACGGCTTTAATTTTTCGTTATTGGTTGAAGTGGAGGCGCCAAGTTCATGAAGGCTATCAAAGGGTTTTTTTTTTTTTACTTGTAGGACCTACATTAATGAAGAACTAACGATAGGTGTTAGTGCGGTATGAAGCACTAACGATTTCAGTAGAAGAGTTCATTAGTGCTTTTGATTTTGGCGGAAATTTGACGCAATGAAAAATTCCCCATGAATTTCTTATGGGATTTTTGTGGCATATCTACATCAATAGTTAAGCATTAACGGAACTATGGGTGTTTTGCAGAAGCGCTAACGATGCATTAACGAATGGACTTATTTTTCGTTAGTGCTTGAAGTGGGAACCAAGTTCACGCTTGCCCGCAAAGGTTTTTTTTACTTGTAGCACCTACACTAATGAAGCATTCAACTTAGGTGTTGGTGCACTAGGAAGCCCTAATGTTACAAGTAAAAAAACTTTCGAAATTAGCGTGAAGTTAGCCCCCACTACAAGCACTAACGAAAAAAATAGTTTTATTCGTTAGTGCATTGTTAGTACCTTTAGAAGATACAAGTAGTTTCGTTAGTGTTTCACCATTAGTGAGGATATGGCCAATTATAAGTCAGAAAACTCCCATAAGAAACACATGGGGAATTATTCATTGTATCAAATTCCCATCGCATTCAAAAGCACTAATTACCTCTGTTAGTGCAATTGTTAGTGCATTGTAAGAGCTTCTTAGAGCACAAACACCTAACCTTAGTGCTTCATTAGTGTAGGTGTTACAAGTAAAAAAAAACCTTTGGGGAAGTCAGCGTGAATTTCGCACCCACACTTTAAGCACTAACGGAAAAAATAGTGCCATTCGTTAGTGCTTCTATAAAACACTAACAATTTCATTAGTGCATCACTATTAGTGTAGTTATGGCCAATTATATATCACGAAACTCACAAGAAATTTATGGCAAATTATTTATTGAATCGTATTTCCGCCAAATTCAAAATCACTAATTATCTCTTCTAGAGCAATCGTTAGTGCATTGTTAGTGCTTCTTAGTGCATCTACACCTAAGGTTAGTGCTTCATTAATATAGGTGCTACAATTAAAATACCTTTTGAGGCCAGAGTGAACTTAGCGCCCCCACTTCAAGCACTAACTAAAAACTTAGTGCCATTCGTTAGTGGATTGTTAGTGCTTCTAGAAAACACTAACAGTTTAGTTAATACTTCACTATTTAGTTATGGCTAATTACATGTTACGAAACTCACATAATAAATTTATGGGAAATTTTACATTGCATCAAATTTCCGTCAAATTCAAGAGCACTAATGATCTCTTCTAGTGCAATCGTTAGTGCTTCTAGAAAATACTAACAGTTTCGTTAGTACTTCAATATTAGGGTAGCTATGGACAATTACATGTCACGAAACTCCCATAAGAAATTTATTGGGAATTCTTAATTGCATCAAATTTCCGCCAAAGTCAAAAGCACTGATGATATCTTTTAGTGCAATTGTTAGTGGTTCTTAGTGCACCAACCCCTAACGTTAGTACTTCAATAGTGTAGGTGCTACAAGTACAATATCTTCGGAGGGCACGGGAACGTGCCCCAACTTCAAGCACTAACAAAAAATTGATGCCATTTGTTAGTGGATCGTTAGTGCTTCTAGAAACCACTAAAGGTTTGTATGGACTTTGATATTTCTGAAGTTGGCCCGCCCAACAAAAATCTTGAATAAATCCCAGAATATGGTAATGCTAACGTTAGTGTTTACTGCATTTAAGTGCACAAACGAAGCACTAACGATTGCTGTTAACCCCATGTTTCTACATCAATTTGTACGCAAATTTATATTTCTAACGTTCACATCTAACCAAAAATCTTGAATAAATCCCAAAATACAGTAGAACTGACATTAGTGCTTACTGCGTTTAAGTGCACTAACGATGCACTAACGATTACCGTTAATCCTGTTGCTATCTCTATTTGTATAGAATTTGATATTTCTGAAGTTGGCCCCCCACCAAAAATCTTGAATAAATCCCAAAATATTGTAGCACTAACGTTAGTGCTTAGTGCGTTTAGGTGCACTAACAATGCACTAACGATTGCCGTTAACCCCATGTTTCTACCTCTATTTGTATAGAATTTGATATTTCTGAAGTTGGCCCCCCCACCAAAAATCTTGAATAAATCCCAAAATATTGTAGCACTAACGTTAGTGCTTAGTGCGTTTAGGTGCACTAACGATGCACTAACGATTGCCGTTAACGCTATGTTTCTACCTCTATTTGTATAGAAATTGATATTTCTGAAGTTGGCCCCCCCACCAAAAATCTTGAATAAATCCCAAAATATTGTAGCACTAACGTTAGTGCTTAGTGCGTTTAGGTGCACTAACGATGCACTAACGATTGCCGTTAACTCTATGTTTCTACCTCTATTTGAATAGAATTTGATATTTCTGAAGTTGGCCCCCCCACCAAAAATCTTGAATAAATCCCAAAATATCTTAGCACTAACGTTAGTGCTTAGTGCGTTTAGGTGCACTAACGATGCACTAACGATTGCCGTTAACTCTATGTTTCTACCTCTATTTGTATAGATTTTGATATTTCTGAAGTTGGCCCCCCCACCAAAAATCTTGAATAAATCCCAAAATATGTTAGCACTAACAGTGGTGCTTAGTGTGTTTAAGTGCACTAACGATGCACTAACTATGTGCTAAGTTTTGTGAAAACCTGTCTGCATAAAGATGGGTGGGGGGGCTAACTTCATATGAAGTTGGCCCCCCCACCAAAAATCTTCAATATCTCGTAAACGCTGATAGCACTAACGTTAGTTCTGAGTGCACTAACGTGCACTAACGATGCACTAACGTTGTGCAATGTTTGATGTAATTTGGGAGAGGTGGGGGGGCCAACTTCAGGCACGTAATAGAAGCCTCTCATTCAGAAAAACACAAATTTTCAAAAAAATTCAAAAGTAACAAAAAGGGTGAAAACGGGTTAATAATAATATTAATTAATTCACATACTTGTTTTAAGGGAGAAAGGCTTATTGAGTATTTTATTATTATTATTATTATTATTATTATTATTATTATTATTATTATTATTATTATTATTATTATTATTATTATTATATTATTATTATTATTATTATTATTATTATTATTATTATTATTATTATTATTATTATTATTATTATTATTATTATTATTCACACATATTTTATTAAAAAGCTCTCAATTTTAAATAGTATGAAATTATTTAATTCAATGATATACAATTAATTACTTAATTGATGAGAAAACATATTTGTTGGAAAATAAAGAAAACAAATAAAACAATTTGTAAAAAGGAAACGCAAGAGAATAATACAAACTACTTACTATACTACTTGATAAAGATAATATTTACCCAAGAGAAAAATACTATATCGCTTCTTCTAGAGAAAGACCGCGGTGGCTCAGTGGTAGAGCGTTCACCTCTGGTGCTAGAGGTCCCGGGTTCGATCCCAGCCTCCGTCAACTGAACTTTGTGATGGACAAACACCATGTGTGTAGATTTTCTCGGGGTTCTCCCGTTTCTTCCCACTTTCTTTATTCATTGTTCATCACCACCATCTCCTTTGGCCTAACCGGAATAAACGTGGGACGTAAAACTCAAAGATTTCATTTCATTTTTACCTTCTAGAGAAAAGTGACAAAAGTCATAAAACCTAAAGTTCCAAGTTCGTATCCCTCGCGAGAAAAGTGACATAACACGAAGTTTGTGGTTTTTGTTCTAATACACTCTGATTCAGGGATAATTTTAAAGGTATATTTTCAATACTTTTACACATAAAAGAAAAAAAACTATTGTGATTATAAAATAACTTTAAAACAAGTTACTACTTGTGTCATTTTTCTCGCGAGGTATACGAACTTGGACCTCCAGGTTTTTTGACTTGTGTCACTTTTCTCGAGAATGTGATTTATATGTTATTCATGATAGCGAAATGTCTTTTTAAGATCTTAAATTCACTTCTCAACATTGTTTTCGCCCTTGGTTTTTTTAATGTTTCAATATTCACTGTAAGTATTAGTGCATTTTCACTTGAAACTGGCACTGAATATTATTTATACTTCTCTCTTCAGAAAACACGTTCTAACTTTATTATTATGGAAAAAAGTCTTCATATTCATGATGATGATTACGATGACGGTGGGTAGAAGTCATACTGTGCAATAATGATGATGATGACATACGATATCGTTCTTTTATTTTCTAAAATAAAGAAAATGAAAATGAAATGAAATCTTTGAGTTTTACGTCCCACGGTTATGCCGGTTAGGCTAAAGAAGACGGTGATCATGAGAAATGAATGAAATGGTGGAATGAAGAAACTGGGAGGAAACGGGAGAACCCCGAGAAAACTCATGCACACGGTATTTGTCCACCACAAAGTTCACTTGGCGGGGGCTGGGATCCAACCCGGGATCCCAAGCACCAGAGGTGAACGCTCTACCACTGAGCCACCGCGGCCCCCTCTAAAATCAAGAAAATATATAAAACATAATTTAAAATTTATTTTATCTATAATGAACAAATGGAGAAACGATAAGTATAGAAATGTAAAAAAAAAAAAGCTTCCTGTAATAATAATGAGCAAAAATAACAGATAATTTAAAATAAATATTTGTAATAAGAAGTGCATCAAACGAATATCATTTCTTTAAAGTGTAGATGAAAATCATTTAATGCCTTTCCCTTAGCTCCATAACATAAATATAAGTAGGAATAATGTGTTCATATGGATGATTAAACACTTTGAATTTATTATTGGATGGACCTCGCTTCACCCATTCATTGATGAAAGGATTCGTTAACAGGTTGATTATCAATAATGACGTGATTAATAAAGGTGGCTCCAGATTTTAAAAAAAAATCCTTTCCTACTGTTTTAGGGACTTGTTTTACTAATGGCATGACTGAGCGAAATAATCCTCCTTATAATACCATGTCCAACTTGATAAGGTGATTCAACATAAACATTTCCAGTTCCAGAAAGAGCTTCTTTTGATAATATTGCAACTATGAATTATTAATAATTGTTGATATTGGGGCACTAGTCGAAAATGTAGTTTAACGCACTTTGTTCTGAAATAAATGCCAATGGAGAGCCTGTACTATCTCTTATATCTATTTTTATGTATCCAAAATGCCTTTTTCTATAGGTACGTAATGTGGAAGATTAAATATTTCTATTATTTCCAATGCATAATTCACTTGATTCATAATTATGATATGTAATAATGGTGCTATTGTATCTCCAACAAAGACGGATTGAATATCACAATATACGAGGGTCGTTCAAAGTTGACCAAGATTTTCGTACTTAAATAATCGATAAATACACGGATCATGTCGAAACTTGCGGGTGACGTAATGTATTCCTTCTCGAGTAACTAGCGCCGGCATGGCGTATTTTGCAAATGCGCAGCAGTTGATGCGAACGTGGCGGCAAACAGATTTATTGTGAAGGAGAAAGTTAAACCAGCTGAGATTTTCAGATGATTGCAAGCACAGTATGGTGAACAAACGATGTCACGGACAAGAGTGTACGAATGGTGTGAACAGTTTCGCTAAGAACGGGAGCTGCTGACAAATAAAGCGCATGGACACATACGCCCGACTGCAGTCACACCAATGAGTATCGCAGATGTTGAGCAGATGATTCTTGAGAACCGGCGAATAACACTGCGGGACATTGCTGCCGAAGGGGAATATCAGTGTCGGGAGTGTCGAAACAGTCATTCACGACCACTTCCGCAAAATCTGTGCAAGGTACTTTGACATTACTTTATTCTTTGACAAGATTCTTTCACAGTACTTTATATAACTAATAATATAATTTTTTAAGTTCCATTTCCATTTGCACTAAAAAGTACTTGTAATAATAATACTAATATTGAGGGACCAAAACTAGCAAAAAGTAGGATGATTTACGGAAGAAATGAGTTGATAGTGGATTTCAAGTATCAAGAAAGTATCGAACACATTTTTTTTAGGGTAGTAGAGGATTTATACAAACCGTAAAGGTAAGTCGAAGTGATTTTGGTGAGAAAAGAAAGTCAATTGTTGGTAACGAAGATAGAAAACAACGTGCCCTGCGGGGCTCTAACCTGCCTTCACTCGCATACGCTCGCTCGGCAATGCTGAATAAATTTAATGTTGGTAACGTAATTTAACGTATGAAACCATAAAACAACCGCATCGGAATAGAATATCGCAAAAAAGTAGGTGCAAAAGCTGTTTCCCAATGCTAAAGAACAGCTAAAATTAGCAAAGTAATATTAGTGTAGATATGGCCAAATTCATGTAACGAAAAGCCCATAAGGAATACATGGGGAATTTTTCATTGGGTCAAATTCCCGCCAAATTCAAAAGCGCTAATGATATCTTCTAGTGCAATCGTTAGTGCTTCGTTAGTGCATCTTAGAACAAAAACTCCCAACATTAGTGCTTCAATAGTCTGGACGCTAGAAGCAAAAAACTTTTGGGGGGCCAACTTCACGTTAGCCTCCCCCCAGAAAGCACTAAAAGACTAAACCTAGTGCAATCGTTAGTGCATCGTTAGTGCTTCCAGAAAACACTAATAGTTTCGTTAGTGCTTCACTATTAGTGTAGATATGGCCTAATAAAATCCACGAAAAGCCCAAAAGAAATGCATGGGGGACTTTTCATTGGGTCAAATTCCCGCCAAATTCAAAAGAGCTCATGATACCTGTTACTGCAATCATCAGTGCTTTATTAGTGCTTCTTAGAACACCAAGTCGAAACATTAGTCCTGCAATAGTTTCTACGCTAGAAGCCATCTTTTGGGGTGTAACTTCACTTTAGCCCCCCAGGAAACACTAACAATTAAATCTGGTGCAATCGTTATTGCTTCCAGAAAACACTAATGGTTTTCGTTTTGCTTTGCTATTAGTGTAGATATGCCAACTTATATATCACAAACAAAGGTGTCCAAACTCATGAGGACGGCGCCCACGAATTCGAAACTTACGCTCACTCGACCTCAACCTCACGAACTTAACGTGAGATAAGGCTGGTGATGTGAGCATGAGGTTGAGTGAGCTCTAGGTGAGACTGGTGAAGTGAGCGTGAGGTTGAGTAAGCGTTAGATCAGACTGGTGATGTGAGCGTGAGGTCAGACTGGTGATGTGAAAGTGAGTTTCAGTGAGCGTGAGGTCAGGCTGGTTATTTGAGTGTGAGGTCAGACTAATGATGTGAGCGTGAGGTCGAAATGAGTTTATGAGCTGCGGTCGAAATGAGTTTCTGAGCGTGAGTTTGAGTGAGATTAGGTCAAAGTGATCACCTCTGGTTACGAAACTCCCATAAATACATGGGGAATATTTCATTGGGTCAAATTCCCTACAAATTCAAAAGCGCTAATGATATCTTTAATACAATCGTTAGTGCTTCCTAGAGCAGTAACTCTTAACATTAGTGCTGCAATAGTTTGGATACTAGAAACAAAAAATATTGGACAAACGTGAAGTTAGCTCCCCAGGAAGCACTAACAATCAAACCTAGTGCAATTGATCGTACATTGTTGGTGCTTCTAGAAAACAAATAGTTTCGTTAGTGCTTCATTATTAGTGAGGAAACTCACGTAAGAAAAACATTGGGAATTTTTCGTTGAGTTAAACTTCCGCCCAATTCAAAAGCAATCGTAAATACTTCTTAGACCTCAAAATCCGAACATTAATGCTTCAATAGTTTTGATGCTAGGAGCACAAAAAAAAGAGAGCTAACTTCACGTTAGTTCCCCAGAAAGCACTAACGAGAAAATCTAGTGCAATCGGTAGTGCATCGTCAGGACTTGTAGAAAACAGTAATAGTTTTGTTTGTGTTTCTATTAGTTCAGTTTTGGGAGATGAATTTCATTATGTTTCTAATTTTTTCGTATGAAAATGTAATCTTTTTTCCTTGGTTCATACATAAACAGTCATTTTATTATTTTATTATTTATAAATGTATCAACGGTGATATGTATACACGACTCCAAAAGTGCATTACCACCTGCAATTCTCCTTTCCCTGCAATAGCAGGCAACCCATAAAGCTTAGCGGTTGGGTTGGTTGCAAATTCGAAAGGCGTTGGACTAAACCTCAAATTTGTCACAAATATATCAGTGTGGCAAACTGCAAATAAGAGAATAAAAAAATTGGTAAGAATGACAATTCTATTATTCTGACGGAGTTGGATGACATCAAAAGTGAAAAAATGACTTACTTAAGCAGTTCAAACAAGATGAATGGTGAGAAACCGATATAAGAAGAAAGCATTTCTCTCTTTACACCCACCCCACCCTAAAAAGAAACTCACAAAAAGAAAAAGTTTAAAATATAAAGGTTTCATATAAAAACGTAACAGCACAAAAACAAATAGCTAAAGGAAACGAAAAAGAGACAAACACAGAATAGGGGACACCAGTGGCGTAGCAGACTTGCGGTCCTCCCATTCAAGATAAAGAGATAGGACCCTAGTTGTAAACCTCATTGTTATAATAATAATAATAATAATAATAATAATAATAATAATAATAATAATAATAATAATAATAATAATAATAATAATAATAATAATTATTATTATTATTATTATTATTATTATTATTATTACTGTTATTATTAGAAATTCGTTTCCTTTTCAAAATCTCTTGATCTGCCTAAGAGCATGAGTACATATAGCGATGATGTGTGCACGTTTTGTCAAACGACCAGTCCCAAAGGACAAAAGGAATGGAAATTTCCAAGAGATAGAAATAAAAAACATTCTTATGGTAAATTCTAGTTAAAAGTTCGAAGCACTTGCTTTTGCACGTGATTTGTTGTTTCTTTTTTCAAGCAACAGAAAAGTTCTGGCGTCTAAGAAATTATATCACATAATATTGCAAATTTGCAAGTGGATGTATTTACATTGCAATTTGTGGTAATAAAGATATAGTAGTAGTGGTCCGCGTTGGCGCGAATGACTCATCCTCACTCCCTTTTATGACCGGGGTGAAAGGTCAATGACCTGGCCGGGGTCAATGACCTAGGGTACCTAGGACCACCCCCTCTAAATTTTGGCAGGGGTACCTTGGCCCACCACCTAAATTTAGGCAGGGGTACGTAGGACCACCCCCCTTAAATTTTGGAAATTGCCAAATCTAAAAATTTGGTGTGGTAGCCTAGGACCATAGTATGTACCTCTATCAGTATTGGGGGTCTATGTCGTTCCCTTTTATGGGTAAAAAATTGCCAAAAATTCAAATTTCGGAGGTTTTTGACCTAATTTATCCCCTTGGATGAGGTGTTTTTACCCTATATGGCACAGTATGTACCTCTATTAGTATTGGGTGTCTATGTCGTTCCCTTTCATGGGTAAAAAATTGCCAAAAATTCAAATTTCGGGGTTTTTTGACCTAATTTATCCCCTTGGATGAGGTGTTATTACCTTATATAGTTATATGGGCGTATACAGGGGTCCATTATCTTTCATAAGACATGGGTATATTAATGCACCCCTTGAAAAATTTGGGAGGGGTACCTTGGCCCACCCCTTAAATTTTGGAAATTGCCCAATTTCAACATTGGGTATTATAGTATAGGACCCTAATATGTATCAGGTTAAATTTGGGCGGTTCACCTCATTCCCTTTTAGGGGTACAAAATTGCCAAAATATAAACGTAAGCAATACGTTATACCACGTGTTTGGTTTTTGGTCGATTTTATCCCCTTTGATGAGGTGTTATTATCCTATATAGTTATATGGTCATGTATAGGGGTCCATTACCTTTCATAAGATATGGGTATATTTGTGCACTCCTTTAAAAATTTGGGAGGGGTACTTTGGCCCACCCCTTAAATTTTGGAAATTGCCCAATTTAAACATTTGGTATTATAGTACCGGATCCTAACATGTATTATGATAAATTTGGGTGGTCCACCTCGTTCCCTTCTAGGGGTACAAAATTGTCAAAATATAAACGTAAGCAATACGTTATACCACGTGTTTGGTTTTTGGTCGATTTTATCCCCTTTGATGAGGTGTTATTATCCTATATAGTTATATGGTCATGTATAGGGGTCCATTACCTTTCATAAGATATGGGTATATTTGTGCACTCCTTTAAAAATTTGGGAGGGGTACTTTGGCCCACCCCTTAAATTTTGGAAATTGCCCAATTTAAACATTTGGTATTATAGTACCGGATCCTAACATGTATTATGATAAATTTGGGTGGTCCACCTCGTTCCCTTCTAGGGGTACAAAATTGTCAAAATAAAAATTTAAGCAATACGTTGTACCACGTGTTTGGTTTTTGGTCGATTTTATCCTCTTGGATGAGGTCCTATTACCTTATATGTTTACATGAACGTATACAGGAGTCCATTACCTTTCATAAGATATGGGTATATTTGTGCACTCCTTTAAAAATTTGGGAGGGGTACTTGGCCCACCCCTTAAATTTTGGAAATTGCCCAATTTAAACATTTGGTATTATAGTACCGGATCCTAACATGTATTATGATAAATTTGGATGGTCCACCTCGTTTCCCTCTAGGGGTACAAAATTGTCAAAATATAAACGTAAGCAACACGTTGTACCACGTGTTTGGTCTTTTGGCCCAATTTATCCTCTTGGATGAGGTTCTATTACCTTATATGGTTATATGGTTATGTATAGGGGTCTATTCTCTATCATAAGACATAGGTACATTTGTGCACTCCTTTAAAAATTTGGGAGGGGTACTTTGGCCCACCCCTTAAATTTTAGAAATTGCTCATTTTATATATTTGGTATTATAGTACTGGACCCTAACATGTACTATGATAAATTTGGGTGGTCCACCTCGTTCCCTTTTAGGGGTACAAATTGCCAAAATATAAACGTAAGCAATACGTTGTACCACGTGTTTGGTTTGACCTAAGTTATCCCCTTGGATGAGGTTCTATTATCTTATATGGTTATATGGTTATGTATAGGGGTCTATTCCCTATCATAAGACATAGGTACATTTGTGCACCCCGGGAGGGGTACTTTGGCCCACCCCTTTAATTTTGGAAATTGCCCCTTTTACATGTTTGGTATTATAGTATAGAACCCTAATATATATTACTATAAATTTGGGTGGTTCACCACGTTTCCTTTGATGGGTACGAAATTGCCAAATTTTAGTACAACCACGTGATTGGTTTTGGCTCAATTTATCCCCTTGGATGAGGTCCTATTACCTTATATGGTTATATGATCATGTATAGGGGTCCATTCCATATCCCCTTAAATTTTGGAAATTTTCCAATTTAAGCATTCGGTATCATAGTACATGACCTCAACATGTATCATGATAAATTTGGGTGGTCCATTTTGTTCCCTTTCATGGGTAAAAATTACTAAAATATAAAGATAAGCAATATGTTGTACCATGCGTTTGGTTTTTGGCCCAATTTCTTCCCTTTGATGGGGTTCTATTACCTTATATGGTTATATGGTCATGTATATGGGTTCATTTCCTATCATATTTAAATAAGATATGGGTACATTGATGCATCCTTTAAAAATTTGGGAGGGGTACCTTGGCTCATCCACTCGGTTTTAGAAATTGTTTTAATATAAGCATTTGGTATCATAGTACAGGTCTCCAATATGTACCACTATAAATTTGGATGGTCCACATCGTTCCCTTTTCATAGGTAAAGAACTACCAAAAATTAAATTTCGGAGGTTATTGACCCCTATTTATCATGTTATATGGTTTATTACCTTTATATGTTTATGTTCCCTTTTAAATTTGGGAATTATCAAATAACAAAATTTGGTAAACGTTTTCTAGGACCCATTGGTGTTCCTCTTACGGCCAAATATTCAAAATTTAAATATTATTGATCGGCTTTATTATTGAATAAGTATAGGATTTATTACTTTTTTCATAAGACACAGGTGTATTTGTGTACCAATCTTAAATTTTGGAAGGGGTACATTTCTTATTGTCATATCAATAATTGGTAATTGTTCTTTGGGTAAATCATTGTGATCACGTGATCAGTTATTGACCTATGATGGGATTAGGAGTCCAGGACATTGGTACATTGAAACTTTGTAGGATAATTTGAGAATGCGTCATTGGTATTGATTATTACAGCCAAATATAAACGTAAGCAAGACGTTGTACCACGTGATTGACCTTGATGAGGTAGTGTACAGGGATACATAGCTAACCTTATTGAAACTTATGACTCATAGTCTTAAGGGAATACATGCTACAACACTGGCAAAGTTATTGTTGATGCAATTTGATTGGATGATCACTATCTTTCCTGCAATCTGATTGGTTGATCACTATCTTTCGTGCAATCTGATTGGTTGATGATTTTCAAATCTTTGCTGTATTCAGTTTTTAAGTTTTGTTTAACATTTAAAAATCTTGGTTTCGTTCAACATTTTGCACTCACTGATAAATATGATCAAAACCGTTTATTTGTTAATCGAATAGTTAAAAACCGGATAAAGTTTGACGGTTAACCGTGAAACGTAAAATTTTTAGTTTGAAATTTTTTTGTTTAAAACTTTTTGTTTGAAAATTCTTGCTTTCAAATTTTTGTTTGAATTTTTTGTTTCAAAATTTTGTTTGAATTTTTTTGTTTCAAAATTTTGTTTGAAAATATTTTGTTTAGCATTTTTTGTCTAAATTTTTGTTTCAATTTTTTTGTTTAAAATTTTTCGTTTGAAATTTTTCGTTTCCAAAATTTTTTTTCTGTTTCAAGATTTTTGTTTGAAAAAATTTTTCGTTTCCAAATTTTGTTTCAAATTTTTTGTTTGAAAATTTTTGTTTGAAAATTTTTTTGTTTGAAATTTTTTTGTTTAAAAATTTTTCGTTTGAAATTTTTTTTCGTTTCAAAATTTTGTTTAAATTTTTTTGTTTGAAATTTTTCGTTTCCAAATTTTTTGTTTGAAATTTTTTGTTTCAAAAATTTTTCGTTTGAAATTTTTTGTTTGAATTTTTTTTCGTTTCAAAATTTTGTTTCAAAGATTTTTGTTCTAATTTTTTGTTTCAAAGTTTGGTTTGACATTTTTAAAAGTTTGTGCACTTATTAGTAAAGAACCGGAACTGTTTAGAACAAAAACCTTTGACAACATTGTGATGCAATAGTACACGTCAGAAACTGGGGTTGTACTTGAAATGAAAAAACACAATTCATTGAAATGGATCATTTTATTACACTCCACATACATCCATACCAGATAGTGGTTCTGGATATTGTCGATACAATGTATTTTGAACTTCTTGCACTAGTTTGTCTTTAGCATATAATTTTAATTCCAATTGAAGTCTTTTAAGGTCTAATGCAATATCAATTGGTGGAAACTCAATGTCCATTTGATCGCAAATAAACTGTTTATCAATACAGGTATGCACCCACGAACGATGTTGACAACCATCACAATATATAGATACATGTTGTACAATATGCATGACACATTTTTCAAAATAGTACTTTTTCAGGAATATACTTGTTTTGTTGCACACTTCCACTGCATGTTTCGCACACTGAAATACGTTGATGAATTTGTTCCATTCCGTTTGCGTTAGATACACCATGTTGCGAGGGACATGAAATGTACTCTTTTTACGTAACAGCACCATCTTCTCTTCGAGGACTGTACGCAGCACCACTTCATGATTTGAGCCTAATGATTTGACTATGGTCACATTTAGCTCATCATGAAAATAATCGTTCATTTGGTCGATTCGTGAACATAATATTTGCCATTCTTCACAGGTCAGTTGTACACCAAATTGTTCTGCTTTGCCCAATCGAATCACAGGTTCAAATGTTCTAGCACTGATACCAATCATCACATGTTTTGTTTGAAATATATTTATTGGATAATAGCTTGCGAAGATGAATTCTTTATCGTTAGAAGTACACATCTTTCCTCCTGAAAAGCACTTGCTCAAATGATTTCGTGGGATGACACTGTATTGGTTGATTTATAGAACTACGGCTGACGTCATTGGAAAGGAATGTGCTGACGTTTGAATTCATGATTTCATCACAGTTCCTGACGTCATGCCGACCAATCAAATTCATACAACTATGTCTGACGTGTTGATGTTTGAATCACAATTACTGACGAATCCGGCTGTGTACTAAATTCAAATTGATGACTTCGACCCAAGAATCCTTTGTAACATAAAGATACAGATCCAGTATTTAAGAAACGTAACAGTTCTTCTTGTTTTGATGCCTCCATGGGTAAATATCTTGCTGGTAAAATTATATTCTTATCATTTTCAAGCTTCACTACGATTCTTAATCCAAACTTTGTAGGGATCATTTGGCTAGCTAAGATTCTATAAGGTACATTCTGTTGTAAATCAGTAATCTTGGTAAATGATTTCATCACATCACGTGTGTTTAGAAACTGCAGACAAGTAGCCATGATGACGTTATCATGAATACTAACGCGAACGATACTTATATATGATGCA
The DNA here is from genome assembly GCF_964235325.1 of Thermobia domestica. NCBI lineage: Eukaryota > Metazoa > Arthropoda > Insecta > Zygentoma > Lepismatidae > Thermobia > Thermobia domestica. The sequence continues at coordinate 136,749,294 of NC_137471.1, forward strand.
AAACTGATGACGTTGCGTTATCATGTTCTGACGTGTACTATTGCACCATGTTCTGACGTGTACAATTGCCCCATAATGTTGCCAGAGGTTTTTGTTCTAAACAGTTCCGGTTCTTTACTAATGAGTGCACAAACTTTAAAAATGTCAAACCAAACTTTGAAACAAAAAATTTCAAACAAAAATCTTTGAAACAAAATTTTGAAACGAAAAAACATTCAAACAAAATTTTCTTTTAAGCAGTTTCGGTTCTTCACTAATGAGTGCACAAACTTAAAAAAATTTAAACAAAAATTTGGAAACGAAAAATTTCAAAACAAAAAAAAATCAAACAAAAATTTTTTCAAACAAAAAATTTGGAAACGAAAAAATTTCAAACAAAAAATTTTAAACAAAATTTTGAAACGCAAAAAATTTCAAACAAAAAATTTTAAACAAAAAATTTTGAAACAAAAGTTGTCAAAAAAAATTTCAAACAAAATTTTGAAACAAAAAATTCAAACAAAAATTTGAAAGCAAGAATTTTCAAACAAAGTTTCAAACAAAAAAAATTTCAAACTAAAAATTTTACGTTTCACGGTTAACCGTCAAACTTTATCCGGTTTTTAACTATTTGATTAACAAATAAACGGTTTTGATCATATTTATCAGTGAGTGCAAAATGTTGAACGAAACCAAGATTTTTAAATGTTAAACAAAACTTAAAAACTGAATACAGCAAAGATTTGAAAATCATCAACCAATCAGATTGCACGAAAGATAGTGATCAACCAATCAGATTGCAGGAAAGATAGTGATCATCCAATCAAATTGCATCAACAATAACTTTGCCAGTGTTGTAGCATGTATTCCCTTAAGACTATGAGTCATAAGTTTCAATAAGGTTAGCTATGTATCCCTGTACACTACCATAGCCAAATCATTTGGCTCAAATCATGAAGTGGTGCTGCGTACAGTCCTCGAAGAGAAGATGGTGCTGTTACGTAAAAAGAGTACATTTCATGTCCCTCGCAACATGGTGTATCTAACGCAAACGGAATGGAACAAATTCATCAACGTATTTCAGTGTGCGAAACATGCAGTGGAAGTGTGCAACAAAACAAGTATATTCCTGAAAAAGTACTATTTTGAAAAATGTGTCATGCATATTGTACAACATGTATCTATATATTGTGATGGTTGTCAACATCGTTCGTGGGTGCATACCTGTATTGATAAACAGTTTATTTGCGATCAAATGGACATTGAGTTTCCACCAATTGATATTGCATTAGACCTTAAAAGACTTCAATTGGAATTAAAATTATATGCTAAAGACAAACTAGTGCAAGAAGTTCAAAATACATTGTATCGACTATATCCAGAACCACTATCTGGTATGGATGTATGTGGAGTGTAATAAAATGATCCATTTCAATGAATTGTGTTTTTTCATTTCAAGTACAACCCCAGGTTCTGACGTGTACTATTGCATCACAATGTTGTCAAAGGTTTTTGTTCTAAACAGTTCCGGTTCTTTACTAATAAGTGCACAAACTTTTAAAAATGTCAAACCAAACTTCGAAACAAAAAATTAGAACAAAAATCTTTGAAACAAAATTTTGAAACGAAAAAAAATTCAAACAAAAAATTTCAAACGAAAAATTTTTGAAACAAAAAATTTCAAACAAAAAATTTTAAACAAAATTTTGAAACGAAAAAAAATTTCAAACGAAAAATTTTTAAACAAAAAAATTTCAAACAAAAAAATTTTCAAACAAAAATTTTCAAACAAAAAATTTGAAACAAAATTTGGAAACGAAAAATTTTTTCAAACAAAAATCTTGAAACAAAATAAAATTTGGAAACGAAAAATTTCAAACGAAAAATTTTAAACAAAAAAATTGAAACAAAAATTTACAGACAAAAAATTTTAAACAAAATATTTTCAAACAAAATTTTGAAACAAAAAAAATTCAAACAAAATTTTGAAACAAAAAATTCAAACAAAAAAATTTCAAACTAAAAATTTTACGTTTCACGGTTAACCGTCAAACTTTATCCGGTTTTTAACTATTCGATTAACAAATAAACGGTTTTGATCATATTTATCAGTGAGTGCAAAATGTTGAACGAAACCAAGATTTTTAAATGTTAAACAAAACTTAAAACTGAATACAGCAAAGATTTGAAAATCATCAACCAATCAGATTGCACGAAAGATAGTGATCAACCAATCAGATTGCAGGAAAGATAGTGATCATCCAATCAAATTGCATCAACAATAACTTTGCCAGTGTTGTAGCATGTATTCCCTTAAGACTATGAGTCATAAGTTTCAATAAGGTTAGCTATGTATCCCTGTACACTACCTCATCAAGGTCAATCACGTGGTACAACGTCTTGCTTACGTTTATATTTGGCTGTAATAATCAATACCAATGACGCATTCTCAAATTATCCTACAAAGTTTCAATGTACCAATGTCCTGGACTCCTAATCCCATCATAGGTCAATAACTGATCACGTGATCACAATGATTTACCCAAAGAACAATTACCAATTATTGATATGACAATAAGAAATGTACCCCTTCCAAAATTTAAGATTGGTACACAAATACACCTGTGTCTTATGAAAAAAGTAATAAATCCTGTACTTATTCAATAATAAAGCCGATCAATAATATTTAAATTCTGAATATTTGGCCATAAGAGGAACACCAATGGGTCCTAGAAAACGTTTACCGAATTTTGTTATTTGATAATTCCCAAATTTAAAAGGGAACATAAACATATAAAGGTAATAAACTATATAACATGATAAATAGGGGTCAATAACCTCCGAAATTTAATTTTTGGTAGTTCTTTACCTATGAAAAGGGAACGATGTGGACCATCCAAATTTATAGTGGTACATATTGGAGACCTGTACTATGATACCAAATGCTTATATTAAAACAATTTCTAAAACCGAGTGGATGAGCCAAGATACCCCTCCCAAACTTTTAAAGGATGCATCAATGTACCCATATCTTATTTAAATATGATAGGAAATGAACCCATATACATGACCATATAACCATATAAGGTAATAGAACCCCATCAAAGGGAAGAAATTGGGCCAAAAACCAAACGCATGGTACAACATATTGCTTATGTTTATATTTTAGTAATTTTTACCCATGAAAGGGAACAAAATGGACCACCCAAATTTATCATGATACATGTTGAGGTCATGTACTATGATACCGAATGCTTAAATTGGAAAATTTCCAAAATTTAAGGGGATATGGAATGGACCCCTATACATGATCATATAACCATATAAGGTAATAGGACCTCATCCAAGGGGATAACTTAGGTCAAACCAAACACGTGGTACAACGTATTGCTTACGTTTATATTTTGGCAATTTGTACCCCTAAAAGGGAACGAGGTGGACCACCCAAATTTATCATAATACATGTTAGGGTCCAGTACTATAATACCAAATATATAAAATGAGCAATTTCTAAAATTTAAGGGGTGGGCCAAAGTACCCCTCCCAAATTTTTAAAGGAGTGCACAAATGTACCTATGTCTTATGATAGGGAATAGACCCCTATACATAACCATATAACCATATAAGGTAATAGAACCTCATCCAAGAGGATAAATTGGGCCAAAAGACCAAACACGTGGTACAACGTATTGCTTACGTTTATATTTTGACAATTTTGTACCCCTAGAAGGAAACGAGGTGGACCATCCAAATTTATCATAATACATGTTAGGATCCGGTACTATAATACCAAATGTTTAAATTGGGCAATTTCCAAAATTTAAGGGGTGGGCCAAAGTACCCCTCCCAAATTTTTAAAGGAGTGCACAAATATACCCATATCTTATGAAAGGTAATGGACTCCTGTATACGTTCATGTAAACATATAAGGTAATAGGACCTCATCCAAGAGGATAAAATCGACCAAAAACCAAACACGTGGTACAACGTATTGCTTACGTTTATATTTTGACAATTTTGTACCCCTAGAAGGGAACGAGGTGGACCACCCAAATTTATCATAATACATGTTAGGATCCGGTACTATAATACCAAATGTTTAAATTGGGCAATTTCCAAAATTTAAGGGGTGGGCCAAAGTACCCCTCCCAAATTTTTAAAGGAGTGCACAAATATACCCATATCTTATGAAAGGTAATGGACTCCTGTATACGTTCATGTAAACATATAAGGTAATAGGACCTCATCCAAGAGGATAAAATCGACCAAAAACCAAACACGTGGTACAACGTATTGCTTACGTTTATATTTTGACAATTTTGTACCCCTAGAAGGGAACGAGGTGGACCACCCAAATTTATCATAATACATGTTAGGATCCGGTACTATAATACCAAATGTTTAAATTGGGCAATTTCCAAAATTTAAGGGGTGGGCCAAAGTACCCCTCCCAAATTTTTAAAGGAGTGCACAAATATACCCATATCTTATGAAAGGTAATGGACCCCTATACATGACCATATAACTATATAGGATAATAACACCTCATCAAAGGGGATAAAATCGACCAAAAACCAAACACGTGGTATAACGTATTGCTTACGTTTATATTTTGGCAATTTTGTACCCCTAAAAGGGAATGAGGTGAACCGCCCAAATTTAACCTAATACATATTAGGGTCCTATACTATAATACCCAATGTTGAAATTGGGCAATTTCCAAAATTTAAGGGGTGGGCCAAGGTACCCCTCCCAAATTTTTCAAGGGGTGCATTAATATACCCATGTCTTATGAAAGGTAATGGACCCCTGTATACGCCCATATAACTATATAAGGTAATAACACCTCATCCAAGGGGATAAATTAGGTCAAAAAACCCCGAAATTTGAATTTTTGGCAATTTTTTACCCATGAAAGGGAACGACATAGACACCCAATACTAATAGAGGTACATACTGTGGTCCTAGGCTACCATACCAAATTTTTAGATTTGGCAATTTCCAAAATTTAAGGGGGGTGGTCCTACGTACCCCTGCCAAAATTTAGGGGGTGGGCCAAGGTACCCCTGCCAAAATTTAGAGGGGGTGGTCCTAGGTACCCCTAGGTCATTGACCCCGGCCAGGTCATTGACCTTTCACCCCGGTCATAAAAGGGAGTGAGGATGAGTCATTCGCGCCAACGCGGACCACTACTACTGATATTATGATTAGAAAACAATATTGTAAAAAGTAAGTTTAATTTCTTCATCCATCGCAAGTCTTATGGGTCCCTTATACCTAGCCGCCCTCGCCCCGAATAGCGATATCGAAAATTCAGAATGATATATTCATGTCCATATATTTGCAATATCGAATGTTGATATATGATAATATAGATATCGACGATAGCGACGTATCAACATAACACAGGCCCAGGTACGAGAAGTGATGCTTGAAATATAATGGAATCAACAATCAAGTTCTAAATAAGTTGACGCATAACGGAATAATATCCAGCTGACGGATAATATCCGGATGACAGATAATATCCGGATAACGGATACTATACGGATGACGGATAGTATCCGGATGACGGATAACGGATAATATCCGGATACTGGATGACGGATAAGATCTGGATAACGAATGATATCCGTATAACGAATATATCCGGATGACGGATATATCCGAATGACGGATAATATCCGGATAATGGATTTATCCGAATAATTTATAAAATTAAGATAACGGATAATATCCGGATAATAGAACATTCGGATAAGTGATTACATCTGGATGATGAATAATGGATAATATCCGAATAACGTATATGGTTTTAAAAAGATCACATAAGAGAGGAACATATGTCTATTCTGCTCATGGAGTTATTGAAAGATGATCATCGGGCAGTAGTCTTTTATCTTTGAAAGATATTGCTTCTCAAAATGTTTCCTAGTAAATTCCAATTTTCTGGTTTTTGTTGTGAGGCGCAGTGGCTCAATGACTGAGCGCTCCCTGTGGTGCGTGGGATCCTTATTATTTCGATCCCCGGCCAAGTAAGTTTGTGTTGGACAATATCGTATTCGTGGGTTTTCTTAGGGTACTCCCGCTTCCTCCCACATTTCATTCCACCAATTCTTCTAATATCATTGACTTGCTTTAATCATTGGAGAGAGTCTTCGTCCCTTAAGCATTGCAGTGTTGTCGGAAATCAGATCGAGGTCCCAAACATTTTGTGTTGTGATGTAAACATTTGCTGTGGTTCAATCTCAGTATTTGATTACGTGAGATAAAACCATTAACACAGCTATAAATATTGTTCTATCTTGCGCATCCAGGTTTTGAGATTGAGCCAATTCGGGACCTCATTTCTGGAGCCTTGAAGCCAGGAACCGATTTCAGACATTACCCTGTGCTCAAACGAGTAGAATCTTTCCAATCTTGCCATTCGTGTCCAACAACCCCATGTTTAAAAGGGGAATAGAAAGGACCCGCGTCTAAAATTTCGGGACCCCGTTTCTTGCGGTTCAAGGCTAGGAATCGATTTCTGACATCACAATTATACTCAACGGATCTTGAGTTTACTCGGGGCGCTCCCACATTCCGTTCCCAGTAATACTTCATAATCATTCACTTTCTTCATTCAGTAGTTCCCTTTAGTCTAAAGGGCATAATCATGAGATCTAAAACTAGAAAATTATTATTTATTGATTTCTACCTTGAGAACTCTGAGTTCATGGTTTCGTCAGACAATACACAATGTCGATAGTAACAACACTTTACATATAGTATTCTTGGTATATTCCACTATGCTATAGAACAGTTGCTTATGTATCACTAATATTTAAACCTTTTTTAACCTTATGACGCCAACCTGGAGTCCGTGCGTACCCCAGGCTTCTTTATATTTATATATTTTCTCTGTTTGTTTCATATTTCTGTCTGCGACTTAGGACATCTCTTTTTAAGATGTTTTCAATTCACTAATAACAATTTACTTGTTGTACGCTTTTGTATTTAGAAATTATAAGAATATTTGGGGATCCCATGGAACAATCTGTACCATACGGGGTGTTTCATGGTACATTGCGTTATAACTCTACTATTTGAGCTTTTTCGTTCGTTTTTTTTTTGTTTTTTTCTTTTTGGTTTTCAAGTCCAGAGGCATTGTAGAAGACATTAGGTATGGTTTCACAACTTCCTGCGTCGAGATATAGGAGATGATGGATCATAATTCTAAAATATATATTTTCGTGTAATATTTTTTGGGGGGGTTATGTAAACTATTTTTGGCGGGCTTAATTTTGCACGTAGAAGATTGAAATTTTGCACAAACATTCAGTCTACCGAGTAGTATTTATTAGATTTTTTTCAGATTTCTGCGTTAAAACAGAGGGGAACCAGAGGGGCTAAAAGTTGAAAAAAGGGATATTTTTACCCAAATAATCCTGTTTCTACTCATTTTCCCGCCTTATATACATGATGAAGACACGTGAGTCATACTCTCTGAAAGGCAGTTCTATTCTGAAGAGAATGATGTGCGATAAATGGCCCTAGGGTAATTAGGGAAGTGTCAGGGATTTTTTTTCAAAATATACTTCTGTATAGGGGAATTTTGGACATTTTCAGTAGGGGAGATATGTATGTTTTGCCCCACTTTGCCCCTTCCACCCCCTAACTGCCAAAAAAATTATGAAGCCGCCAACGACCATTACACTTTAACACAGAAGGATACCCCAAAGTGAGATTGAATATGCTTTTATGACATTTAAAATCATAAAAACTTACATCTAAAACTTACAACTTATAGTGCCGTCTTTGATTGAAAAAATAGTTTTTGTTTGATCGAAATCGACCCACAGATGGCTAAATGATGATAAGTTAAAGTTAAGTATGTCAATTCGCTGGCTACATCAGACGCGCATACATATATTCAGCTTACAAACCAGAGAAGCAAAGAGTATACAGTCCCCCGCTTTCCCTTCTCCACGCACCAACATACATATATACACATTAGCCGCTCTTCCTTCAACAGAATTTTTAGCTAGCGGCGGACAGGGAGCGCTGTAGCGATGACGTCGTATAATAGCTGTTAGACAACGTCATATATACATATTGAAGCACTCTTTTTGTCTTCACCAGAGGGACCTGTACTGATGACGTTGTATAATAGCTGTTAGATTACGTCACTGAATCCACAAAAAATATCTCTCGAGTCTTTTTCTCTCCTTCCTTCCCATCAACACTCAGTGATAAACTACATGATATGAGACACCATCTATTGAGTAGGTGAGTAACTTCTTGATCATAGCCATCTAGCTGGTAAATATAGCTCAACATGATTTCCTCAACATGATTTCCTCAAATAAAAGAAAGAAATTCACAACTCACAAATTGCACATGCTGTTCTCACTAGATCTTTTTACCATGCAGTGTATCAAACTCAATGTATTTTTTCGGAACGTTCCAGGATTTTAATTTTTCAAGATATCGCTTTAAAACATATCGGGATGAATTCACCCCATTACTAATAAATATGATAATTGTTAAACATGAGTTGGCAACACTTGCAGACCCACCCCCAAATAATGTTATTATTTAATACCTCGGCCCCTAATTAACCGATTTTCAAAATTCAAACGACATTCGACAGAGAAATAAATTTGCCATCTTCCGAATGTATTGTGGGTTGCATACCTCTAAGGATACTATTCCGAATTTGTTATATCTCCGTTGTTTATTAACCGATTTTCAAAATTCAAACGACATTCGATAGAGAAATAAATTTACTATCTTCTGAATGTATTGTGGGTTGCATACCTATAAGGATACTATTCCAAATTTGTTATATCTCCGTTGTTTATTAACCGATTTTCAAATTCAAACGGCAATTAATAGACAAATAAATTTCCTATCTATCGAATGTCTTATAAATTGCATAACTCTAAAGATATAATTACAAAAATTCAAATAACTTTCTTATTTATACATGTGTCTTTAAAATTCGAACGGCATTGTATTCTGTATATTCAAAGGCCTTAGCTTTTATAGTGTTGATACTATAAAAACACTTATACAGTTAAAACATACTTATTATTACAAGTTCGGATACTGATAATGGAATCTTCTGTTAACCTCGTTCTCTATAGGAAACAATGACTTCTTAAACTCTGTCCACTGATCGTAATTCAAGCTGAATAAACAACCGTTAATATCAAAAACCACTTGAATTTCGGTTTGCACATTTTTCACAATTACATTGAAGTTATTAGTAAGAATGAACTTTTTTGGGGATCCATTTCTAACCATTCCATTTTTTACTTCTGACAACATATTTTTGTTCATTTTAGTTCATTTTTTGGATTTACATACAGAACTCAACAGTTGGATAGTTTTCTTTTAAACCAGTGTATTTGATTTTTATCCCATCTTTAACGATCTCATCAATCATTTTATCTGTTAAGTGTTTTGTAAATCTAGGTGGAAGAAAAACCTTAAACTTCTCACACTCGACCAAAATGCTCTTTCCGAACTTAGTTTTAATCTTTTCCATTTTCACAATCGTAAATTCCGTATTTAATTCTAATTCTCTTAATCCAATAACTTGTTTTTGTTCAAGATTTCCAAGCTTGTTTAAAAAATCAACGTGTTTTGCCATCGTATTTATTATATAGAAAATCAATGAACACTCTTCAATTTTTATCTTCACCAAAAATATTTAATCATTTTTATCAATTTCGTTTGATGGAAAAACTTCCATAAAACAATCGTTAATGAAAACAGTTTGAGGATGCAAGGGTATCTTTTCGATACCCTTTAAAGTTGCCTATGGCTAACTGATAAAGGGTCAGTAATACTGGACCTTAGATTCTTGAACCGTCGGGTGAGCAAAACGCTCATCCTTAAAATTTTTATATGTCCGTTGATATTTTGTTAACTATCTAAAACTCTTCTACTACTTTCTCATTCTTAGGATCATATATAAAGTTCTTTCGCCCAATTAAAATCGCATAACATATAGTATCAGCACCCACAGCTTCTGCAAAGTCTACAACAATCTTTATGTTTGTTCTCTCATTTACCGATACATTCTTCCTCTTACTACAATTAATCACATACATTGGTCTGTTATCTATAAACTCTTTAGGATCATAGTACATTTCGGTGTTGCCACACGTTATTCTCTTAAATGCAGTATAATCTTCATACATCTTGAAATAATCCTTGTTAGCAATATCTAAGTTTCTCGATTCTTTTGGAAATACCTCATTCCTCCCATTCTTAAGATAGATATTCTTTACCTTACAATGATCAAACTTACTTGCATCTGCTGTTTGTTTGTCACTTCTATCAGTTTGGAACATTACAACTACGAAATCAGGCATATCAAATTTACTAGAATTAAATTGAGTAGTAACATCAAACTCCAAGAAAGAACCTGCAACAGTCTTTTGAACACATTGATAAGTATGGAATGAAAACATGATTTTGGGTTCTTTAAGAATATTCAACTTTAACTTGTTTTCATAATTAGATTCGTATTCAACAATAGGCATTCTTATCTCCATACTTTTTATTGTTATTTTTCCATCATGAGGAGCTGCTCCCGATCCAGCCCATTTGTACAAGACATCGTTATTGTTGTTAGGCTTTGTAAATGTTATTCTCAATCCACCTTTCCACATAACCTCTTTATAATCACTTAAGAAGCCTGGAATTAATCTTAATGGATACAAAACGCTAAAGTCCTTTCGTAGACCAAGTTTATCATCTGTTTCAAATCCTGCTTGTTTTAGATATTCAACTTCTGGTTTGGAAATCTTTAATGTTCCGACAGCTGTAGATGTTATTCCTGGTAGTTCAATCTTATCTATAACAACTCCATGCTTTCTAACCTCAATTTGAGAAAAGAAGAATGGGAAGAAGTTATCTAAAAGTTTTATAGTATCATTTGCACCAAATGTTCCAACAACTGATGCACCAACAACTTCAAAAGTCATATGACAATCTGCTTTGTGTGGATGTATAAAGCCATCGCCCACATTGAAATCAAACTCAATATCTTTGTTAGCTTCATTCAAATTATTAAATGTTCTTGTGTTAGCTTTAAAACTTTGTAACTCGTAACTCTCAACACTATCCATTTATTATAAAGAAAATCTTGAAACAACGCTTTGATGGGATATACTCATAAAAGAATCATACATAATAACAATTAAAGAGGTCTGATGGATTTGTACCTTTAGATGTGAAAAAATACTTAACAGATAGGGAGCTCCGATCGGTGCTACCAAAAATATACATGTTGAAGTCTTGGACTTTCTCTCGACCTTCCTTTTGACCTTACTTATAATCCCCATCCCAACTTAACCTTAGCATTCATAGCAGTACCAACCCCAAAAGCAGCTAATCGTTCACCAATTGGTGCATTACTACTAAATGCTCTTTTCCATGCTTTAGTTTCCAGTTCTTTATCTGCAATATGTCTCGACTATGTACCTTTATTGTCTCTGTAGTATATATCGTGTTCTTTACAAGCCTCATCTAATGGGTTAATACCTTCATCACCTCTCTCTAACCTTTCTTGAAGCTTAGTCCCAGGCCCGCAAAATCTGAAACCTGGAATATGTAATTCAAATGGGAGCTTATTAATCAAATCATTTACTAATCCTTTTCCAAGCTTTTCATCATTCCAGAATCGTGGTGGTAATGTATTTGAGATCTTAATCAAATAACCTATACCTTTTGGATCATTAGGAATAAATTGTGAAAGCTTACTATTAATCATACTCACTATACCTACTTTCTCATTGTAAAAGTTATGATTACCAGCCTTTTCTTCTCCATCTATAACTATTAACCGATCAATTAACTTTCTCACATCATCCATCCATATATATTCTTTAGGTATCTCTGTATATTGTTTAATTCCTTCACCAGATTTCGGTGTTTTCTTTCCTGGCGTTGTTGGAGGTAAAGTTGGTTTAATATAATTATCCCAAATAGGCTTGATAATATTAATGTACTTTGAACCTCTACTAGATGCTACCTTTTTATCTCGATTATATTTTTGGAAGGCAGCATCTGATTCTATAATTATTTCCTTGTACTGTTCAACATCATCATCATCAAAATCTTCAATGGTTTTATTAGTATTCATCGTTAACAATTCCCATAGACCTTCTGTTCCTTTATAAGTTTTACCATTAATTATCAAATCATCACCATTCACTTTAACTTCCAAATTTCCTATCTTATTTATTATTTTTCCATTTTCTTCTGCAGCTCTTATTCCAAACACAGTATCATTTCTTTTACTATAATATTTCGTTGCAATCTTACCAAATGACTGTGCTGTTGTTAAAGGTTCTACTCCTTCCACTTTGTCGTTAATTTGTTTTCTCATTTGTTTTATTTCTCCCGTTATAGGCGTATCACTACTACTAGGAGAACTATCATAAGTTATCTTTTTAGGTGTTTCTAGTAGACTGGGATCTATTGAAGCCGTCTTATGTGCAACTGGAACAAGTTCAGTTATTAGATTTTTATTTTGTTCTGTTACTTCTTTGATCTCACTTCCCAAGTTTTGAATAGCATCAATTACAGGTTGCTCTTGTGTTTTAAATTTATCATATATACCTGCTCTTTCTTTCTTCCAAGATTTGAAGTCCTTTATCAAGAACTCCTTCAACTTAATATTCTTATCAATTTCTTTCTCATCCATTTATTGTATAGCAAACGAACAAACGTCAATAGACGTCAAAGAACGTCAATAAACGTGAAAAACGTCAGTATACGTCAAAGAACGTCAAACGTTAAAAAGTAAAACGTCAATAAACATCAAACGTTTAAGAAGTGTTTTATCTTGTTCCTATACTTACCATTGTTTACCTTCCTTGTCATATCAATTACTATGAAACCATGATCTTCTTGCCAACATTTTGAGCATATCTCTTTAAACTTATCATAAGACATATCTCCTCCAACAAACTCATTATACACATGTTTAAGATTAGTATCATCTTGCCTGAATATACATAGGAAGTTAACGTTATCTCTTATGAGCTGTTTAGGTACTTTTGAATATGTTTGTGCAAGATAGAAACAGTCTAAATGTCTATGCCTACCTCTTGTAAAATAATTTCTAACAGTATCTTGATTCTCCAAAATGTAATCGTCAAACACAACAACAGAGTATTTTTCACATTCATCAATAGGTACAATAGAATCATTATCGCTTAAGAACGTTGCTATTTGCTTATTGAACTTTAGTTCTGCCTTTTCAAATCGATCTTTTAACTGCTCATACTTTGGTTGATTCATGCTTTTAGAATATATGTAGAAGTAATTATTGTTTAACCAACCTGGCTGTAATAAGAAGTTAAATTGCAAAAAAGTTTTACCACACGCCGACGGACCCACGATAAGGCATCGAACATCATCAGGTATAAGTTCTCCATTTCTTTTCTTAGCTGTTGTTTCTTTTATCATCTCTTTTACATCCCAATTAATAGTTTTCTTACTCATTTATTATAGAGAAAACGTCTCTTTTATGATCTTATTTGTCTTAGAGTATTCACAACCTAGAAACGCCATCCAGATCATGTAGACGAAGAAGATAAGAAAAATTTTTCAGAAGTTAGGGGCATTGAATCAATGCCTCACGTTGGGGTCCACCAGCACTGGACCCCTTTTAAACAGTTTGGAGATGAACTGTAGGGTGAGCGTTTTGCTCACACTTTCAGGCCCTTCACATGTGAAGGGCCAAGGATTAGAGTTCTTTATACAAACACGAAACATTTTGGACCTCCGAATACAGCGGGGCAAATTTTATTATCTTACATCTTTAAGTTGTTCTCTGAGCTTAAGCAACGTATCTTTTATATATTCGCTATCCATTTCACCATTTAATGTTATTATCATCTCTAACTGTTATTTAAATGAGTTAATACAAGTGACAATGGTTTTATATTCGTCTTTTCTTTTGCTTATGTTTAACTTCGAAGACAAACCTGTTATTATAGCACTTCCAGTTGCAAGATACGTTGTTAATATTGAGTAAATTGTTACAGGTATAAAAATATTAATAAACCCAGTTGTTGCAGAAAGTATAACCGATAACGTAACCAAAGTGTAGTATGCGTATCTAACAATCCGTAGTTTTCTCTTTTTCTTCTTTAAACTGTTTTCTAACTTTTGAATGACATCTTCTATTAACTTGATTACTTTCTCTCTTGGAATATCTCTAGGTAAATCAAACTCATTCATTTATTATATAATAAATGGCTAAGGTATTCAAGTTAAAGAGTGATACTTCTGTTTTAAAGAAGAAACTCCATTACGAATTAGACAACAGTAGCAACTTTTTAAGTATAGGACTAGTTGGGTTTTACAGTACATATCTGACACCAAACATAACAACACAAAAAAACAGTTTCTCATATGGTGATAGACAACTTTTTATACCAGAAGGGCAATACAGCTTAAACAGTCTTAATGAATATTTAAAATCTCAATCCATTAACATAACATTATCAGAAGATCATTTAAGAAATAGAGTTAAAATTGAAACTGATAGTAATGATGTTACAATTGGGAGTATAGACACTGTCCTCGGGTTTAATGTTTTTGAAGTTTTAGAAAAGAACAAAACACATATTGGAAGTAAGTTGCCAAAGTTTCATCCGTTTGATACTATAAATGTTCACTGTAATATAGCAGATGGCATGTTTGTTAAAGATACAGAATACACACATAGAGAAACAGGAATTATTGCCTCATTCAAAACAGATGCTGAGTTCAAACATAGTATTATATATGAGCCTACTTATCCATTATTTTTCCCTATATCCGAAGACAAGGTTGATAATTTTGAGATAAGGATAACAGATGAGAATGATTCCTTAATTGATTTTGGTGGAGCAACAACAACTGTACTTTTACAAACCAAGATTTTCTCTTAAATAAATAGGAAGATGTGTTCTATTAAAGGTTGTATGTTTAGTGTTCCTTATAACGAACTAAAGGATTTAAATATTGATCATGTATTAACAAAGAAACAACTTAACGATAAAGCCAAGAAAATTAAAGAAGGTAAAGGAATGGATTTAACTTTAACTACTGCACAAATGAAAAAGATTAAGAAAGAGCATATTTGCGGTTTTATCTTTACAATTCCGGCCATTTTAGCAGCTTTAGGAGCAGTTGGCTCATTAGCAGGTGGTGCAGCAGCGATTACTAAAACTGTATTGGATGCTAAGAAGAATAAACAAGAACTTGAAGAACAAAAAATACACAATATGGCTATGGAAGAAAAGCTGGGAGTACCGAAAACTTACTTTACAATGACGAACGAATACAAGACTTTAACTCAGTTATATGTGGTCATCTTTGTGTTAAGGTTTTAAATCTTCTAAATCAAGGGTATCCTTTTAGTGACGTTATGTATATGATTAAAAATGATTAAGTGCTTTTATGGTTTGTATCCATAAAAGTTTTGCTTTAAGATAAATATGGAAGCTATACACAATAGATTTTTAGATTATTTTGAGAAGCATGAGGATGAATTAGATCCACTAGATAGATATAATTTTTATCAGTATTTTCAGGATGTTAGCGAGATAGACTTAAAAGATAAAAACAACGTATATAATGTTATTGATTTGTGGAAAATGTTAATACCAAACTTTTTGTACACGGAAGAAGAGTTGGAAAAGTTACGTCCAATAATTACGTTAAAGAACTTGTTGTCGAATTATAGCTCTAGGCCATTAGAGTGCAGTAATTGTGGTAGTAAGTCATTAACAAAAGGTATGAGTAGTTACATTTGTGACGATTGTTCTGTAGAGAGTGGTTGGGTTTACGATACTAATGAAGAAATGAGGGCTGCTTGTGCGAGAAAACCATGGTACGATACTACAAAAAGGTTTAAGTTACAGTTATCTCGTTTGCAAGCTTTACAGGATAGAATTATTCCCGAAGAGGTGTTCAATGTGTTAAATGATGAACTTAGAGATATACCAAGAGATTTAATATCAACAAAAGATGTTCTAAAAGTACTAAAGAAAAACAAATACACAAAATATTATGATTATGTCTATTTAATACACTATCACCTTACCGATCAAAAACCATTAAAATTACAACATATGGAAGAAACACTTATAAACGACTTCGAAAACTTACACGAGGTCTTTAGGGAGCTGTATCCGGAAAGAGCATTGTTTATTAACCTAAAATGTGTATTGTACTATCTGTTGAAAAAGCATGATGTTCATGTTGATATTGATTTTAAACACTCACCTAGACAAATAGAGATGTTAAAGAAATGTTTTGAAAAACTAGGATGGGCATTTTCTGTATAATAAATGAGTATGGATATATTTGGTAATGTTAAAGATAGAAAAGATAATGTTGATATTAGCGAAGAAAAATTAAAATTGTTGGAGAATTTAAATGATGTTGTTAGCGTAAGTCAACTTAGGTCAATAGAAGCCCAATTAAAGAACGATAGAAAACGACTTGAAGATGCATTAGAAACGTTACAAGACACATACATCAAGAAAGAAGATTTTCAAAAGATCAGGATGGATACTACTAAATTGATTATGCAGAAAGAAACCATACCTCTATTATGTCGATTGAGAGCTAAAAACGTTAAGGAGCCAATCTTTAGAATATTTAATCTCTCTAATGGTTACAAATTTCTCTATAATGGGAAAATAATGCACATGGAGTTAAGTTTGGATAAATACTTTCTAGAGATATATTTGGGTGATACTTTGATTGAAAATTTACCTTTTAACTTTAACAAGAGTGATATAATTACAATTAAACCAAATAAAAATTCAGCTATGGAAGAAGGGCAATTATTATTTGTTGTAATGTACATAGAAAGAGAGCTTTCCTAAGGACGTTTGCTATATAATAAATATGGATATCTTTGGTAATGTTAAAATGACATCAGAGTTAGACAGTACAGTTGTGAGAAAAGATATTGCTATGTTGAAAGAAGAGCTTAACTTCATCAAACGGAGTTATGTTATAGAGCTTCATAGTGGATTGATATCAGAAAATGTTGAAACTCCGTTCTTTTTAATACATAATCTATCTATCACATACAAATTTCTTTATAAAGGTAGGATAATGCATATAGAGTCATCTTACAATACGTATTATATAGATATATATTTAAATGATTCTCTAGTTGAAACTTTTCCATTGCACTTTAATACAAATGATAATTTAGCAGTTAGACCATCTAAAGATTCTGATCTGAAACATGGTAAATTACTATTGCTTCTTATGCATGTAGAAAGAGAAGACGAAGATAGTGATGATGATGGTGAGAATGTTGATAGCATAATATTAAACAGCGATAGTTATTACAGGATGTATTGTGTTAAGTGTAATAAATCGACAGATACGAAGAAAGATACTATTAGAATTGAACAAACAAAGAATAGAAGATATCTAAAGAAAGGTATTTGTTCTGTATGTGGTGTTACTAAAACTCAATTCGTTAAAAAGCCTGATTGACTAGAAGAAGGTAAAGGTGTTAGAGAAGACATTATAGAAAAAATTCACAAACCATCTAGAAAAAAACTTTGACAGATTAAGTGTAGTTATAAAAGGTATCGATGATCTTTGGCAAGCTGATCTTGTAGATCTTGGATAGTGGAGTATTAAAAGGTGTTTCCAAAATCAATAAAGGTTATAAATATTTGCTAACAATTATAGATGTGTTCTCGAAATATGCGTTTGCTGTTCCTGTTAAAGATAAGAGTGGTAAGAATGTTACAGAAGCATTCGAATCCATATTAAGAACAAGGAAACCTAGTAACTTACAAACAGATCAAGGTAAAGAGTTTTACAATAAAGAGTTTAAGAAGTTAATGGATGAAAATAAGATTAATCACTACTCAACCTATAGTGGTAAGAAAGCTTCTATTGTTGAGAGATTTAATCGAACGCTTAAACAGAACATGTGGAAAAGATTCACAACACAAGGGAATTATAAATGGATAGATACATTACCAACACTAGTTAAAGAGTATAATCATCAAATTCATAGAACAATTGGCTTAAAGCCTGTAGAAGTTAGTAAGAAGAATGAGCAAACAATATTGGAGAAAGTGTATCAAAAAGAATATAAGCGTGTTAAGCCCAAATACAAGTTAGGTGATCATGTTCGTATAAGTAAGTCGAAAGGGTTATTTGAGAAAGGATATACACCTAATTGGTCAACAGAAGTATTTGTTATTAGTGAAGTTATTCCATCTAATCCACTTACATATAGAATTAAAGATTCAGAAGAAGAGGATGTGCAAGGTAGATTTTACGAACCAGAACTATTAAAGACGAAACATAAGGATGAATACTTGGTGGAAAGGTGTTAAGAAAGAAAGGTGACAAAGTATATGTTAAATCGTTAAGGTTTGATGATTCGCATAATAGTTGGATAGATAAGAGTAATGTTGTAGTGTAAATATAAATTTTTGTCTTTTATGGTTATTATGCCATAAAAGGATAGTTTGAACGAGATAAGGGGATAACGAAACGACACCCCTCATAGCATATTTCCGGGGTCGGTATTTCGACTGTGGAAATTATCAAAAAATAAGTGGACCGAATTCGGGCTGATAAAATTATTAAAAATTAGCAACACAAAAAACTTCGAAGTCCCTGGCGGCCACTTCAGAAACTCATCAATACGTTGAGTTTTTGCTGGCTTGGATGTAGGCCAGCTAATTTTTGAATTGATAAGATACTACGATCAAAAAAGCGTAGGTTGACTTTCCAGCAGACGCTCTACTTATCAAATAACAGGAGGAGCAATGGAGCACTTTTGCTCTGTTGCTCTACGTAAAAATTAAGTGGAGCAGATATGCTCCGGTAAAAATAAAGAGAAATCTAGCTTTCAAACTAAGAACTCTAAAGAATTAGTAAAATTTTATAAAAGGATAGTTTGAACGAGATAAGGGGGTAACGAAACGCTACCCTCATAGCATATATTTCCAGCGCTGGAATTCCAGCTGTAGAAATTATCAAAAAAGGCGATGGGGACAATTCTACCAACCGCTCTATGTACACAATCAAAGGTGGAGAAAGAGAGACAAATATAAAGTTAACAGGAACATAACGAAAATGATTAAATAAACATTTTTATATAATAAATATGAGTACTATGGATAATTCTCCTAGTTTAAACGATATTTGCTACGAGCAGATTAAAGACAATTATTGGTATGGTGTTTTTGGTGATTTTAAACTGATTATAGATAAGAGTACAGGATATTTCAACGCTACTAAGTTGTGTCAGATCAATGGTAGAAGGTTTGATTATTGGTTAGAAAACAAACACTCTAAGGAGCTTATTGAATATTACAGTACAAAGTTTGCTTCCCAGGGAGTCGGGGAGCTAAAGCCTTCTTATTACATTCAACTCGTAGGAAGATCCAAACTCACCAATCTTATATATATATGTACACAAGAGAATTTTCCTTAACATTGCTTCATGGTTGTCGTTTGACTTTTACGATAAATACACTGTTATTATTGAAGATTTTTTTATTCAAGACTTTAAACATCTCCAACAAAACACAACCGCCCTAGAAGCAAGAGTTGAAGAAGTAGAACAGCTAATGGCTGACTTCAAAATACACAACGAAGAACAAGCAAAGGAGATAACAAAGCTCAAGACCATAGCAGCCGAACATACAGAAGATTCGGAGAAAGTACACAAACTAGTTATTGTTAAAAAGAACCTCACGGCTGGTCAGCTTCAAGACATAGTAGACAAGTACGACACAGACAAACATGATCAGGTTAGGCGTTACGAGTCATACAAATATTGGGTTGGAAGGGTTCAGCAGCGTAACGTCAAGGCAAGACTCCAGTGTCTCAAAGAAAAGTACCCAAGAATGTCAGTGCTATCAGAAACCAAAGATCCAAACTCGGTCAACCTCCTAAACAAAGTCAAAGAAAAATACAGCTGTGTTGTTTCGTATGGTTGTCATGTGGATATTGAAGAAGACGACGAGTTTATTGTTGACTTGTTTTTGAGTATAAGAGACAATTAACAATAAGTTGTGTGTTTAGACATTTGTAAAGGTTACAACTTTTATGGTATAATAGCCATAAAAGATAATTAGTTATACATTACCCTGTGCTGCAACAGTGAATGCTACATTCAACATATCACCTAAATTGGGATTATTATGATATTTTCTTATTATAGCTCTCCAATCCACAAAATATTTATATGCATATATAAAGTCTATAGATAGGTCTTGATAAGTTGAAATATTAACCCAATGAACTCTGCTTTCAAACTCTGCAATAAATTCTTCTGTTAAATTTTGAGACATTGAAATCATTTCCCAATCTACTTTGTCAGCGTAATCTCTTATAAGGTTTTCTGATAATTGACGAGTTCCAGATATGTACCACCAATTAACTCTATCTGCATGTTCTCGTATAAAGGCTTCAGAGAGTTCGTTTTTGTAAGATATAGCATCAAAATCAACTTTATCTATAAACTCATTAATAAATTCTTCAGATAGCTTTTGATTATACGATACTTCTTTCCAATCAACTCTATCCGCAAATTCTCTTATAAAGTCTTCTGATAAGTCTTGGCTTCCTGAAATAATCTCCCAATCAACTTTATCAGCTAATTCTCTTATAAACTCTTCCGATAACTCTTTCCATAAACATATTTCACTCAAATTAACTTTCGACAGATATTTGCGTATGAAATCTTCTGTAATGTGATCATAGTTATATTCCTCCTCATAATCATCATAACCTATAGATAACCATTGTTCATCAGTCAGTGAATCTAATATTTCATCTGACAAGTTCATAACGTTCGCATAGAGAATGTTTTGTGTAAGAAATGAGTTGTTTTCTTTAGTGGCTTTCATGAACAAATGATCTAACATACCTATGGACACGCTAAAATTTATTTTGTCTTCATCATTATAACCACCAATATCTAAATATTTACATACACAATCAAATACAGGTTTGTAAGACAATATTTCCTTAGCACTAGTCATGTTTGTTTTTTATTCTTAGATTTAAATTTATTTGATTTTTGTTGGTTTTCTATATAACAAATATGGAGAAAGATTTTGATTTATTACATGATAGACTTGAACTAATTCATCATGATCTTAAACTCTTAGCAAGACTACTAGAGAAGCAGATACTGTTAAAGGAAAAAGAGTTATTAGTAATGCAACAAAAAACATCTGATTTGAGTAGTGATGATGAATACAAATAAGGTAGTGATGATTATGATTATGATGATGAGTAAGCTTACAAAAATGATTCAGTTTTAAATGTGTATATGTGACTTTGATGGGTCTTCCCATGAAAGTTCTAGACTAACACAACGAGGAAACATATGTAGGCAATGGCAGACGCGTGCAGATGTTTAAACGATGTGTTAGAAAAAATAAAAATGAGCTGAAATAACCCGGTGAAGAGTACTAACGAAGATTTTCTATATAATAAATAAGATGAGTAATTATAATAAGTTTACTGTAATAGAGTTAAGACGACAATGTAAAGAGAGGGGGATCAGAAGATATTCCCGATTAAGAAAAGCAGAACTGATATACCTTCTTAAACAACATGATGATGAACAAAGCAGAAGGCAGATTAGAAATATATTCCCATTTAAACAAGAAGTAATTGAAGAACCGAAGCCAGCACGTATACCCATCAAAGTTGAATTAGAAGAAACAGCACTCAAGAAGCGTTTACAAACCATTAAAGTTGAAAACACAGGAGGATATAAAGACCCAATAAAATTTTTAGATACAAGTGGAAGAGTTGCTATTAACAAAATCAAAGAGGAATTAAAATTTCACCCTGTTAAAGTTAACCTTGTACCTAATTTGTCTAATTTGTGACTATATTAAAGATAAAGAAATACAAGAGCACAATTTCAAAACATCAAACGAGAGAGTATTAGAATCAACTGACTTAAGTGAATATATATCTTATGCCAAACAAAAACTTCGTAGAGAAATGGAAGAACTTCAAGGCCGAGGATCAGGATGGACGTTACATCAAATTAAACACCTAGAAATCAGATTAAACAAGTATGTACCATTAAGAGCTTCTTCCTATATTGAACTTCCAAAGCAGATTAAAGATAAGAAAGCAGTAATAAATATTCAAAATAAAGATAATAAATGTTTCTTATATTCTATTGCAAGTTATTTAAAACCTATTGATAGAACCGATTCAAAAAATCCTCAAAGACCCTCTCATTATAAACAACTTGTTAATGAATTACAAAAGAAATATTGTGATGGTATTGAGTTTCCCGTACAGTTAAAAGATATAGTTAAATTTGAAAAAAGAAGTAATATCTCCATCAATGTTTACAGCTATGACAAGAACTATAATGTATATCCACTTCAAATCACAAAAAATAAGCAGGAAACTCATATCAATTTATTATATGTAAAAGATGAAAAAAACAATCATTTTTGTTGGATAAAAGACCATTCACGATTAATAAGAAGTCAAGTGACAAAACATACTGAGAAGTTATACTTTTGTGATAGATGTTTAACAAGGCACTTTAGAAATGAGAAGCAGATGCAAAACCATGAGCTATATTGTAAAGAGCATGAGGCTGTTAGAATAGAACTTCCTAAACCATATGACAATCAAATAAAGTTTCAAAACTATAATCGGTCATTAAGAGTTCCATTTACGATAATTGCTGACTTTGAATGCATCTTATGTAAGTTAAAAATAGAGCATAATTGTAGTAAAACAGTAAAATATCAAAAGCATAAGCCAATGAGTTTTTGTTACTATGTCAAGTATTCAAATGGGGACTACAAAGCCCCTGTTAGTTATATAGGCCCAGATGCTGCGAAAGTATTTATTGAAATGTTACAAAAAGAAGCAATAGAAATTATGAAAATATATAACAGAGTAGTTAATATGACCCCGCTTAGTGAGGAGGAAATAGAAGTTTATAACAGTTCGGATACTTGTCATATATGTGAAAAAAACTTGAATGACTTACCACCAGCTGTTGAGAAAAAAATAAATATACTGAAGAAGAAAATACAGTTCTACAAGGATAAAGATGATATGAGTGAAAAAATAGAAGAATGGAAGCATGAGTTAAGAAAATGTCTATATAAGATAACTAAAAACAAAGCTAAGGTGAGAGATCATGATCATTTAACTGGAAAGTTTAGAGGTGCAGCTCACAGTTATTGCAATTTAAACTATAAAAATCCTAACTTTGTTCCTGTATTTCTTCACAACTTAACTGGCTATGATACGCATTTGTTTATTAAGGAGTTAGCTTATGATACACAGAAAATTAAACTGATCGCTAATAATGAGGAAAGGTACATAACATATGAAAAATATGTAAAAGCAGGATCAGAAAAAGATGGAATAAATTTAAGATGTGTTGATTCATTTAGATTTATGCCAAAGAGTTTAGCAGAGTTAACAAAGAATTTAAAGCCAGAACAATTTCGAGAAACATTAAAGTTTTTCCCGATTGATAAACTTGATCTAGTTAATACTAAAGGTGATTATCCATTTGATTATGTTGATTCATTTGAAAAATTGAAAGAACCTGTTCCATTATCTCCAGACAAATTTACAAACAGATTAACAGGAGAAAAAATGAGTCCTGAACGTCATAAGCTTCATGTACGAGTTTGTAAAGAATTCAATCTAGAGTTATTGGAGGACTTAACTGAACATTATAACAAAACAGATGTCCTTCAATTAACAGATATATTTGAAAACTTTAGAGATGTGTGTTTAAAGGCATATGGATTAGATCCTGCTTGGTATTATACAGCACCAGGTCTATCGTGGGATGCAATGTTAAAGATGACTAAAATTAACTTGGAAATGTTGACTGATTATGATAAAATACTAATGTTAGAAAAGGGTATACGAGGAGGAATCTCACAATGCAGTAAAAGATATGTAAAAGCTAACAACAAATATATGCAAGATTATAATAAAGATGAGTGTTCAACATACCTAGCATATCTAGACGCAAACAACTTATATGGGTGGGCGATGAGTCAATACATGCCTTATAAAGACTTTAAGTGGGTTAAACCATACATAGATATAAAGAACATTCCAGATGACTCAGAAACTGGCTACATATTAGAAGTAGATTTAGAATATCCAAAACATTTACATAACAAGCATTCTGATTTACCATTAGCTCCAGAGAACATGTGTCCACCCGGCTCAAAACAATCGAAATTATTAACAACGCTTTACAATAAGGAAAGATATGTAATTCACTATAGAAACTTAAAACTTTATATGTCACTTGGAATGAGATTGAAGAAAGTGCATAGGGTATTAGAGTTTAAACAATCAAACTGGCTAAAGAAATACATTGATTTAAATACAGAGATGAGAACACAAGCTAAAAACAAGTTTGAAGAAGATTTTTATAAGCTCATGAATAACTCGGTATTTGGAAAAACTATGGAAAATATTCGAAAAAGACAGCCCATACAATTAGAATGTGATCCTAAGAGGGTAGAAGCATTAATTGCTAAACCTAACTTTGATTACAGAACAATATTTAGTGAGAACTTGTGTGCTATACATGTGAAAAAAGAGCGATTAACGTTTAATAAGCCAATATATGTTGGTATGAGTGTGTTAGAACTATCGAAGCTATTAATGTATGATTTTCACTATAACACGATGAAGCCGAAATATGGAAACAATATAGATTTATGTTATATGGATACCGATAGCTTTATATATGAGATTGAGACTGAAGACTTTTACAAAGATATAGCAGAAATAGTTGAGCAGTTTGACACGAGTGAATACAAGGAAAATAACATATATGGACTACCACTAATAAACAAAAAAGTAATAGGTAAGATGAAAGATGAGAATAAAGGTAAGATAATGACAGAGTTTATTGGATTGAGATCAAAGATGTATGCTTATAGAGTAGAAAATAAAGAAGAGAAAAAAGCTAAAGGAGTAACTAAATGCGTAGTTGCCAAGGAGTTGCAGTTTGATGATTATAAAGAAAGCTTATTTAAAAATGTTAAAACGTATAAGGATATAAACCTCATTAGAAGTTATAAGCACGATATATATAGCATAACCGTTCATAAGCTGGCACTAGATTCTTCGGACGATAAAAGATATATACCGCGAGATGGTGTAAATACGCTAGCTTGGGGGCATTATAAGATAGAAGAGGAGTAGATGTAATTATATGTAGTGTAGTTTTAGTTATAAGTTTTAGATGTAAGTTTTTATGATTTTAAATGTCATAAAAGCATATTCAATCTCACTTTGGGGTATCCTTCTGTGTTAAAGTGTAATGGTCAGTGGCGGCTTCATAATTTTTTTGGCAGTTAGGGGGTGGAAGGGGCAAAGTGGGGCAAAACATACATATCTCCCCTACTATTTTCGGTATTATTTTTTGCGGGCTTATTTTTGCACCTACAAGATTGAAATTGTGCACAAACATTCAGTCCACCGAGTGGTATTTACCAGATTTTTTTCAGATTTCTGCGTTAAAACAGGGGGTACACAGGGGCTAAGTGTTAAAAAGAGAAATTTTTACCAAAAAATCATTTTCACGAAATTTTCTCGCCTTAGATACATGATGGGGACAAGTGAATGGTACCGTCTGAAAGGCAGTTCCATTCTGAAGAGAATGATGGGCGAAACATGACCCTAGGATAATTAGGGATATCTCAGTAAATGTTTAAAAAATTCCCTCTGTATACGGGAATATGGGACATTGTGGGTATATTTTTTTTGGCTTACTTTTGCACCTGGAAAATTGAAATTGTGCATAAACATTCAGCCCACCGAGTAGTATTTACCAGATTTTTTTCAGATCTCTGCGTTAAAACAGGAAGGGTCCAGGGGGCTAGAAGTTGAAGAAAAGGATATTTAGACTAGGGATGGGTAAATTCCCGGGAAGATATTTTTCGGGAATATTCCCTGGGAAGATTACCGGGAAGATTCCCAAAATGGGAATTTATCCTGGAATTTATGTTCAATCAGAAAGAAAATTGCATTCTATTACTATATTATGGTTTCAAAGTGGAATTAATTTTTATATCACAGCATATTATTACTGTTGTCCACAGAGGATTCTTTAAAATGTATATTCTGAACGGTATTATGTTATTTTATTAACACTTTATTATATTTAGAAAGTACGCTCAAATGTATATTTATTTACAATATGTTCTATCAATTAAATATGTGTGAAAAAAATATATAGTAACAGTTTAAATTTATATGTAAGTGGATTTGCTCAATTTGACTCTATTACTGATATTATAAACACATTAAATTTATAAATGTTATAAACCAATTAGATTGGGTAAATACTAGAACATACATGTCTCATCAATTTATCAACATTTGCGCATACATATTTATATTCACAAAATTTGCAAGATACTTACTTATCTTTATATTTTAGCACGTAACATTGCCATACATGACCTTTCATTCTACCTATTTTTCGAAATTCCATACGTTAATTCACATGTAAAAGAAGTCCGAGTACTTCTTCAGAAATTCGAGTCAGAGAGAGGAGACAGCCCGACGTCTATTACTAATGGTGGTTCAGGGTTTATTAATAGTACTTCATCTCTATTTCTACATAATTCTAAATTATTTTACAAAATGGTTCATTTTTATCATTTTTGAATTGGTACTTTATAAGAATAAGAATAAGAATAATTTATTGTCGTTAAACAACATTATGTTGTAATAGACAACGTCAAAATTTAAGTTCGCGTACATGTAATATTTACAATTTTAATTAATCAATACAATATTTTATATTTTACCTAGTACTACTTTTCTATTCTAATCCTGAAATTCTGAAATACTATATATACACTTTTCTAAGAGCCAGTTTTTACAAAAACATTTAAAATTTTTAATCTCCATTTCTCTTAATCTAAGTGGCAATAGATTATACAATTTCATCCCTATATATTTATAACTATTTTGAGTTTTGCACAGCCGCACATGGGGAATATTTATTTCATTTTTGCGCCTTGTATTGTGTGAGTGAACACTACTTCGAGTAACAAAATTTGTAGTTTTATTTGATATACATAAGGCACGATAATATGTACAAGGACGAGATGGTCATTATTTCAAAATCTTTGAAAAAATGTCTACAAGATTCTCTCTCTGGAATTCCTGTTATCGTTCTTATCGCTCCTTTTTGCCACTTAAATACTGTTTGTGCCCCGGAAGAATTACCCCATAATAGTATGCCATACGAAAGATGAGAGTGAAAGAAAGCATAATATGCATTGATTAATAGACTTTTACTTTCAGATATTTTTAATTTACGTAACACATATACTGCCCTTGATAATTTTTTTACAAAGTTGCATAGTATGCACATTCCAGTTTAATTTCGTATTTAAGTATATCCCTAATAGATTAACTGAGGAGCATTCTTTTGTATCAGTTGTGGAGTTGCTGAGATGAAGGTATAACTTCTCTGTTTTATTATGATTCAAATGTAATTTATTGTGGAAGAGCCAAACAGTAGATTTATCTATTGCTTTATTATTTTTCGTGTGTATTGCGTTGATATTATTATCTTTCGTTATAAACGTAGTGTCATCGGCATACATAAAAGTGGTTTCTAATACGTAGTCAGGTAAATCGTTAATATATACCAGAAATAGAAAAGGTCCAATGACACTTCCCTGTGGCACTCCTGTTAATATTTTACGTTTGGGTGTTTATTTTGTACACACACAACCTGTTTTCTACTTTCTAGATAAGACCTGATCAACAAGAGCTCAGTTCCTCTGATCCCATAATACTGTAATTTCTGAATCAATATTTCATGTGAAACAGTATCAAAATCCTTACTTAAATCTAATAATGTTGCGCAAGCAAATGAACTGTTTTCAAATTTTGGCTGTACTTTAGCATTGGGGGACAGCTTTTGTACGTAGGTTTTTGCGATATTCTATTCCGATGCGTTTGTTTTATGGTTTCATGCGTAAAATTACTTTACCAACATTAAATTCAGACAGCGTTGCAGAGCGAGCGTTAGCAAATGAAGGCGGGTTACATCCCCGCATGGCACGTTGTTTTCTATCTTCGTTACCAACAATTCACTTTTTTTCTCATATAAATCACTTCCACTTACCTTTCCGTTTTGTATAAATACCCTACTGCCCTAAAAAAAATGTGTTCGATACTTTCGTGACTACTTGAACATCACTATCAACTCATTTCTTCCATAAATCATCCTACTTTTGCTAGTTTTGGCTCCCCAATTCTAATCAATTACCTTACTTTTTAGTGCAAATGGAAATGGAACTTAAAAAATCATATTATTAGTTATATAAAGTACCGTCAAATAATTTTAAATATTTTAACCTCCAAATTCTTTAAAACCTAGAAGTAAATCATAATATATTAAAATAAAGTAATTTGTCATATGGTTGTTATAATTTGGAAGATAAAGTAAAAAAAATGGAAATAAATTCCTTCCCGGGAATTTATAGGCCAGGGAAAAACCCGGGAATATTCCCATTTTTAAATTCCTTCCCACCGGGAATATTCCCACTGCCCATCACTAATTTAGACCCAAAAATCCCGTTTTTCCTCATTTTCCCGCCTTAGATACACGATAGAGACACGTGGGTCATACCGTCTGAAAGGCAGTTCTATTCTGAAGAGAATGATGGGCGAAACATGACCCTAGGGTAATTAGGGGTGTCTCAGGAAATTTTTTACCTGAGATCATGGTATTTTACGGTAATTTGGGGCATGGTGGGAATTTCTGATAAAATTTCTCCCGCCCTTGGTATTCAAGATAGAAACTTGAAATTTGGCACACACATTAAGTATACCAAGTGCTATTTATCAGGTTTTTTTTAGATGGCTACGTTCACACGGGGCCGCTGCAGAGGGGCCCAAATTGCGAGGGAAAAAATCCCTCCGAAATTTTCCCTTTGACATCATTCTTCCCGCTCCTGGTATATGGTATGAGCATGCAAGTGGTACCATTTCAAAGCCAGCTCAATTCTGAAGAGAATGAGGTATGAACCATGATCCTAGGATAAATAGTGACGATGCAGTAGGTGCTTGACTGAAAGTCTAAAAGATAGCCCCAAAACCCCGGATCCGGAAAGGGTTAAGAACCAAACGTATTTACCACACCTGGGGTCCGTACGGACCCCATGGTTTTCCATGCTTCCATATGCGGAGACAGACAAATAAAGCTTGCTAATTGGTTGTTCCTAACAATTACAACCTAAATAAAAGTAAATATTTATTCCCCTGAGAAGTGAGTTGTGTTGTTTTAAAAATTGTCGGAAGATAGCAGCACGATCTTTGAGTTTTTACTCTATTACAATTTGGATGTTACTATTCATACCTTACTGGATGTTACTATTCATATATTTTTGAAACAAATAAATTCTCTTTAACAAAAGGTGTACTTCCTGTATATTATTTGTGAGGAAATTCTTCATTTTTATATGTATTACAAAGTTGCTCGAGTATATTACTACTCAAATATACAGAAAACGATGCGTTTCAGGTCAAAATTACATTGAGAAAGTTTTGTTATTTAGTTGCAGTGTCTCGTCTAGGACTGCCTAAAGAAAGCGTTCTGCAGATGTTAGAAGTAAAAGTAATTGATAGCGAGACAACTGAGGTTGCATCGCACGACAGCCATTACGAGTATGAACGTGAATTGTCTGGGGAACGGAAAGAGACCAAACTACCGGTAGCTGCAATGAACATGACGTTGACCTGTTTTCTGATTATGACCCTCCGCAGCGTTCTAGCCGAATTTTAGACATGTCAACAGAGCACGGAACAAAAACTACATAATTTACAGCTCCACGTGGAAGAAAATCAAGTGCACAGGACCCGTCAGTATACCAGATGTTGGCAGAAAATGTTATCAAGGAATCAAGTGGCTTCAAACCAACGGAAGTAAGTAATCAGAATGAACGGCGAGCCTTCCAAGCTTTCAAAATCCAGAATCAGCAAATCTAATTGTGCAGGAAGCAGAAGCTCGAATCTATGTTCAGAAAATAAAGGAGTAAAACTCAGAAAGCGACGAAACTGAAATATATGCGTTCATGGACTTCATTATTTTGGCCATTGTGCAAATATCGGCAGGAGAAGGCTTGAACGAATAGTGGACATGTGAAAATGGACGTACAATATTCCAAGCAACGATGTCGTTGAATCGTTCCAAGTGTGTCCTTAGCTTTTGTTGATTTCGTAACATTCAAACTAGTCAAAGATATACTGGAAACAGACAAGATATCAGCAATCCGTGATATCTGGGAAACATTCGTTCTAAATTACCATGACTTCTACAGATCTGGAAATTTCTAAACTATGGATCAGTAACTGGTACCTACATAGGACGATTTCTTTAGTATGTTTATGTTCTAAGTATGCCCAGAAAATACGGTATAAAATTTACTGAGTACGCAATAATGAAACATCATATTCATTCAGAGACAAAATATGTTTTTGAGCAGATAGGGCATGAACGAGGCAATGTAAAGGACCTGGTGAAGTGACTTGTAAAATAAGGGAGGAAACGCTCCACTTAGGTGTTGTTGGGTACAGAATGTTTCTTTTTTTCTTCAAGAAACTACTAAATTAAATGTGCAAATGATTTTGAAGGATGGCATTCGAAGATGAGGAGAAAGTCAATTAATGATCAATATATTTAGATTTATTACCTTGATGCAAAAGAAACAAGCAGTAAACAAAACATTAACGTACATGTTGGAAGTTGGATATTATTCTAAGCCACAAAAGATGAAAGGGAATCGTATAAACGAACGCCTAGACTAGACTCAAGACTCAAAACTAGACTTCATATTGTCACACTGACTTAAACCACTATGTTGTTGCTGTGGCACACTGCGTTCATTTAGATGATTAAGTGATTAGTGACTGTGATTAGTAACAAATAATTTTACTTTTCTCAATTCATTCTCTCTGTATGTACATTTATTTTACTGCCTTGAGTTTGATTGCATTTCATAATTTAAAAATAACTTATTTACATATAACTTGTTCATAGTTGTAGAACTTTTTGTTTGTTTGTTTGTTTTTATTACGATTTCTTGACTATTGTAACGGACAAGGTTCCGTTTTAGAAGCCGCACCTTGTTAAAGTTTCATTTTGTTAATTTAAAAACCAGTTTTATTTCCATATAAGTGGCGTATTGTTTGCCACGACTTGATTTTGGTGTTGTTTGATTTCGTTACAGTATTTGCATTCCGATTTTATCAGATCTCATTATCGTGAAAATTCATTCACACTTGAAGTAAAAGGAAGGATTACCAGGCACCTCTTTGAATTTTATTATTTCTTTGTTCATTTTAGGAGGTTGGATTCTTGAGACCTCTCCATGGCTACGTCCTTGATAGTTAATAAACACAGTTGTTGTATGAGGTTAGTACAGTATTGAAGAACTAAAAATATATTTATTATGTTATTGATTGGAAACTTGAATTTGTGATGCTAACCGGTTATTATTAAGTGGTGTCAAAATAAGCAGACAATTGCAGTATTGCAGTCATTGTGGTATTATTTGAACATTTCTTGGACGGAATAAGAATAAAGAAATGTTATGGAATTCTACTGAAGTTTCTTCAGTTTGTACCAAACTGTCATACGGATAAGAAGTAAGTAGTAGCAGATCTCGGTCAGTTTTCCGAGATAAAATCTCTTCTCACAGAGGGCTGGAGAGAGTTCCCGTTGAATAATCCTAGGCGATGTTTTACATTACCTGTAATTTTACTTAGTCGTAGCGTGATCATTATTAAAATATCTGAATAACCACTATTTAAAAAAAAATCATTTACCGACATAATCTGAATTCCCTGAATTTTGTTGATTTGTCGTCTCGGCGCCAACCGTGGTCGCCCCGCCTATGCCACGGCCTTGCCTGTTACATAATGTTCTGTTTTCCTTTATGCTATATGCGACTAAAGAACTGGATTATATATACTTAAGAAAAATGAAATGTTTCAGTTTTACGCCCTAGGGTATGCCGTGTAAGCTAAAGGTGATGATAATAATAAACGAGAAAATGTATAATGAAGAAAGAGGGAGGAAACAATAAACTCGGAGAAAACTTACGCACACGGTGTTTGTCTACCACAAGCCCACTTAGCGGGAGCTGGAATCTAACCAGAGACCCCAAGCACTATAAGTGAATGTTTTACCACTGAGCCACCTTTGCTCCTATATACTTAAGAAATCCATGTTATAAAATTGAAAGTGCCTATGTTTGTGACTCTTAATCTTTTGAACTGCTCGACCAATCTCGATCAAATTTGAGACGTACATGTGGTTCTGGCCTGGGAGTGTTTTTAGCTATTCATTTTGACGATAGAACTTTGGGTAGGTGGAGGAGGTGGATTTAAAAAAATAAATAATACTTAATAACTATCTTCACGATTATAAGATAAATCAGACGGAACAATACCGTGGCAAACGACAAGAAAATCGACTCGTGGCAAACGATATCGTATCAAACAACATGTAATCTGCATATACGTCTATAGTACTCGCGCCGAGTCGTGAAGCTTGACCTAGATATACCGATTTCACCACCCAATAGAACGCGAGGGTGTGTTCCTGTCGTCAACCCCCACCCATCAAATTTTGTCAGTGTCGTCTCTCGCGCTACACGAATAACATCTCCCGAGAGTACAGTGTTGTCGGATTGGCGTCAAGTTTCGTTTTGTTAATTGTTTTTTGTTGCGCTATATTTTCGTTATTAATATTTGTGCTTTTGTTTCCATTTTAGAATAGCTGTTACAGTAGTTATTGTTGTGCAGTGTTATTATTGGTAATTTCTAAATGCCTTTTTTATATACTCGTTTACTATGTCTTCCAAGTTTGGCAGCATTGTTGGTGAATTTCAGCTGTTCGACGTTTCCCTAAGTGTGCGCTCGGGAAGCGGCTCCACGAATTGTACCGAAGTTTTCCGATGTGTTAGAGCTAAAGCAAAATATTTGTATGATTGGTTTAGAGCCCAAGCTTCACGACTCGGCGCGAGTACTATAGTGTCTTCATAGCTGCAAAACTTTTTTATTTCAATTATATGACAATACCGTAGAGGACAAGGCTTCATTTCGAAGCCGCATCTGATTTTGCACAAAGTAACGGTGTCGAGAATTTTGCACCTGGGAAATTTGCGCCCGCGATGTACCTGCGCCGGAAAATTTGCGCCCTGCCAAATAAAAGAACCTGCTCGAGCTCACGCACCTGCGAACCTGCGAGAGGGGCGGACATTACATAGCAAACAATCCTCCCCACAGCCGTGCCACCTGGGATTATTTTCATTGACTGATTGTGATAGCTTGGAGAGAATAAATTTCAATTATCAGCCAAGCGAATACAACGGATCAACACAATTGTGTGTTTGAGGGTAACTCCTGCAAGTAAACATATTGCATATAGTTTTCTTCATAATATTACTGAAATGATTTTACATTCACTTTACAGTTACCGTACTGTACTTTGCACAAGATTTAAGGAATTTTAAAGGAAATCGCATGTAAGTTATTTAAACGTAATGATTTAGAGCACTGTATTTTAAACATATAATAGCGAGAGATACATTCAGTATGATCATAGTTATTAAAATATAAACTTTGATGCAAAGTAATTCCATGGTTGAGGCTACTTTGCCCCACATACAGTACAAAAAAGTACGTTCAAAATACGAACATAATGTTTCTGTGCAACATTTTCCCTTTTGTATTTATAAATTTCATTTCGTACACAAAACTGTATAACAGTCTAAAAATATTGATATTAGAATGATGGTACTAGTGCCAGTACTTAGTATGAATTATCGACATTTGTAAAGAAAATTATGTATTTTCTGGTACCGGCACAGGAACCACAATCTGATAGTTTAGCATATGCCCCACAAAAATGCCAACTCAGGAACAGAAAAAAATCCCCTGAACTGATTTGCCTTGGTTGCTCTTTATGTCCGAGAATATCATCCCAAACCTAATCATTGGAATATTTACGGAGTTTGGGGCATTCAGGCTGAAACCCATCCAAATTGCATGATTTCACTTTTTATTTTTATTTTTAAATTTAATGTTAGTCATTCCTATGCGTATAAGTTTCAAGCCTCCAAAAGTAATTTTAAAAAATGCTTTTCTGAGTGAAGTCCCTCTCAAACTAACTTTCTTGTTCCGCCACTGTTCGTAATTTATTTTCCAGCAAGAAATCCACTCCAGTATCTACCTAAATATGAAATTTACCTAAAATGACAAGGCAAGAGGTACCAGCAGTAGTAATTGCCTATCTAAGGGGTTACTTTGGACCGTTGCAAAGTAACTCCGATTAGAGGCTGAAACCGCTTTATCCCAATTTTATTTATTTATTTATGACTTTAAAACTTTTCAAACTTCAATTTCTACTATTGCTTCAAATTCCTATTATACACAGAAGTATTCTACGAAACTGATTTAACTTTGACGGATACTCTTCTATGTGCTATCTTTCTAATTCTGTTGGCCTTTACAGTGACTGCTGTCCATACCTGTACAGATCGCGGCATAGAAATTGTTACAAAAATTCTAAGTCCAAATTAATAACAAACTCTTGTCCCGTTTTCTTCCCACACAGCACACCGACGTCCAATGTACATCCATTTAACATCCGGGCAAGGATTTACGGGATGTCCAGTGGACGTGTGGTTTTGGTCCATACAACGTCTAGTGGATGTACACGAGAGAGTACAGGTGGCACAGTTGCCGTGCATCTACTGGACGTCCAGAACGTACATATTATGTCCATTTCTGGTACCAAAACGAACTAATTATGGACGTACAGACGCCCAATGGACGTTCAGAGGACGTGTTCTTTTGGTCCATACGACGTCCACTTGATATACACAAGATGTTACTTTGGGACAGTGGCCATGCATCTCCTGGACGTCCATTCGGAGCTAAAATGGATTTACGGGATGTCCAGTGGACGTGTGGTTTTGGTCCAAAAAACGTCTAGTGGATGTACACGGGAGAGTACAGGTAGCACAGTTGCCGTGCATCTACTGGACGTCCAGAACGTACATATTATGTCCATTTCTGGTACCAAAACGAACTAATTATGGACGTACAGACGTCCAATGGACGTTCAGAGGACGTGTTCTTTTGGTCCATACAACGTCCACTGGATATACACAAGATGTTACTTTGGGACAGTTGCCATGCATCTCCTGGACGTCCATTCGGAGCTAAAATGGACCTATTATGGACTTCAAACTGATGTAAAGGATGTCCATATGTGGATATCATGGGAACCTGAAAGTACAAATTGTGACTATTTTTGGTTCCTACACGGACCAATTATGGCCTTTCACTGAATGTTCTAAAGGACTGCCACAGAAGGATTATTCACTTAAAGCCCGATACAGAAGCCATACTCTCTGGAATCAATCTATTTTTAACATAGGTTAAATTTTACCATATCAAAATGACATTTAAATAAGCCATCTTCCATCAATTTTTACTATCAGTCAACAAATACACACGTCAACATTTATACTATAAAGTTTTATGAGCAAACAAAAAAACAATGAGAAATATTTTTAATACGTCTAATATTTCGTACCTTTCCAGTCAAAATTCTTGTTCTGTGTTCCACGAAAATAATTGGTTTTCGATTTTTATCTACTGAAAGGTCAAACTATTTGCAGATTCGGTATCAATAGCAAATCTAGTCCCAATTTTACATGAATTAATCCTTCCTTACAATAATGCATCCTTATCTCCTGAAAATGAGAACTCAAAATATAATTAACAAAGTAAAGTATTCTGCCCATACGCTTCAGTTAATACAATTTGTTGATTAAAAAAGCTTCAAACCTGCATCCTCTTCCACTCTTTGTAGATGCATAGAAAGATATCACAAACCGAAACCTCCCTCGATTCACTCTAAAGTTTCAAATTCATTTGGAAATATCAGTTCTCCCTGTTCCTTGGTATTGAGAACAGACAAGACAGCTACGCTTCACTTCTCATATTGAAACAAATGACCAAAACTTTTTAACACTATCCCCCCTTTTTTTTTGCATAATACTCATAGGAGAAACATTAACTTCAATCAAAACATGCTATCCATGGCCGAAAACGTTACAAATTATTGAACTTATATACATTAAAGAATAAGAAAGGCGTAACATAGAAAGAAACGAATAACTTAACAATATACTTTATTGGATTACCTCTAATTACATATACTGCTCCACAATATTTGTCTTTTTAATATGTTGAATAAGATTGTAATACGTTTTTCTTTCGCATCTCAATGATATTAAAAGTTTCGTATACATGTTTTATTCTTGATTATGAAATGTATTATAAACGCATAATATTGTTACTAAAATAAATATTTTTTAACAGCAAGTGAATTTTAACCTTCTCGCTGATATATCATGAGATTCTTTCTTCGTGCGCTCCATTTTTCTTTTTTTTCTGAAATTAAGAAAATGGGAAAATTAATTCTAGGTATAATCAACATTACAACGATCAAAATTAAAATCAGATTATGAGGTTGCTGTTAAGTAAGGTTCTTTATGTTTAACTTTAAAGAGTAAAAATTACATGACGGATTCAACTTGGGACCTTTTGGCTTTAAACTATACAAACGGGACTCAAAGGTATACAAAGTTACAATTACAAATTCCAAATTGAACTACAAATTACAAAAATGAGCTCCTCCGTGGCTAAGCGGTTAGCATACGCGCCTTTGGCGTGGGAGACCCGGGTGCGATTCCCGGCGGGAGCCCACGTGGTTCGGATTCCACGTTAATCAGTAGGTCCACGTCTCATATAGCCTCGCTGCTGAAACGGACGTTAAACTAAAAATAAATTAATCAATACAAATTACAAAATGTATTATTAGCGGCAGTTTCAAGTTTCTGAAAATCTACTTTTTTTTTGCAGCCCTGGGCCACAAAATGTATTTCCTTTTCATACTTTATTCTCTTCAAGCACAATACAATGAATCTCAAATTTCAAGTTTAAATCCCAAAAGTCGTTCTATCTAAGAAACAGGCTTTCTCATTCCATTGTAAGATCGAAGAATGTTAAAGGTTTTCCGATTTTCTAAAATATCGGAAAAAAATATATACTGTAAGTACGAATATATCCCCACCTTTCCGAAATAATATATATACAGGTGGCGGCAGTCCGAAGCTCAACAGTGGTGTTCTGTTTCCAAAGCTTAACCCTTTTAGGCTTCATAGTAACTTCTATTACCACGGCGTAGTATCGTATTTGATCGCTTATTTAGGTCCTATAACAAATATTTAAGCCGTTTTTTTTATTGGTGAAGTCTAAGATGGACCAAAGAACACCCCAGATGCGTTTTGAAACCGGATGGTGAACTTGGCGACGCCAAGTGGGGGCGGAGGGGCGTGAAATTTTTCATAAAATAAATTTCAGAAATTTTTCACGCCTTTAATTTTCAAGATATCAGATTGAAATTTTGCATACTGATTGCGTGCACCATTAGGTATTTCTCATTCTTTTTGAGATACCTATGTGAAACCAGGGTCGGGTACGAGGTTCTCAAGTGTTTTTCGGAGGGGTACGAAGCGGTGAGTTTTTCTGAAAAATTTCCGATTGTCTCGATTGTTCCGGTTGATGTGTACGATATGGACATGTAGTGGTACTGTCAGAAAGAGCTCGTTATACTGAAGAAAATGACGTTTGAACCATGACTGTACCCAGGCCCGGGCCAGAAGGGCGCAAAAATTTCGATTTCTTTTTTCCAAAAAATCTCCCAGTTTTTTTTTTCATTTCTAGTGTATAATACGGACAAGCGAATGATACAATTGGAAAGTATCCTCTATCCTTAAGAAACAAGGTATGAACCTTGATCCTACGACAGATATTAAGGAAGCAGTAGTTGTTTGAGTGAAAGTCTCAGGTTAACTCAAAAAATGGAAATCCTAAAAGGTTTAAACACTTCTATGTATTTATTTATAGTTTCGTATCTTAATCTACTACTTATGTAGCATAAATACAAATGAATATCAAGCTGTTCGGTGAAACTAACATTTTTCTTTTCAAAAGTTTTGTTAAACACTGAGTAAACACCCTGATATTTTTAAAAAATTAAACTAAACGGGTAACTGTAAGCAAGTATACTATTACTTCAATACAACACAGCTTCTTGGTATCGTAGAGTTTGTTGCCAGAGTACATTAAACTTCAGTTTCTATTCTGTACGTTATCTTGTTCGTCTACCTTATGTTCTACGCAATCCATTAAGACAACCGTAATATCATTTTATTACTTTGGAAATTTGTTGAATTTTATAACTTAAAACTATACTTGCTCAATAAATCATAACTAACAGTAAGTACGCCAGAAAGTTTTACTTGGGGGGGTGTTCAAAATAAAAGGGGGGGTGCTCTCAGAATAGTGATATAATTTTTAACAAACTCAAACAAGAAAACAGTATATTTTGTTACGCAACTATTGCAATACTATTATTATTATTATTATTATTATTATTATTAGCTCCTCGCAGTGGTAGGTTCAATAAAGTAAGTTCACACATTTGAGCATTTATTATTATTATTAAACTAAGTAATACAGTGAAACCTCTCAAAACGGACATCGGTGGAACCGATTATTTGTCCGTAAATGAGAGGTGTTCCTAAAAGGAAGGGTTCTCTCTCATAACACCGCACCACACACATTTATGGAATGTAAGAATAAGAAAGATTGTCCTATTACGAAGACGTCCACTATTGAGAGATGTCCGTTAAGAGAGGTTTCGCTGTATTAGGAATTAACCTCCACTATTTTACCCAGTAATTACATGTGAATTGATTATTTACGAATTATTGTAATTATTTTGCAAAATTCTGCTATTATTTCAATTTATTAACCCCCAGCAAGTTTTAGTGGGTGATTTTTTTCAAAATATTAAAGGGAAAAAATTATCTCGTCCCATGCTGAAATCACATTCGTTTAGTAATTAATACTGTACATAGTTCCAATTTCATTATTTTAATATTCTAACTGTTGTTAACGTTAATTGTTGTAATATTATTTGATCTCTTAATCTTCGTTCCTGCACCTTCCTGACTACGTTATTGGCTCTGAATATCTTTCATAAGTAAATTATTCATTGATTTAGTTGTTTTCCAGAAATCCAGTTTTTCAATTTACAAATATTTTGTATCTTTCTGTTCTGTCTTCTTTAATATACCCAAATTTTAATAATCCCACGGCTCATAGTGGTCTGATCTCTTGTAAATAGTTGAAAAGTGACCAAAAAAATGGCCAAAAGCATACGAAGAAGTGACCAAAATCTCATCATGCACCTTTTTTCCTTTGTCAATTTTTTTATCACCTCTCGGTTTGTTGTTTTGTTTCCTCTTTATTTCTTTTTGAGCTTCTTCCTTTCTTAGGTTTTCAAAGTATGCTTGGTAGGTATGGTAGGGGTACGTAAACTTACGCCAGGTCCCATACACTAACGTATTGACAGCTGCTAACAAGACTAGAGTATGAAATTTTATGGTTACGACTGAAAAATACGTCAATGTATGGCCGACTTTAGCAGATGTAAAAAGCTTCTGAGTAAGTGGAACCAGTTCTGGTCTATTTCCGAATTTCTTCATTCCAGACATTATATTTAACTTCGCATTAAGAGTTCTCAAAAACCTGAAATATTCAAATTCATCACCTACTCATAAGAAGAACATACAAGAAGCATAACACAAGACGAACATGATGAACCACACAAACACACACACATAACGTTGAACGGAGCAATAACTATTACGAGAGGAAACTAAAAGATTATTATGATAGAAGAAAGAATAGACACAGAATGGTTCTCAACCCCACCTTGTTGCTTAAACTCCAAGCATCCACCAACCGTCCACTGTGCTTTAGAAAGAATAAAATCTGAAGTGAGAATAAAGCTGACTGTTTCACATGTGGCAGCAAGTACTGAAGCTTTCAGAAGAGTAATGAGTAACATGTTTCTGCCTTTTTCCATTTATTTTTATATTTTTCTTAGAAAACTGCCAATGCAAAACATAAATCACACGAAAAAGTCACTTTACCTCTCAAAAAAGTAACTTTTAGTGACAAATTTGAAAAAAAAAAGTAACTTTTAGTGAGCAACTTGAAAAAAAGTAAATTTTACTTTTAAAAAGTGGCTCACTATGAGCCCTGTTCCGCTCAATGAATTGACGTGAATAAATATATACTTTTCAAAAAATTAAGCTAGCGCCAAATGCGTTCCTGCATAACACTAGACTCAGTCTAAAATATATATATAATTCTTACTTCGATCGATCTCTTCATTTCTAAAAACGTTTTGACTACTCCCTTCTAACGTCCGTCCGTTGATAAACCACTTGCACAGCAGGCTCGAAACCAGCCACAGAGCTTTGGGGGTCCTTGAATATGTTAGGAGGGGCCAAGCCCATAAAAATTCTCTTACACATATCTAAATTGTGCATTTTGCATTGGAGTCTGAGGGGACATGAAAAATTTAGGGAAACTTTTCCTTATTGAGGAAGAGGTAGGTGAATGACCGCTCAAGAAGTTGCCAATTTCAGTCATCTGCATCTGTCCATCAATCTCTTTTCTCGGAAACGACCGCGGAGCCCAAAAGGGTAGGTATCGGCGGCCTGTTTTGTCAATTGTTTCGATCGAAACACCACCTGAAATGAGGTCATGTGGTTCTCGAAGCCGTACATGAGAACGAGGTCGCTTCGTATTTTGAAGTGAAATAAATAAATAAGAATATTGCCTCCTTTCCTTTTTTAATTTGATGTATTAAATAACCTATATGATACTGATTGATACAATTAGATTTGGAGGAGTATTCCTTTTCCATCCAGGAGTATGTGTAAAGAAATTTGGAGGGGTGTTAGGGGGGTGTTGGGGGGGTGTAGATTACTCCCTGATAACTAACCTTTGTTCTCTTCCCTCCTGTCTCCCTTCGTTCGTCGCAGCCGCTTCTGAATTATCGTCTCCACTTTTTCTCTTTAACTGTTCCGTAAGCTTTTTCTACGGATTCTGTGGAAAGAAGAATAAGTGTTATACTTTTAGTCTGTGTGTATTATTTTGACATTCTAACATCTGCAAATCTATGAGATCTAAACTAGTTATAACCAGAAAATGTAAAAACAGCAACTAAAGAATTTTGCAGCAATTAACGTAATTATGCCTGTTTGCCTCTAACCAGGGCCGTAACTTGTGGGGCAGGGAGGGCAACTGCCCCTCCAGGGAAGCTTCCCGCCCTTCCAGGGGGCCTACTTTAAGACAATTTTTTATTCCATATACTGTAATACATGTAATTATAAATGAAGCATCGAACAGGTTCACTACATTACATACACAAAACAGCACACAACAGGTAGATAAAACAAAAATGTGTCGTGGACCCACTTCAGTAAAAAATGTCTATATTATTAAGTGCCCCAGAAATCTTTATTCTTATGGCTTTGACATTTGTAAATATTGTCCCTTTAGTTAATTTGTCATGTACGGAATGGGCCCTGCAGAGAGCTGGAGGGCCCACAAAGAGTAAGAGAAAGATGGAAAGACGACATCTATTTTCGAATTTTGTGGGGAATCCAAAACAATCTTTTGGAGGGGGCTCAAATATTAATGCTTTCCCCCCAAAAAAATCTAAGTTACGGCGCTGCCTCTAACTTTAATTTAGAGCAAGACATGATATATTATGTGTAATTGAAAGGAAAAATGTTATAATGTTATCTATCTAACATTGAGCCCATTTACTACGAAAATATATTTATCGCACATTAAATGTGCAACATAAAAATTGTACTATTTTTTTAAAAAAAGGAGATAAGCATATTTGAGTCATTGCACGTCAAATTATTACACTACAGCCCATTTTCAACCCGACCCTTTTCTTTCAAGTAAATTTTATTTCCGTGTTATCCTGGATAAAAAATTCATTAACTGTCTTAGAATAAATTATGAAATCAATTACAATTTTATCTACGTCCATTATAGCTTACAATTTAGCCTTTAAATATTAAGACTAAAACCAAATCTTTAAATATTAAGACTAAAACCAAATTGATGATGCAATATTTTTGACATTTTTTTATATTTCAGACGCGTGTCTCTGGTAACATGCTACACGTATGAACCTAACACTGCATTTCCACTAGGACAGTACTGCAAATGCCATTTAATTCTGGAGATGGTGTGCTATGGACTTACAAAACTTACAACCATTTGTTGACTTAAACCGAAACAATTAGACATAGACCCCAAAAACGTATGGTCCTCTCAATGCAGATCGATTATACTATCCTCAAACCAGCTATAAGTCTGTGACCAAGTAGAGATACGAAGGAGGACCACCGTTAGAAAGTTCCCCCTTAGTAACTGCGTCTTAGTTATTTCGTCTCCGCTAGACGACCTTCAGAATTGGAATTTACAAACAAATTCTATATAACAAACAAACTTTGTTACCACCGAAAGTTGGTTAAAAAGCAAAGATAATAGAAAGGAAAATTTTACTCTAATCAAAAGGTGAACTAAGTAAATAGGAATAAATTACATGTCCGGAGGAAAGCTTAAAATTAAATCGGATAGTTATTAGTACAAGTCCATCGGTGATGGAAAATAACGTTAAACTTTCTTACTGTGAGCTCTCACACATGTCCCTCCACATCACACCGCTCTGCCCCGAAGGAACCATGACAAACGCCATGAAGTATACAAGGAGATGAAAATTTCCTCTCACACGAAAACAAAGTAGGAAGAAAGTACTTAATTCGAATGAAAATAAAGTACAACAAAAAAAACTGGAAAATACCGAAATAATGAAAAAAACATAGGATATGTTAACCTGTATTACTTTTTCCTTACTAAATCTTCCTAGTTATTGGAAATATTGTAAATATATAATATAATAACGTTACTAAATAATATATGGACGTATTTATGAAGTTTCGCAAGATATCAATACGCATAGATGCCATTACACTATTCGTCTTCAGTTACACGCCGAACTGCGACTAATTTCCACTCAACCTCATCTGGTCGATATACCTTTTACGCCGAAACTTTAAAACTGAAAATTTCTATAGTTATATTGTACGTGTTAATCCAACCTCGATATTCGAAGAAAAGACGCTTCTACATCTCCTACTCCCAGCTTCTAGAAATCTGAGAGCTAAAATCTTTAACCAATGACATTTCTTCTATCCACCTGTGGCAGATGTGACGAAGAAAAAAATATCACTGCTAGCATTTGCTAGTAATTATTTCAACTTAATAAATATAAAGGATACTGTAAATAATAAACTTTACTATTATGATAAAAAAAATTGATGCTATAGACCTTTTACGTTTATTTATTAACTGACATTTCTGTTTCTTGGCAAAGCTCTGATACTTAAATACACGATAAAAAAATCTATACGGAAACGGGGAGGGTATGAAAAAAGTCTCTCTCT
Organism: Thermobia domestica; assembly: GCF_964235325.1. Taxonomy (NCBI): domain Eukaryota; kingdom Metazoa; phylum Arthropoda; class Insecta; order Zygentoma; family Lepismatidae; genus Thermobia; species Thermobia domestica. Next base: position 136,792,808 of record NC_137471.1, read on the forward strand.
CTCTCTCTCTCTAATCATTGTAAGGATAAGTTACACACTGAAGTATAGAAATTCGGGAGCGTTTCAGGCAGAACAGAGAAAAAATAACTCAGGGGAAAAAATAAATAAATAAAAAAATTAAAATAAAATAAGTACATAGAAATACACAATTTGGCGACTACTTTCATCTGAGTGTCTATGATCCAGCATCTTCAGTTTTTATTGTGCAGTATTTTCAGTACTTATATTACAATATCTGCAGATAATTTTAAGTAGATAAACACTGCATCTAAAAGTTTTTAGTATATCGTATTGTGAAAGCGTATCTTCACTATAAAATAATGCCTTCAGTTGACTTGAAGAATTCTCAGTGGTAGAGCGATGGCTCAGACGAAACGATGGCTCAGTGGTAGAGCGTTCACCTCTGGTGCATATGGCCCCGGGTTCGAACCCTGTTCCCGCCAAGTGAACTTTGTGGTGGACAAACACCATGTGCGTGGGTTTCCTCGGGGTTCTCCCATTTCCTCCCTTCCACCATTTAATTCATTTCTCATCATCACCACCGTCTCATTTAGCGTAACATATAACCATGGGACGTAAAACTCAAAATTATAATTTTCATTCATTTACGAAACGACGGAGCATAAGTGATTAGAAGGGGGAAGGGGAAGCAGATGAAGAGAAGAAAGGTAAAAGAAGGAAAAGAGGTGGACTCAAGGAACTTGTGCTATTGTCGATTGGGGCCAGAGGGAGGGTTCATCTTTAAATTATTTCTTTTTTACTTTTCTTCTCCTTATTTAAATCTAACGATACACATTACTGGGTTGTGCTGTATGCAACTTCGGTAGAGACTAAGCACCGCTTGGCGAATACATGTTCACCCCATTCCTCTGAGCAGACGAGAAATGATGCGAGAAGAGCTTTTAAGCGATAACTAGAAGTGTAAAATGTCCAAGCACTCTCATTATACTCTGAAACAAACTAGGCCTAACCTAACCTGATGTAAATGCACATAATAATGGAACAGTTATCTAGATCCTTCCCAGAACATTTCATAAGGCATCAACATATTCAAGCGGCAGGGGTGCAGAACACTGATTCGCCTCCCATTCAGTTGTAATAAAACAAAAAAGTAATGTGCCCTACGGGGCTCTAACAACCCGCCTTTATCCGCTATCGCTCGCTATGTGAATTGAGGGGTTCATCCAAGCAAACGATTCCACCAAATAGAAAATTTATAGGTAAAATATGATGGGAAACACATTTCGTGAAGGAATGAAAGTGTGAATATGAGTAATTACTGTCAGTGCACACCATATTAAAATGAATTCGAGTGATAGTGGAAGTATTTTATGTGTATATGTGTTTTTCCACTATCCTCGTTTAGCGTATAACCCTCGTAGCTGAGACGCCCGCTCCCTACCGCGCTCCAGCCTTGATTCGGGAATATAGCATTCGTGCTTTTTATTGGTCACCTAGCACAAGTTGGTACATCATCATGCACTGTAGGCTTTATGCCACACACCCGTAATTGTTTTTTTTTTTAGGCTCAGGCCAGTCTTTCAGAACCGGTATTCGCAATGTCGTTGCTGTTGAGTTTAATGTCCCGTTCATCAGTAAGGCTATATAAGACGTAAACTTACTGATTAACGTGGAATCTCAACCACCTGAGCTCTCGCCGGTAATCGAACTCGGGTCTCGCACGCCAACTGCTTAGCCACGGAGCAGCTCACATCCGCAATGTATTTATACTTATGGTATTACTGCTGTATTGCCAGAATACGAAAATAAGAAAAGGAATATTATTTAGTTTCTCACCCAAAATACTAGATATTGGCCCTGGCTCACTTGATAATGATTATTGTTCGAAATACGATGTGAACGTATGGCATAAAAGCTAGTCCATAAAACACTGACTAATTTGTGCTACGTAGCCAGTAAAAAGCACGAATGCCATCTAACCGAGTCAAAACAGGAGCAAAAACAGCGTCCGTAGGGAGCAGGCGCGTCAGCGGCGATGAGTATACGCATAAACGAGGATGGTGGAAAAACAATTTCATCAAACAGTTCATTTCATAAAATGCACGCCTTATGTGTTGCACAGATTTGGGGGAGGTATTACGTGCAATCCAAAAAAGTACCAAAATGTACTAAATTAGATTATACTCGATTAGGTTTCGTTAAATGTTCCTCTTCTTTTCTGTAGCTTCAATTTGTTTACACTAGTCACAATAAACTTTTTGCCTGTTTAGTAGACCATGCCTTTCACACAATTTCGACAACTGACACTCATTTTTGTATAACTTCATAAAACTCAATCACGATATGACACAACCTTGTCATTTACGCACTGCCTTTCCCTAAAATCAAAACAAATATACCGCCAAATAGTCCCTTTCGCCCCCAATATATATAGTGTAGCTTACAATATCAAAAATAACTAACGACAAGTATTTTGGTAACTATCGCCCTAAACTTACTTTTACTCACGAACCAAAAGAAACTCTCCAATTTATCTGGTAAATTTCCTAAAATTGGTCCGGCGATAAAGTAGTTAACCCATACTGAGCCCTCCTGAAGTCAATCTGCAAGTAGTAATGGAGCTCCTCATTTTGTGCATGCTGGGCTAAAAGAAATACAAAACTCTAATCTAACCTGGGAATGTAATAAATCTGTCAAAATTAGGTAGAACCGTCTTCTCGAGTAATATCGAATTGAGTCTTGAGCTTTGGTACAGAAGGAACGAACCGCACTAGTATCTTATATGAGGGTGTTATTACACCCTTCACCATCTGAATTCACTGATATATATATATATTACCAATTCCCATGTGCCCATCTACGTTACCCCAGCCGAATATAAGATTTGAAATGGCATGTCGACGTAATAGAGTAGTTATCCACGTTCTGAATTGTTCCTTCTTAATTGAGAATTGATTTATAATTGATAATGAGTTACTTTTGTCCACATACACAAAAACTTTCAGTTGTATAATAAATGGTGCACCGGAACAAATCTATATAAACAAATCGCTCATCATATCTTACCTTTTTCGCAGTTCCTATTCTCTCTTCCTTCTTCAGTCCAACATAGAACTAAAAGTATTAATATTACTGAAATTTCTACGCTTCTAATCAACCACTCAATTGAAACCGGCTGAGAGTGCACTGTGCAAGTATCTGCGCATGTGCCGTCACTAACAATTGAATGTTGTTTTCCGTACGTCCCTTTTTTTATCCAGATCATGTAGGTCAATGGAAGTTTCATTCGTGGATTAAATATTGACATCCAATGGACCATCCACTGAAGTCCAGAAAATGGATATTCACTTCTGAACCTAATATGGACATCCAATGGACCTTGCACTCAAGTTCAGAATGTGGATATCAATTGCCGAACGTAATATGGACCACCAATGGATGTTACGCATAAGTAAATGTACTAAAACTGGACGTTCTGGATATAATATGTACGTCCACTGGCTGTGATGTGCTCTGTGGGTTATGCATCCAGAAATACGTGTCTCAATCGGTTAGTTGATGCTAATATTCAATACAACTCCTCCACCTCTCCTTCTCAAAAGCAGTGAGTGTGACGTAGTACATTCGTTCCATTCAGCTGAAAAAGAAACACGAATCAAGTTTACAACGTTATAGCTTTAAAACTGTGTTTTCCATTCGTTTGTTCTGAAATATTTTTAAGAGCCTGAATATATAAAAAAGTCACACAATGTTCCCAAAGCTTCATAAAGACCTTTAGTTTCATTCTATTCCTTCTTTGAAGACTGCAAGCTAGTAAGATGTTCCCTAAGAAATCTATGGAAATTGCCAATAACGGCAGTAGGTTTTGTGCTTCCTAAAGTCTGTAATGCAGGCACAGAGCTCTAGGATATCTACTGACAGAAATGAGTGTTATTCAGTGATTTACTTCATTTCCTTTCAGTAATTGCAAGCAAATATTCCAGGGGTCATTTGGGTAGGATAGGAGGGTATAATTCCCCCTGCCTTGAAATTCACAGGTACGTATTATTTGATCAAATGTAGAGTAATACACTTAGTAAAAAAGAGAAAATCTTATGTCGGAGGAGAATCTCTCCCCCCCTCCCCCGAATAAATTCTAAAAGACACTGCTTTTGGCAAAAAAAAAAAAAAAACTATAGAGTTACGATAGCACATTGCTAGAGAGCTTACATTGGGTTTCAAGAGTCGAAGGTTTGATCTCAAGCCATATGAGTTCCTGGGCGACATTGAGAGAGAGCGAGAGAGAGATATTCGAGTATGGAGACAGAGAGGAATGATTTATATACTCAGATTTAAAACTGGGAAAAAATGTTCGCACAGCATTCGTATTATGACGAAAATTGTAAGTTTGTGAAAGAGAAGAGGGGAAGGATTCGAACTGCGAAGATCACATTAGGCAGTTTTCGAATTAAGGTGGAGAACTCTTTTTGGATCATCAGATGATTACGAATGCAGAGAAAGATCTTGAGAACTGAGGAATTAAGAATTTAGAAAATCTGGAACTTCCGAGATGGGTTTCGTACCACGAACCTTGTTGTTATCGAACCATGACTTTGTCCATTCTGCTACAGAGAACCCTATGCACTCGTTACAGACGTTTCCTTTAGCTACTTAGAAAGCTACCTTAATGGGATATTTCAAAAGCTGACTTGCTGGATGCGCCGTTCAGATCAGACGTAAACCTCTTGTAACTCAGTTACAATGTATCGTAGCTAAATCATTGATCATGTAATAGCAACTGCTTTGATGCAGAGTATGAAAATTAAATCATATCTGTGTCTTTTTGTGGAAGAGAAACAAACTTGTGAACCAAAGGTTTAAGAACAACTCAAGTTATTAATATAAACTTTGCCGAAGATTATTCATTTATATCATCATACAAGCAATACGAAAGACGTTCTCAAACGAAGAAATACAACTTTGCAAGCGGAGGCAAAGAAACCTAAAGTAACGAGACTAAAGACGAATGTTTTACGGCGTACTGATGGTGGTTCAGTGGTCAAGGCGCTGGATCAGTAATCTGGAGATTCGTGGTTCGAATCCACGTCGGGCACTTTTTACTTTAGGATTTTTGATGGCGATTGATCGACGATGACACTCGTTTTATTATATGCAGATATTTGAATACTCGGATGTTTCAATTCTTGAACTATGAAATCTTCATGAACAATAATAGTAATAATAATAAATTATAATAATAATAATTATTATCTTGTAGAAGATTATAGTCGCAATTTGGAGATGGGAATCGAGACGAGACGAAAATATCGTAAACATTTCTCGTCTTGTCTCGATTCTCGAAATAGTGCATGACCATTCTTTAAGTAACAATTGCTCTCTAGACTGAATCTTGTAAGCTTTTTGTTAGTTTGTATTTCAGGGCTCATTGAATTATGGTCTGTGTAGGTATTTTTGTAGCAAAGCTTTTATAATTACCTCTGCATATCCTAAAAATTAGTTTATTATATGCCTTACTGTTGAGTGATATTCAGTTATTTTTAATACAGTTTTTTCCTTAAAACTTACAGTAGAATACTTTCTACATGAAACGTTAGTGAAAAGCTTTAGTTTAAATGAAATGAAATCTTTAAGTTTTAAGTCCCAGTATTATGCCGGTTAGGCTAAAGGAGACGGTGATGATGAGAGATGAGTGAAATGGTGGAATGAAGAAAGTGGAAGGAAACGGGACAACCCCAAGAAAACCCACGAGCTTTTGTTTAAAATGTGGGTAGTTGCAAAGGTGTGTCTTGAAGGTACAGAACCCCCTCTCCGAAATCCCTACGTTTAAGTAAGTTTTGCCAAATGTTAGGGCAACTTTAAAACTTTTAATACCATTATTATTATTATTATTATTATTATTATTATTATTATTATTATTATTATTATTATTATTATTATTGAAGTGTTGTTAATTTAATGATTCACCCTCTTCCACCAAGCTCCCGCCTAGTGGGCATTGTGCTGAACAAACACCCTGTGTGTAGGTTTTCTCCGTGTTCCGCTTCCTCGCACTTTCTTTATTTCAATATTTCTTTCATTCTCATCATCGACGTCTTCTGTAGCTTAACCGGCATAACCATTACTTAAAAACATATTTTCTTACGGCTTTTGTGATGTGTGTATCCCTACTTTCTACATGAAATTTACCTCGAAACCTTCCGTTATAACATTTAGCTAGTTGTAAGGACGTATGCAGACGGTATGTCATGATAGTCCTGACACTTCTCTCCAATTCCGGCTATTCACAGATTTTAATTCAATGTTTCCTCTTACAGAATTTGTCTTCTCTATTATTATGCTATTATTATTATTATTATTATTATTATTATTATTATTATTATTATTATTATTATTATTATTATAATTATTATTATTATTATTATTATTGTGAGAAAAATAGACGTAAAATTTGTAATATAGCTTCTCTACGTTGGTTTACTGACCTTGTGTTGGGGCTTAAAAATTTCATCCGTTTTTCCACTTAAAAGTATCGATAATTCAACACGGAAATAATTAGACCATGATAATTTAATTGAAATTCTTCGTAATTTTACCCATGACAAACAGTTTATCATTTTATATCGTTAAGGGCAGATGCATCGTTATCGTAAAAGCTGTGGTTGAGCGATTGACGGAAGAAATTCAAACTCTGATTAGAATTTCACAACCTGATTATATTACAAATGTAAACTCTTTAGTCAGTAAAGAGGCCGTGGATGATGTCAGAGTTGATGAGAATGTGTTTTGGTGAGTCAGTGGTTCATGGTGGGTGGTGGGTCGAAGTGGGTCATAGTGGGTGGTGGACCATAGTGGGTCACGGTGGGTCATGGGTCAGACTGGGTCATGGTGGGTAGTCGGTCGTGGGTCATGATGGGTAGTCGGTCGTGGGTCACGGTGGGTGCTGGGTCAGTGGGTTGTGGATCAAGGTTTCATTGACCCGCGCCATCTCTGGGTTAATTGGTTTGGGTTCGGTTTAAATTAAAAGAGAATATGTCCGTTTATTTCAGAAAACGAACCGTAATTTGGTTCAGTTTTGTTTGAAAATAGACACTATATTGCCACTTTTCAGAATATCTCTATATATTCTGGAATAGTTCCAAACGAAATGTAATGGTTTCGTTTTAGGTTAAGGTATTATGAGTCTGTTGTTCAACTTCTGAATGGAATTACGATTCCCCATGGTTTTTTTCTATATATTTTTTGTGAAAAAACGTTAATGAGCAATAGAAAATACAACTGTTTTTCGATTCGGATTGGTTTGGGTTAACAGCATGAAAATGAAATCCTTATGTTTAATATCCAACGATTATGCCTGTTTATTTGCGGAAGACTATGATTGAAGCAAGTGAATTATGATGGACGAAATGGTGAAACGAGAAAGAAGGAGTATCCCGAGAAAACCCACGAGCACGATGTTGTCCGTCTCAAACTTACTTGCCTTGGGAACGAACCAGGCACCCCACCCATCAGATAGTTCAGTAGGCAGGTTTTAATTTCGATTCCCGGTGGGAGAGCCTTTGAAATATTAAATGTCCTCGCTGTAATTGTGTTCGTGTCCCTGTCGTTCAAGGTTACTGGAAATACCTGTAAAACGAGAATAACCGAATATAAAGAGATAAGTTACAGAGATACTTTTTGTCTTTTTTAAAAAAATAAACTTGAATTCTCTGAACTATAGTATTTTATCATGACTGAAATCAGTGTTTCATCGTTAACAAAGTATTGGAATCGTAAACGTTTGCAATTTGCTACATAGACTAGTGTTTATGGTAGTGGCTTGAGCATTCGTTTCGTGAGTTAGGGGTCTGTGGTTCGCGTCCCTCCGAGGACAATCAGATTTTTTTTTATAATTTAGAATGTAGATATTTCTGAAGTGTAATAATATGAAAAATAGTCAATTTCTCTCGTTCTTACAAGTTAGAGTTGAAAAGGCTTCGTCCACAGGGCAAAAACTAAAAACTCATGACGTTACAGTCTACAATCTCGATTCCTATTGTCTGAAAACTTCGCGTGTTTCGCAAACAAATGAATTCAAATCCTTGTATTCATAAATTGTCTGAAACGGGTCAACCTTGTATTCATAAATTTGTCTGAAACGTCGTTGTGGAATTTTTATTAAGTTCTTCCCCTCTCTAACTAGAAATAATAATAATATTTTCGTTCGCCACTTTCAACACGTTCCATATATTCGTTCAACAAAAATTGGTAATAGGAACTATTCTTGTGTTATATATTTGATTCTATATTTTCTTAAAATATGAATATAACGCATACATAATCCAATGTCTTTTACCCAAAGAAAAGGTGTTACTATGTATCGCGATGAAGACAAATTCTGCCTAGTTTCTGTTCAGGCATACGAAGGTTCGATTTTCATATTGTCCAGTAACTGACATCTTCTTTTTCCCCCACTTTTCTTTCCAAAGTATCTCTTATAAGGCAATTCGTCCTTTTAGAGGATCCAAAACATTTCTTTTTATTATTCTTAACTTGAGTATGGTAATTTGCATTGGAACAGGACCTAATATAGAGGTCTCAAATATACAGTAATAATAATAAATATAATAATAATAATAATAATAATAATAATAATAATAATAATAATAATAATAATAATAATAATAATATAGGCGACATATTCTGTATGAGGACACACTGTATTAAAATCTGTAAAATCGCCCGTAGCGTTAGGCAGAAGTTACAAAATAGCCGGGATTGGAGAGAAGTGTCAGGACCATCAGACTTACCCTCTGCATACGTCCCTACAACTAGCTAAGGCATGCTTCGTTCGCGGCCACTGAGTGGCGCCACTGAGTTGCGCCACTGCTTGTGAAAAGACGAGCAATCGACTGCAGGTACCAAGGCTTCTTGTTATATTCTGTTTACCTCCCCCTTTTATTGCCCAAGCTATGAGTGGTGTTGCCAGGACACACAGAAATACATGGATCACGCAGAAACACATATAGCCGCTCATGGTTCGAGATTTCAGTGTCCATTCGGCGACTATCCGGTTCATATAGTTCTTAGAAGCATTTCCACCGTCTCAAGTGATTCTAATTTGAGAAATGGCTGTTAATAGTAAGCAAGCACTTCTTCTTATTTTGCTGCTCAAAAAGAAGAAACGTAGAGAGAAAAAACGAATGTCCGTGCATCCTATGCTATCAACGAAATTCCAAACTGGCCTGTATCATCAATTTCTCAATTTATATTCTCTTGTTAGACGCAAGTAATACTCTTCCACTTACCAATATTTTCGTTTATATATTTTTAGTAGCTTGTTATGCTCACTACGAGCGCAATTTTGACCCTTTTTTCGAACCAGATCCTTTACACATAAAAATGAATGAGACTGAGTTATGCGCATAGTTTAATAATAAGTATCTATTTTATATTTAATAAATGAGGAAGTGCATTAATTGTAACGAATTAAAACAATACCAAGAGTTCTCTAGAAATGGTAATACAAGACGCAATGAGTGCAAAGCATGCTATAATAAAAAGAAAAGATAGAAATATAACAAATTGAAGTTGAAGAAGTAGATGATGATTTTGAGTTTAGAACATTTGAAACATATATTTTCACGAAGAAAGAACTGAACTTAATACAGAAATATCCAAATATTCCTAAGAAGAGACCAGATGGTGTATCTCTGTTTTGGTGGAAGGCCGTTAAGGATGGTATAAGATTAAAATGTATAAAGAAGTTTGAAATTGAAACACCTCTAGAACCTCTTCCACAACATTTTAGAGAACGGTTTCCTTTTCCTCAGTATAGACATTTGATTAAGCGAGTGATAAGTCTTACCAAAGTTGTTGCTAATAAAGGTTTTACAGTTACTGACAATGAGATTTTTATTAATGATACAGTGTTCGGGATAAAATATATTGTAGATGATAAGAGCATTTTCTTTCAACAGTTTTTGCTTTTACTACGAGTGCAATTTGGACTTCTTTTTTGTGACCAGATAATTTAGACATAAAATGAATGAAGTAGCGTTATGCGCAAAGTGAGATCGCATAGCCTTTTATGACATTTAAAATCATAAAAACTTACATCTAAAACTTATAACTTATAGTGCTGTCTTTGATTGAAAAAATAGTTTTTGTTTGATCCAAATCGGTCTACATATGGCTGAATGATGAAAAGTTAAAGTTAAGTATGTTGATTTGCTCTTACATACATACATATATACACTTACGCTTGACGCACATACATATATTCAGTTTACAAGCCAGTTTCAGTTGAGAGAAGCAAAAGAGAATAGATATATGCATTAGATTTATAGCCTCTCTCTTTACTTCTTAGAGCGTGACATACAATCTGATTTTCTTTTCCTTCTCCTCACGCCAACAGAACTTTTAGCTAGCAGTAGCGAGAGGGCGCCTGGAGCATGCATGCATACTACCATCCCACAGTCAGTCTAGCTGCAGTAGACATAGATGGAGCTGTTATATGACGTAATCCCACGGGATTGGGCTACGCAATAACTATAATGTCAATTGATACACGTCATATATCCTTCCACCTCCAGCAAGAAAGAGATGATAATTGTTAAAAGTGAGTTGGCAACACTGCAACCTCACCCCCAAATAACGTTAAAATTCAATAGCTCGGTCCCTAATTACCCGATTTCAAAAACTTAAACGGCAAATGAATACTAATAACATATCCAATTTTATAAAATGCATAAATAGTTGCATAACCCACAGGATATTTCAGTCTTTTTCAATATCTCTACAAAATATCATTAAATCGAACAAAATAAAAATATTATCTTAATTTACATTTAATTCTAAGACTTTTTTAAAGAATAACATTTTTCCGAAAACTCAAAAATAAACCCGTAAAAAATTCCCGAAATTTTGAATTTGTTATAACCATCAAATATAAACCGATTTTTCAAAACTCAAACGGCAATCAATAGAGAAATAAATTTACGAGCTATTGAATGTCTTATAAATTGCATAACTCTAAGGATATAATTATAAAAAACTCAAATAAATCCATTATTTATACATATATCTTTAAAATTTAAATGACATTATGTTCTGTATATCCAAAGGTCTTAGTTTTTAGTCTTAATACTATAAAACACTTATATACTTAAAATTACAAGTTCGGATATTCATAATGAAACCATAAAACACTTATACACTTAAAACATACTTAAAATTACAAGTTTTATTTTTGTTATTTTTTGGATTCATTTCTAAAGTAAAACTGATGTATTTTATAACCATTATCTAAATCTTTCAAACCCTCATACTTAACAAACAGCTTATACTTTTTCATGTCTTTCAACACTTGCTCAGTTTCATCATTATATCTTTGTGGTAATAACGTCTTATATTTCTCATCTAAATGTACTAAAACTCTTTGACCATAACGCTGTGTTTGAATCAATTACCATAATGTTATCTCGTACGCTTTACCTTTTTCTAACTCATCTATGCGAATAGCTTATTTGTTATAAGGAAAATGTTCGTTTTATGAAAATATTCATAAAAGCAATCCTCATTTACATACAGAAAATTTACATAAAATTTACATACAGAACTCAACAGTTGGATAATTATCTTTTAGACCAGTGTATTTGATTTTTATTCCATCTTTTACGATCTCATCAATCATTTTATCTGTTAAGTGTTTTGTAAATCTAGGTGGAAGAAATAACTTAAACTCTTCACATTCAACTAAAATGCTCTTTCCAAACTTAGTTTTAATCTTTTCCATTTTCACAATCTTATATTCTGTATTTAATTCTAATTCTCTTAGTCCAATAACTTGTTTTTGCTCAAGACTTCCAAGCTTATCTAAAAGTTCAATATGACTTACCATCGTATATATTATATAGAAAATCAATGAACACTCTTCAATATTTATCTTCACCAAAATATTTTAATCATTTTTGTTAATTTCGTTTTTGGAAAACTTCCATAAACATTACAAAAAATATATGTAACTATCTAAAACTCCTCTACTACTTTCTCATTCTTAGGATCATATGTAAAGTTCTTTTGTCCAATTAAAATCGCATAACATATAGTATTAGCAGCCACAGCTTCTGCAAAGTCTACTGCAATCTTTATGTTTGTTCTCTCATTTATCGATACATTCTTCCTCTTACTACAATTAATCACATACATTGGTCTGTTATCTATAAACTCTTTAGGATCATAGTACATTTCGGTATTACCACATGTTATTCTCTTAAATGCAGTATAATCTTCGTACATCTTAAAATAATCCCTGTTAGCAATATCTAAGTTTCTTGATTCTTTTGGAAAAACCTCATTCCTCCCATTCTTAAGATAGATATTCTTTACCTTACAATGATCAAACTTACTTGCATCTGCTGTTTGTTTACCACTTCTATCAGTTTGGAACATTACAACTACGAAATCAGGCATATCAAATTGTCTAGAATTAAATTGAGTAGTAACATCAAACTCCAAGAAAGAACCTACAACAGTCTTCTGAACACATTGATAAGTATGGAATGAAAACATAATTTTAGGTTCTTTAAGAATATTCAACTTTAACTTGTTTTCATAATTAGATTCGTATTCAATAATCGGCATTCTTATCTCCATACTTTTAATGTTATTTTTGCATCATAAGGAGCTGCTGCACCTGCTCCTCATCCAGTCCATTTGTACAAGACATCGTTATTGTTGTTAGCTTTTGTAAATGTTATTCTCAATCCACCTTTCCACATAACCTCTTTATAATCACTTAAAAAGCCTGGAATTAATCTTAATGGATACAAAACACTAAAGTCCTTTCTTAGACCAAGTTTATCATCTGTTTCAAATCCTGCTTGTTTTAGATATTCAACTTCTGGCTTGGAAATCTTTAATGTTCCAATAGCTGTAGATGTTATTCCTGGTAGTTCAATCTTATCTATAACAACTCCATGCTTTCTAACCTCAATTTGAGAAAAGAAGGATGGTAAGAAGTTATCTACAAGTTTTATAGTATCATTTGCACCAAATGTTCCTCCAACTGATGCACCAACAACTTCAAAAGTCATATGACAATCTGCTTTGTGTGGATGTATAAACCCATCCCCCACATCGAAATCAAACTCAGTATCTTTGTTAGCTTCATTCAAATTATTAAATATTCTTGTGTTAGCTTTAAAACTCTGTAACTCGTAACTCTCAACACTATCCATTTATTATAAAGAAAATCTTGAAACAACACTTTTATGGGATGTACCCATAAAAGAATCATACATAATAAACATTTAAAAACTTATAATCCCCATCCTAACTTAACCTTAGCATTCATAGCAGTACCAACCCCAAAAGCAGCTAATCGTTCACCAATTGACACATCACTATTAAATGCTCTTTTCCATGCTTTAGTTTCTAATTCCTTATCTGCAATATGTCTCGACTCAGTATCTTTATTGTCTCTGTAGTATATATCGTGTACTTTGCAAGCCTCATCTAATGGGTTAATACCTTCATCACCTCTTTCTAATCTTTCTTGAAGCTTCGTATAGGGCCCTCAAAATCTGAAGCCTGGTATATGTAACTCTGGTATCCCCTTCATGTTTAAAATCTTATTCATTAGTCCTTTTCCAAGCTTCTCATCATTCCGGAATCGTGTTGGTAATGTATTTAACATCTTAATCAAATACCCTATACCTTTTGGATCATTAGGAATAAATTGTGAAAGCTTGTTATTAATCATACTCACTATACCTACTTTCTCATTATAAAAGTTATTATTACCAGCCTTTTCTTCTCCATCTATAACTATTAACCGATCAATTAACTTTCTCACATCATCCATCCATATATATTCTTTAGGTATCTCTGTATATTGTTTAATTCCTTCACCAGTCCTTTTAGGAGTTGGAGGTAAATTTGGCTTAATATAATCATCCGAAATAGGCTTGATAATATTAATGTTTTTAGAACCTCTATTAGATGCTACTTTTTTATCTCGATTATATTTTTGGAAGACAGCATCTGATTCTATTATTATTTCCTTGTATTGTTCAAAATCATCATCATCATAATCTTGAATGGTTTTATTAGTATTCATAGTTAACAAGACCCATAGACCTTCTGTTCCTTTATAAGTTTTACCATTAATTATCAAATCATCACCATTCACTTTAACTTCAGAATTTCCTATCTTATTTATCATTCTTCCATCTTCTTCAACTGCTCTTATTCCAAATACACTATCATTTCTTTTACTATAATATTTCGTTGCAATCTTACCAAATGATTGTGCTGTTGTTAAAGGCTCTACTCCTTCAACTTTATCTTTCATTTGTTTTCTCATTTGTTTTATTTCTCCTGTTATAGGCGTATCACTACTACTTGGAGGACTATCATAAGTTATCTTTTTAGGTGTTTCTAGTAGACTAGGATCTATTGAAGCCGTCTTATGTACAACTGGAACAAGTTCAGTTATTAGATTCTTATTTTGTTCTGCTACTTCTTTGATTTCACTTCCTAAATTTTGAATAGCATCAATTACAGGCTGTTCTTGTATCTTAAATTTATCATATATACCTGCTCTTTCTTCCAAGATTTGAAGCCCTTTACCAAGAACTCCTTTAACTTAATATTCTTACTAATTTCTTTCTCATCCATTTATTATGTAGAAAACGAACAAACGTTAATAAACGTCAAAGAACGTCAAACGTCAAACGTTTATAAAGTGTTTTATTTTGTTCCTATACTTAGCATGGTTTACCTTCCTTGTCATATCAATTACTATAAAACCATAATCTTCTTGTCAACATTTTGAGCATAACTCTTTAAATTTATCATAAGACATATCTCCTCCAACAAACTCATTATACACATGTTTAAGATTAGTATCATCTTGTCTGAATATGCATATGAAGTTAACGTTATCTCTTATAAGCTGTTTAGGTACTTTTGAATATGTCTGTGCAAGATAGAAACACTCTAAATGTCTATGTCTACCTCTTGTAAAGTAATTTCTAACAGTATCTTGATTCTCCAAAATGTAATCGTCAAACACAACGACAGAGTATTCTTCACATTCATCAATAGGTAAAGTAGAGTCATTACTGCTTAAGAACATTGCTATTTGCTTCTTAAACTTTAATTCTGCTTTTTCAAATCGATCTTTTAATTGCTCATAGTTTGTCTGATTCATGCTTTTAGAATACATATAGAAGTAATTATTGTTTAACCAACCTTGCTGTAATAAAAAATTAAATAGCAAAAAAGTTTTACCACACCCAGATGGACCCACTATAAGACATCGAATATCATCAGGTATAAGTTCTCCATTTCTTTTCTTAACTGTTGTTTCTTTTATCATCTCTTTTACATCCCAATTAATAGTTTTGTTACTCATTTATTATAAAGAAAATCGTTGTGTCCTTATATGATAAGTTAAGCCCTGGTTGCTAACACCTTTTATGATCTTATATCTTTAAGTTGTTCTCTGATCTTACGCAACGTATCTTTTATATATTCGTTATCCATTTCACCATTTAATGTTATTATCATCTCTAACTGTTCTTTAAATGAGTTAATACAAGTGACAATGGTTTTATATTCGTCTTTTCTTTTGCTTATGTTTAACTTAGATAACAAACCTGTTATTATAGCACTTCCAGTTGCAAGAGACGTTGTTAATATTAAGTAAATTGTTACAGGTATAAAAATATTAATAAACCCAGCTGTTGCAGAAAGTACAACTGATAACGTGATCAAAGTGTAGTATCCATATCTAACAATTCGTAGTTTTCTCTTTTTCTTCTTTAAACTGTATTCTAACTTTTGAATGATATCTTCTATTAACTTGATTACTTTCTCCCTTGGAATATCTTTAGGTAAATCAAACTCGTTCATTTATTATATAATAAATGGCTAAGGTATTTAAGTTAACGAGTGATACTTCTGTTTTAAAGAAGAAACTCCATTACGAATTAGACAATAGTAACAACTATTTAAGTATAGGACTAGTTGGGTTTTACACAACATACTTAACTCCAAACATTACAGAAAGAAATAATAAATTAACATTTTGTAGTAACCTTCATCCTAATTTTACAAAACAACTCATAGTTCAACCTGGTCAATATAGTTTAAAAGAATTAGAAGAATATATTAAATCAAATCTTCCATACTCCACCGATGCTTTTAAAAATATTAAATTTACTGAGGACAGAGAGAAAAATAGAGTTAAAATATTTTGCGAACCGTGTGATATAACCTTAGATACCGTTAATACTGTATTAGGTTTTAGTGAGAAAAACTTGGCTAAAAACATAGAACATGTTGGAGATAAGGCACCAAAGTTTCATCCGTTCGATACAATTAATGTTCACTGTAATATAGCTGATGGTATGTTTGTTAAAGATACTGAATACACACATAGAGAAACAGGGATTATAGCATCATTTAAAACAGATGCTGAGTTTAAACATAGTATTATTTATGAGCCTACTTATCCATTATTTTTCCCTATATCTAAAGACAAGGTTGATAATTTTGAGATAAGGATAACACATGAGAATGATTCCTTAATTGAATTTGGTGGAGCAACAACAACTGTACTTTTACAAACTAAGATTTTCTTTTAAATAAATAGGAAGATGTGTTCTATTAAAGGTTGTATGTTTAGTGTTCCCTATAACGAACTAAAGGATTTAAATATTGATCGTGTATTAACAAAGAAACAACTTAGTGATAAATCTAAAATAATTAAAGAAGGTAAAGGAATGGATTTAACTCTAACTACTGCACAAATGAAAAAGATTAAGAAAGAGCATATGGGTGGTTTTATCTTTACAATTCCAGCCATTTTAGCAGCTTTAGGAGCAGTTGGTTCATTAGCAGTTGGTGCATCAGCGATTACTAAAACTGTACTGGATGCTAAGAAGAATAAACAAGAACTTGAAGAACAAAAAAGGCACAATATGGTTATGGAAGAAAAGCAGGGAGCAGGTAAACCAAAGAAGAAGTCAAAAAACTAAAGCCATTGACCAACTTCGATATAGAGAGGTTGGTTAAAGAATTAAAGATAAAACGATTTAGAGGAGTATTTATGAGTGATGAACTTCCACAAAAACCTTATGTAAATGAGTGTGGTGTAGTTAACCTCGATAAATTAGAAAACATTGGTACTCATTGGATATGCTATTGGAAAGATAACATAAAGTACGTGTTCGATTCTTATGGTGGTGTTCCTCCTAAACAACTGGTACAATATCTTGGTATCAAAAACTTATTTTACAATGACGAACGAATACAAGACTTTAACTCAGTTATATGTGGTCATCTTTGTGTTAAGGTTTTAAATCTTCTAAATCAAGGGTATCCTTTTAGTGACGTTATGTATATGATTAAAAATGATTAAGTGCTTTTATGGTTTGTATCCATAAAAGTTTTGCTTTAAGATAAATATGGAAGCTATACACAATAGATTTTTAGATTATTTTGAAAAGCATGAGGATGAATTAGATCCACTAGATAGATATAATTTTTATCAGTATTTTCAGGATGTTAGCGAGATAGACTTAAAAGATAAAAACAACGTATATAATGTTATTGATTTGTGGAAAATGTTAATACCAAAATTTTTGTACACGGAAGAAGAGTTGGAAAAGTTACGTCCAATAATTACGTTAAAGGACTTGTTGTCGAATTATAGCTCTAGGCCATTAGAGTGCAGTAATTGTGGTAGTAAGTCATTAACAAAACGTATAAGTAGGTACATTTGTGATTATTGTTCTGTAGCGAATGGTCGGGTTTTTAGTACTAATGAAGGAATGAGAGCTGGTTACGCAAGAAAACCATGGTATGATACTACAAAAAGATTTAAGTTACAGTTATCTCGTTTGCAAATACACAAAATATTATGATGTCTATTTAATACACCACCACGTTACCGATCAAAAACCATTAAATTTACAACATATGGAAGAAACACTTATAAACGACTTCGAAAACTTATACGAAACGTTTAAAGAACTGTATCCAAAAAGACTCTTGTTTATTAACTTAAAATGTGTATTGTACTATCTGTTAAAAAAGCATGATGTTCATATTGATATTGATTTTAAACATTCGCCTAAACAAATAGAGATGTTAAAGAAATGTTTTGAAAAATTAGGATGGGCTTTTTCTGTATAATAAATGAGTATGGATATATTTGGTAATGTTAAAGATAGAAAAGGTGATGTTGATATTAGTGAAGAAAAATTAAAATTGTTGGAGAATCTAAATGATGTTGTTAGCGTAAGTCAACTTAGATCGATAGAAGCTCAATTAGAGAACGATAGAAAACGATTTGAAGATGCATTAGAAACGTTACAAGACACATACATCATGAAAGAAGATTTTCAAAAGATTAGGATGGATACTACTAAATTGATTATGCAGAAAGAAACTATACCCCTAATATGTCGATTGAGAGCTAAAAATGTTAAGGAACCAATCTTTAGAATATTCAATCTTTCTAATGGTTATAAATTTCTCTATAATGGGAAAATAATGCACATGGAATTAAGTTTGGATAAATACTTTCTAGAGATATATTTAGGTGATACTTTGATTGAGCCCTTGATTGAGCCTTTGACTGATACTTTCATACCTTTTGGTTCTAAGAAGAATGATATAATAACGATTAAACCAAATAAAAATCCAGCTATAGAAGAAGGACAATTATTGTTTGTTGTAATGTATATAGAAAGAGAGCTTTCGTCTAAATTACCATTTGCTATATAATAAAATGGATATTTTTGGTAATGTTAAAAGTAAAAAAGAAGAAGCTAGAGAAGTTTTTACATCCTGAGTTGATTTTAAGAACAAAAGATTGGTTAATGTATCTAATGCTATTGATAAACAAGATGTTGTAACATTAGAACAGCTTGAATCAGTAAAAGAAGAGTTTAATTTACTTACACGAGAAAAAATTGTTGAATTACCATGTCGATTGGCAGAAGATGATGTTGGGAAACCAGCCTTTCTTGTATATAATTTAGCTGCTGCCTACAAATTTCTTTATAGAGGTAGGTTAATGCATATAGAATCAAGTCTTAATAAACATCTTATAGACTTATTTTTAAATGAGACACTAGTTGAAATTTTTCCATTACACTTTAATATACATGATCAGTTAACAATTAGACCAACCAAAGATTCTGATTTAAAAGAAGGTAAGTTATTATTGATTACTATGTATATAGAAACAGAAGATGAAAACGAATCCATTGATGATGATGATGATAATGTTAAAAGTATAGTATTAGGTAATGATAAATTTTATTTTTTTTCGTTGATTTTGTATACAGTAAATAGTAATGATAATGTATTGTTTTAAATGTAATAAATTGACAGATACGGAGAAAGATACCATTAAAATTGAAAAAAGAATGGAAGATATCTAAAGAAAGGTATTAGTTCTGTATGTGGTGTTACTAAAACTCAATTCGTTAAAAAGAATGATTGACTATATGATAATAAAGGTGTTAGAGAAGACATTATAGAAGAAATTCACAAACCATCTAGAAAAAACTTTGACAGATTAAGTGTAGTTATAAAAGGTATTGATGATCTTCGGCAAGCTGATTTTGTTGAAATGGATAGTGGAGTATTAAAAGGTGTTTCCAAATTAAATAAAGGTTATAAGTATTTGCTAACGATTATAGATGTGCTTTCGAAATATGCGTTCGCTGTTCCTGTTAAAGATAAGAGTGGTAAGAATGTTACAGAAGCATTTGAATTCATATTAAGAACGAGAAAACCTAGTAACTTACAAACTGATCAAGGTAAAGAGGTTTACAGAAAAGAGTTTAAGAAGTTAATGGATGAAAAAAAGATTATCATTATTCAACCTATAGTGGTAAGAAAGATTCTGTTGTTGAAAGATTCAATAGAACACTTAAACAGAACATGTGGAAGAAGTTTACAACACAAGGAAATTATAAATGGATAGAAATATTACCAACATTGGTTAGTGAGTATAATAATAGAGTACATAGAACAATTGGTTTAAAGCCTATAGAAGTTAACAAGAAGAATGAGCGAGCAATATTGGATAAAGTGTATAAGAAAGAGTATAAGCGTGTTAAACCCAAATACAAGTTAGGTGATCATGTTCGTATAAGCAAATCGAAAGGAATATTTGAGAAAGGATATACACCTAATTGGTCAACAGAAGTATTTGTTATTAGCGAAGTTATTCCATCTAATCCGCCAACATATAGAATTAAAGATTTAGAACAAGAAGATGTGCAAGGTAGATTTTACGAACCAGAACTATTAAAGACGAAACATAAAGATGAATACTTGGTGGAAAAGGTGTTGAGAAAGAAAGGTGATAAAGTAGATGTTAAATGAATAGGTTTTTATAATTCACATAATAGTTGGGTAGATAAGAGTAATGTTGTAGTGTAAATATAAATGTTGTCTTTTATGGTTATTATTCCATAAAAGAGTAGTTAGAATGAGATAAGGGTAACAAAACGTTACTCTCATAGTATATATTTCCGGAGAAATAAAGAATCAAACGAACTAATACAATACTATAATGAAAAAATTAGCAATACAACAGAAAAAAGCACTGGAGAAGAAATACGCACCTGCTCTTAAGAAGTAAGAAACTACTTGAATATTATGATAAAATTAGCTGGAGCAGATATGCTCCGGCAAAAAAATCAACATTTTCTATATAATAAATATGAGTACTATGGATAGTTCTCTTAGTTTAAACGATATTTGCTATGAACAGATTAAAGATAATTATTGGCATGGTATTTTTGGTGATTTTAAACTGATTATAGATAAGAGTACAGGATACTTCAATGCTACTAAACTGTGTCAAGTTGGTGGTAAAGAGTTTAAATATTGGTTTCAAAATAAAGAATCTAAAGAACTAATAGCATACATTTCCAGCGCTGGGATTCCAGCTGTGGAAATTATTAGAAAAGTAGCAGGTGGTAAAGGAGAAATATGGAATGAATTAAGAGGAACATATGTTTGTAAAGAACTGATTCTAAATATATCTAGATGGTTATCTCCAGAGTTTTATCTTAAATGCAATCAAATAATTATCAATTACTTCGTTAAAGACTTTCAACAGCTATACTTACTAACAACGATCAACTTCAAACAAGACTACAAGAAATAGAACAAAAAATGAATGAATTACGTATAAACAATGAGAAACAAGAAAAGGAAATAAATCATCTTAAAACAATCGCAGCACCATATACAGATAATGTTTCAAAAGATAATTGCCTAATCATATATAAGAAGAACAAACGAAATGATCCTTTCCCTTATTATGCAATCAGATGTCAGAAGAGAAGCCTATATAAGCCTCTAAACGAAGTAGAAGAAAAAATCCGAATCATGTAATAATATACGAAAAGTTTAGAGATCCTAACAGTATTAAGCTATTCAACCTAATGCAGCAAGAACTAGATATTCGTAAAGGTAAGGGTAATGAGTTTTGGACACCCCTATCAGAAGAAGAATTGATTAACAGTATAGATTGCTTGTATGATAGGTTATTATCTGATAATTAAGGTTACAACTTTTATGATATAATAATTAAGGCTACAACTTTTATGATAGAATAACCATAAAAGGTAATTAGTTAAACATTAAACAAACCATCTGTTGTAACATCGAATCCGAAATTCAATATACCACCTAAATCGGAATTATTACGGTATTTTCTTATTATAACTCTCCAATCTACATAATGTCTAAATAAATATATAAACTCTACAGAGAGGTGTTGTTATATTGAAATGTTATGCCAATGAACTCTGTCTTTGAACTCTGCAATAAATCCTTCTGTTAAATTTTGAGACATTGAAATCATTTCCCAATCTACTTTGTCAGCGTAATCTCTTA
This sequence comes from Thermobia domestica, assembly GCF_964235325.1. NCBI lineage: Eukaryota > Metazoa > Arthropoda > Insecta > Zygentoma > Lepismatidae > Thermobia > Thermobia domestica. Next base: position 136,814,684 of record NC_137471.1, read on the forward strand.
TAAGATTTTCTGATAATTGATGAGTTCCAGATAAGCGCCACCAAGAAACTTTATCTACATGTTCTCGTATAAAGGCTTCAGAGAGTTTGCTTCCATAAGATATAGCATCAAAATCAACTTTATCTATAAACTCATTAATAAATTCTTCGGATAGGTTTTGATTATACGTTACTTCTTTCCAATGAACTCTATCTGCAAATTCTCTTATAAAGTCTTCTGATAAGTCTTGGCTTTCCGAAATAATCTTCCAATCAACTTTATCAGCTAATTCTCTTATAAACTCTTCCGATAACTTTTTCCATGAACATATTTCACTCAAATTAACTTTCTGCAGATATTTACGTATGAAGTCTTCTGTAATGTGATCATAGTTATATTCCTTCTCATAATCATCATAACCTATAGATAACCATTGTTCATCAGTCAGTGAATCTAATATCTCATCAGACAAGTTCATAACGTTTGTATAGAAAATGTTTTGTATAAGAAATGAGTTGTTTTCTTTAGTGGCTTTCTTGAACAAATGATCTAACATACCTATGGATACGCTAAAATTTATTTTGTCTTCATCATTATAACCACCAATATCTAAATGTTTACATATACAATCAAATATAGGTTTGGAAGATAATATTTCCTTAGCACTAGTCATGTTCGTTTTTATTCTTAGATGTTTTAAATTTATCTCATTTTTGTTGGTTTTCTATATAATAAATATGGAAGCACATTTTGATTTATTACATGATAGACAAACTAATTCATCATGATCTTAAACTCTTAGCAGCACTACTAGAGAAGCAAATACTGTTAAAGGAAAAAGAATTATTAATAATGCAACAAAAAACATCTGATTTGAGTAGTGATTATGAATATAAATATTGTAGTGATGATTATGACGATGATGAGTAAGTTTACAAAAATGATTTAATTTTAATATGTGTATATGTAACTTTGATGGGTTATTCTCATCAAAGGCGTGTTCTAATACAACGCGTAATATGTAGACAATGACAGGAATGTACAATGTTAAGTGTTGTATTAGGATATATGGAACTAAAAATAGTACAAAAATGATTAGGAATAATCCGGCGAAGATAAAAATTGAGTAGTAGTAAGATTTTCTATATAGTAAATAAGATGAGTAATTATAGTAGATTTACTGTAAGAGAGTTAAGGCGACAATGTAAAGAGAGGGGAATCAGAAGATATTCCCGATTAAGAAAACATGAACTAATAAACCTTCTTAAACAATATGATGATGAACAAAGCAGAAGACAGATTAAAGATATATTCCCATTTAAACAAGAAGTAATTGAAGAACCAAAAATCAAAGTTGAATCAGTACCAATTGATGTAAAGCTCAAAGAAACGACAATGAAATCAAGATTAGAAACACGGAAATTTACAACAGATTACAAACCACAAGATCCACTTGAACAATATATTAGTGCAACATCTAAAGCTATATTAAACAGATTACAAATTAGCTTAAGTAAACATAGTTCATTAAAAGCTAATCTTTATATAAGTTGTACATATAAGAAAGGTGAAGAAACTCAAAACTTCTATTTTAACACTGAAAACCAAGAAATATATCAATCAAGTAATTTAAAAGAAGAAATAACTAAGATGAAACAAAGATTAAAACCAAGAATGGATGAGTTCCAAGCTAGAGGTTCTGGCTGGGCTCTTATAAGCATTAACTTTTTACAACTAGCAATCGTCAAATATACACCATATAGAGGATCAACATACATAGATCTACCTGATAAAATTAAAAATAAACAAGCAGTCATAAATGTAAATAACGAAGATGAAAAATGTTTCTTATATTCAATTTGTTCTGCACTATACCCAGTTAATAAAGATTCACAACGACCTTCCAAGTACAAGCAAGCTGTTAAATACTTAGAAGAAAAATTAAAAAATATTCATTTTCCTGTAAAACTATGTGATATTCAAGAGCTGAAAAATTACTTAATATTTCTATAAAAGTTTATGCATATGATAAAGACTATTCAATCTATATACTACTTCATACACAAAACAAGCAAGAAAATCATGTCAATTTATTATATATAAAAGAACAAAATGAAGATCAAGTTAAAACACACTATTGTTGGATTAAGGATTTAAGAAGACTAGTATGTGCACAGTTAACTAAATGGAGAGCTCGAAAATATTTATGTGATAGATGTTTGTTATACTTTTACTCACAAGACGTTTTAAGTAAACATGAGCAAGATTGTTCGTTAAATGAACCAGTAAAAATAATAATGCCTGAAGAAGGTAAATGTGTTGAAATTAAAAATTACCAATACATAATGAAAATGCCATTTGTGATTTATGCTGATTTTGAATGTTTGTTACATAAAGTTATGGGTTGTGAAGAATGTTATCCGGAAGATGAATCACATACTAAAAAATATCAGCAACATAAGCCATCTGGATTTTGTTATTATGTAGTAAAAAGCGATGGAAGTAAAACTAATCCTGTTTTGTATAGAGGTGAGAACGCTGCTAATAAATTTATAAGACTGTTAACAAAAGAAGCAAAACACATGTCGAACATATACAAACAAAATAACGAATTACCATTAACAAAAAGTCAGAGAAAAGAGTTCAATGAATCTAAATGTTGTTATTACAGTAAGCAGGAGTATACTAAAGAAAATCATAAAGTTAAGCATCATGATCATATAACAGGGGAATTTATAGCACCACTATGTAATAACTGCAATTTAAAAATTAAAGTACCAAAGTTTGTACCTGTGATCATACATAACTTGACAGGATATGACTCACACTTGTTTATAAAAGAGCTTGGATGTAATGAAGAAGAAATAGATCTAATACCCAATAATGAAGAAAGATACATATCATTCAGTAAAAAGGTTGGAACTATTAAATTGAAATTTGTAGATTCATTTAGATTTATGGCTTCTAGTTTAGACAAATTGTCATCGAACTTGAAACCTGAGCAAATGATACATACCCAACACTTTTATCCTAATCAAGAACAGTTTCAACTTGTAATAAGAAAAGGTGTTTACCCATATGATTATGTTAACAATTGGGATAGGTTTAGAGAAAAAAATACCGCTAAAGGAAGCATTCTTCAACAAGCTTATGAACACACATATAAGTGATGAAGATTATGAACATGCAAAGAAAGTATGGGAAACGTTTAACATTAAGAATCTCGGACAATACCATGATTTATATTTGAAAACAGATGTGTTATTGTTAGCAGATGTGTTTGAGAACTTTAGAGAAACATGTCTTAAAGCTTATGATCTTGATCCTGCTTGGCATATGACGGCACCAGGTTTAGCTTGGGATGCAATGTTAAAGATGACGAATATAAAATTAGAATTGTTGTGGGATTATGATATGGTATTAATGGTAGAGAAAGGTATAAGAGGTGGGATTAGTCAGTGCTCTAAAAGATATGTTAAAGCAAATAATAAGCATATGGAAGATTATGATAAGAATAAAGAAGATTCTTACTTAATGTATCTAGATGCCAATAACTTGTATGCGTGGGCAATGAGCCAATATCTACCGTATAAGGGATTTAGATGGTTAAGTGAAGATGAGATTGAAGAAATAGATTTCACTAATATACCTGATGATTCTGATACTGGTTATATATTAGAAGTTGATCTTGAATATCCTAAAGAATTACATGACTATCACAAAGACTACCCATTAGCTCCTCAAAATATATGTCCGCCTGGTTCAATCAAAACAATCAAAGCAATCAAAAGCTATTAACAACCCTATATGACAAAGAAAAATATGTGATTCACTATCGAAACCTAAAACAATGTCTTTCACTTGGATTAAAACTTAACAAGATACATCGAGTAATAGAGTTCGACCAATCAGATTGGTTAAAGAAATATATTGATTTAAACACACAAATGAGAACGAAAGCAACAAATGATTTTGAAAAAGCCTTTTATAAGCTCATGAATAATTCAGTATTTGGGAAGACTATGGAGAATATTAGAAAGAGAGTTAATATTAAACTTGTAAGTGATGAGAAAAAATACGAGAAGCTTGTAGCAAAACCAAATTATAAGAGTACTACAGTTTTACGGAAAATTTAGTAGCAGTTCTCATGAACAAGATTAAAGTGCAATTTAACAAACCGATTTATGTTGGTATGTCAATTCTAGATTTATCAAAATATTTAATGTACGATTTTCATTATAATGTGATGAAACCAAAATATCAAGACAAAATAGAAGTATGTTATACAGATACCGATAGTTATATATACCATATCCAAACAGAAGATGTGTACGAGAAATGAAAAATTATATTGATTACTTCGACACGAGTGATTACTCCAACGATAACAGATATAAGATACCACAGGTCAATAAGAAAATACTTGGTAAGATGAAAGATGAACTTAAAGGAACAATCATAGAAGAATTTGTTGGTTTAAGATCAAAAATGTACTCAATCAGGTTCGAAAAAGATAAATGTTGTAAGAAAGCAAAAGGAGTTAAGAAAAATGTAAGTAAAGAACTATCATTTAACGATTATAAAGACTGCTTGTTCAATCAAAAAGAATATTATAAGAAGATGAACTTGATTAGAAGTTATAAACACGATTTGTATAGTATTGAAGTAAATAAGTTAGCTTTAAGTTGCGTGGATGATGAGAGATGTGTTTTAAAGGATGGGATAAATACCCTGCCATGGGGGTATTATAAGTTAGAAGAGTTGTAGTTTTAGATGTAAGTTAGGTATAAGTATAACTATAAAGTTTTCGCAGGCTATATAAAAATGAATTTAAATATAAAATATATATTTCTACAAATATGAGCAAGACGCTTTGTGAACCATGTAACAAATACTTACTAGATATAGGAAAACATAATAAGACTAAAACACATAAAGAAAATAGTAAAACTAAAATTTGTAAGAAATGTAAGAAAGAAAAATATAAAGCTCAGTTTAGATATATAGAAAAAGATTCTCTTTGTCGTGAATGTCTGCACGAAACATTACCACCCTTAACATGTTTAATGTGTCAAAAAGAATTTAAAATAAACCCAAGATGTGCAAATGCTAAAAAATGCATAGAATGTAGAAAAAATAAACCAGACTTTAAATATACTATAATTAAAGGTACTCATTTAGAAGGGCTACAAGATATTTTTGATTATATAATTATAAATGGGGAAATTTATGCTGTTTTATCATCACAAGAAGAAGAAGAAAAAACTTTATTAAAACTACCATCTAGATACGAAAAGCACTATGATCATCTTAAAAAAATATTAAAAATGGAAAATTACATATATACCAGAATGAATATAATCGAAATTGTTATAGAATTATATTTATTAACTCCAAGTCTTTATGTGGTAATGAGGATTATTTAAATTGTAAATGTATTTTCTAATCATTAAAACTTTATGGTTATAACATCATATAGTCCTATGCGATCTCACTTAACATTGTAGTTATGGGAATACTTTGCGCTGTATAACTTTGTATAATTAGCTGCGGCCTTCTGTGCTGGTTAAAATTTTTATGTCTAAATAATCTGGTTCGAAAAAAGGGTCAAAATTATGCTCGTAGTAAAAGCAAAAACTATTGAAAGAAAATGCTCTTATCATCTACAATATATTTCATCCCGAACACTGTATCATTAATAAAAATCTCATTGTCAGTAACTGTAAAACCTTTATTAGCAACAACTTTGGTAAGACTTATCACTTGCTTAATCAAATGTCTATACTAAAGAAAAGGAAACCGTTCTCTAAAATGTTGTGGAAGAGGTTCTGGAGGTGTTTCAATTTCAAACTTCTTTATACATTTTAATCTTATACCATCCTTAACGGCCTTCCACCAAAACAGAGATACACCATCTGGTCTCTTCTTAGGAATATTTGGATATTTCTGTATTAACTTCAGTTCTTTCTTCGTGAAAATATATGTTTCAAATGTTCTAAACTCAAAATCATCATCTACTTCTTCAACTTCAATTTGTTATATTTCTCTCTTTTCTTTTTATTATAGCATGCTTTGCACTCATTGCGTCTTGTATTACCATTTCTAGAGAACTCTTGGTATTGTTTTAATTCGTTACAATTAATGCACTTCCTCATTTATTAAATATAAAATAGATACTTATTATTAAACTATGCGCATAACTCAGTCTCATTCATTTTTATGTGTAAAGGATCTGGTTCGAAAAAAGGGTCAAAATTGCGCTCGTAGTAAGCATAACAAGCTACTATTTTTATTATGCTTGTTGTCCCTAGTTCGATCCCAGCTCGCGCCATGTAGACTTTGTGTTGGACAAACACCGTGCTCGTGGGTTTTTTTGGGGTTCTCCCGTTTCCTCTCACTTTCTTCGTTCCACCATTTTATTCATTTCTCATCATCACCGTCTCCTTTATCCCAACCGGCATAATCGTGGGACGTAAAACTTAAAGATTTCATTTTATTTTTCATTTTTATTACTTAGAGTTCAACTTCATTTCAACACCTACGCTACTAGGCTACATGGGACGTAGATCTACAAACCACAGTACTTGCAACCGGAAATCGAACCCGACTACTGCAGGGCAGCGAAGTTCTAAGCACTTAGCCACAAAGAATCCTATCAATATATATTTGGTTTGTCAACAACATATTTCCATCCTTTACTTCTTTCCTTAATGATTTAATAATAATAATAATAATAATAATAATAATAATAATAATAATAATAATAATAATAATAATAATAATAATAATAATAATAATAATAATAATAATTCTGTAAAGACAATATAGAGGAGCGCGCCAATATTTCTTTCAAATTAATCTGGAAACCAGAATGGTACATGTGTACCAGGTTTGGTTTTAGTAAACAGATTAGAGTCGAGATGCAATATTATTCTTGGGACACAATTGATTACAGAAAAGCGTTTCTCCCTACCTATTACCGTTTTTACCTTATAGTAATCAACGTTTAAACCGGAAGTAGTTGATTTATGCCATTTCTGGTTTAAATAGAGGGTTAAGAGGGTGATAGTACATATATTTGAAATGCTAAAATGATTACAAAAACACTTTTCGCTATATATTATTGTTTTTATTCTATGGCGATCAACACCGAAAGCGAAAATGGTTGATTTCTGCCACTACCGATTTGAATAAAGTGTTAAAAGAGAAAATGCGAACTATTCTTAGAACGCTAAGTCGATTCCAAGGAAATCGAACTTGCTCTCTTATCGGTTTTCTTTATATAGATTAATATTGAAACCGGAAGTCGTACTGGATTTCTACCACTTCCGGTTTTAATACAGGTTTTAAGGATGGACATGGAAGATATTCTTGGAACACTTAATCGATTTGAGGAAACCCCTTCTCGCTATCTATTATGGCTTTCGCTCTATAATGGCGACGTTAAAACCGGAAATGGTTGATTTTTACCACGTCCGGTTGATTAATCGTCTCCATTAACAAACTCGGACGAGATACCGTAATCGCTCCACATATCTATTGCAAAAGCAGAATATAACAATTTGGCCTTTGTCCAAGAGTTATCGTAGGAGTAACGGACGGACGGACTAAGAATACAATATTATAAGTCGCGTTACGTGATAATAATAATAGTTGTAAACGTACCCGGAAATGATTCATTTGGCATAAGGGATGGCTGCTAATCTGGTGATTAATATAAATGACTAATACCCAAAAAAAAAAACATAATAGACGACTAGGCAGAGTTGGATTTACCACTAGGCCCGAGGCTAGGGGCGCAACATTTGGCGGGGAGCACTTTGAATTAAAATTTAATTAGCAAGGCGAAAAAAGAACAAAAGTATATTATTATTATTATTATTTTTATTATTATTATTATTATTATTATTATTATTATTATTATTATTATTATTATTAATAATAATAATAATAATAATAATAATAATAATAATAATAACAGAAGTCAAAACGTCTCCAAGTAATAATTGATTTAGCAAGTCTATTGGCGTCAATCATTGGTCATCGAAGCTAAATAGAATTTTAACGTTCTACTTGCAGTAGACAGAGCGAAGAGGCGGGTAATTATGGTGTACTGCACTTCCCTCGCAACCCTCTGTGCATGTGCTCCTCAACACCTTGTAACAATATAAATCTAGATAAAGTTCCACAATCCGATTATTTTATTCCCTTTAATGAAATTCTTAGTGTTGGAATATTCAAACTATTACGGGCGAAAATTCAAAACGAATTTATTTCATTGTAAACGCATGTTGTAAAACACATCATTCTCTGTAACTATTTCAAACAACAAGAAAAGATCGTGAATTTATAGTAGTTCAAGTCTTTCTTCACAACATATGTAAAATGAAAATTCATTAAAATTTATACTAAAACGAAATAAAGGTACCGTATACATAAAATAAGTTTTTCATTATTATTTTCTATTGTGTTAAAAATTTCCATCGGGGAGGGGTACTAAACCCGCGACTAGGGCAGGCACGGAAAGATCAAGTGTGCATGTTTCGTCTGATCAGCATTTTTTTCTATTCTTTCTTTTTTCTTTTCTTTTTTTTCACAACATATACACATTGGCATCGAGATACACTGGCAACCTTGTGCGGTGACCGCCGCTGCAGTTTCCGCGTACGAAGGCTACAATTTAAAGCAATGCTTTTCCTCGAGTGACGGACGCTGAGAGTTGCTAGAGACAGTTGCGCGAGAGCGGTCGGTGGCGGCAACCGTTTTAGTGGTAGCAACTGCAGTTATCTCGTACGAACGCAGCAATTTAAAGCAATGTTCACAAGCAATTGCTCCACCAAGTTGCGTCACTGCAGTGGCTGAAAATGAAGACTCGGTAAATGTTATAACGGAAAGTTTCGAGGTAAATATCATGTAGAAAGTAGGGATACAAACCTCACAAGAACCGTAAGAAAAATTTGTTTTTAAGTAATGGTTATGCCGGCTAAGCTACAGAAGACGTCGCTGATGAGAATGAAAGAAATATTGGAATAAAGAAAGTGGGAGGAACAGAAACCCGGAGAAAACCTACACACAGGATGTTTGTTCAGCACAGTGCCCACTAGGCGGGAGCTGGGTGGAAGAGGGTGAACTATTAAATTAATAACACTTCAGTAATAATAATAATAATAATAATAATAATAATAATAATAATAATAATAATAATAATAATAATAATAATAATAATAATAATAATAATAATACTGGTATTAAAAGTTTTAAAGTTGCTCTAAAATTTGGCAAAACTTACTTTTACGTAGGGATTTCGCAGAGGGAGCTCCGTACAATCAAGAAACGCCTCTGCAACTACCCACATTAAAAAAAAGCTTTCCACTAAAGTTTCATGTAGAAAGTATTCTACTGTAAGTTTTAAGGGAAATAACTGTATTAAAAGTAAACTGAATATCACTCAACAGTAAGGCATAAAATAAACTAATTTTTAGGATATGCAGAGAAAATTATAAAAGCTTTGCTACAAAAGTACCTACACAGACCATAATTCAATGAGCTCTGAAATACAAACTAACAAAAACCCTATAAGATTCAGTCTACAGAGCAATTGTTACTTAAAGAATAGACATACTCTATTTCAAGAATCGAGACAAGACGAGAAATGTTTACGATATTTTCGTCTCGTCTCGATTCTCACCCCAAATTGAGACGATAATTTGATTTAGCCTTGTCCTGTCTCGAATGTAAAATGTTAATTCTCATTTTTTTGTTTGTTTTAGAAACGAGATGAAAAAATGCTCTTCTCGTGGGCAACATTAAACAAAACCAAAATATTCTTACCACATGTCACATTTCTGCTTGTAACGGTATGAACTGAGCGATAATTAGCTCCTGGCTTCTAATCTTCCACGAGATAATAATAATAATAATTATTTTATTATTATTACTATTATTATTCATGAAGATTTGATAGTTCAAGTCTTGAAACATCCAAGTATTCCAATATCTGAATATAATAAAACGTAGGTCATCGTCGATCAATTGCCATTAAAAATCCTAAAGTAAAAAAATACCCGACGTGGATTTGAACCACCAACATCCACATTACTGATCCAGCACCTTAACCACTGAACCACGATCACTGCGCGGTAAATCATTCGTCTTTAGTCTCGTTACTATACGTTTCTTTGCCTCCGCTTGCAAAGTTGTATTTCTTCGTTTCAGAACATCTTTCGTATTCCTTTTATCATGATATTAGTGAATAATCATCGGCAAAGTTTATATTAATTACCTGAGTTGTTCTTAAACCTTTGGTTCACAAGTTTGTTTCTTCTCCACAAAAAAAAGAAAGAAAGAAAAAAGAAAAGAAACATATATGACTGATTTAATTTTCATACTCCGCATTTGTTTCAAAGCAGTCGCTTTTACCTGATCAATGATTTATATCCGCCACGATACATTGTAACTGAGTTACAAGAGGTTTACGTCCTATCTGACCTTCGCATCCAGCGAGTCAACTTTTGGAATATCCCATTAAGGTAGCTTTCAAAGTAGCTAAAGGAAACGTCTGTAACGAGTACATAGAGTTCTCCGTAGCAGAATGAATAAAGTCATGGTTCAATTATTACAAGGTATGTGGTTCGAAACACATCTCGGAAGTTCCAGATTTTTTAAATTCTTAATTCTCAGATCTCAAGATCTTTCTCTGCCTTCGTAATCATCTGATGCTCTAAAAAGAGTTCTTCACCTTAATTCGAAAACTGCCTAATGTGATTCTTACAGTTCGAAACCTTTCCCTCTTCTGTTTCACAAAATCACAATTTTCGTCATAATACGAATGTTGTCCGATCATTTTTCCCCAGTTCTAAATCTGCGTATATAAATCATCCCTCTCTGTCTCCATACTTGAATCTCTCTCTCTCTCTCCCTCTCTCTCAATGTCGCCCAGGAACTCATATGGATTGAGATCAAATGTAAGCTCTCTAGGAATGTGCAATCGTAATTCTATGGGGATTTTTTTTTGCCAAAAGCAGTGTCTTTTACATTTTATTCGGGGGGGGGGGGGGGGGGAGATTCTCCGCCGACATAAGATTTTCACTTTTTTATTAGTGTATTACTCTACATTTGATCAAATAATACGTACCTGTGAATTTCAAGGCAGGGGGAATTATACCCTCCTATCCTACCCAAATGACCCCTGGAATATTTGCTTGCAATTACTGAAAGGAAATGAAGTAAATCACTGAATAACACTCATTTCTGTCAGTAGATATCCTAGAGCTCTGTGCCTGCATTACAGACTTTAGGAAGCACAAAACCTACTGCCGTTATTGGCAATTTCCATAGATTTCTTAGGGAACATCTTACTAGCTTGCAGTCTTTAAAGAAGGAAAAGAATGAAACTAAAGGTCTTTATGAAGCTTTGGGAACATTGTGTGACTTTTTTTTATATTCAGGCTCTTAAAAATATTTCAGAAAAAACGAATGGAAAACACAGTTTTAAATCTATAATGTTGTAAACTTGATTCCTGTTTCTTTTTCAGCTGAATGGAACGAGTGTACTACGTCACACTCACTGCTTTTGAGAAGGAGAGGTGGAGGAAAGGAAGGAGTTGTATTGAATACTAGAAGCAACTAATCGATTGAGACATGTATTTCTGGATGCATAAAAAAACGGGGAAAGAGTTTGTTTTAATTTGGACTTAGAATTTTTGTAACAATTTCTATGCCGCGAACTGTACCACAACAAACCCTCTCGGTAATTAGAACTGAAGTTAACCGCCAATATTATAGTCAAAATACAGTTAGGTGTTTATATTACGGTGGCAGTTGAAACTTTCTTTTTACAGTTCACAGTTTTACCGACAGAAGTCTGTGCAGTTCTCTTCGTATTTTTTTTTTTTTAGCAAAGTAACCCCTGATATCCAAAGTAACCTCGTCTTAGAGCACTTTTCTATATTTTTTGTTCTGAAAAGCCAAATGGCTTGCAAGGATTGTGGACAGAGATATCTAGATAGAGCCAAACAGCCTTGTATAGATTAAATTATATATATAATATATATAATTAAACTCACATAGTTTAATTATATATATATATATATCAGTAACTTACACTTTTATTGTAAATATTGTAGTATAATGAAAATTGTATTTGTATGAATTGTCCTTTAGTGAACTAACATGAATTTTTTCGCTTTGTTCGTGATATGATAACGTATGAAGTAACAACTACTGAGACGACAAAAGGCAAGCCTTGTTCAAGTGTGAGGGGAACCTACTTTACACGATACAAAAACAAGTTGAATTGTAGGGCTCAAACATTCCAGTGGAAATAAATAGCCGGCACATTTTCCCCTCTTTTTGTGGTAGAGCCCAAATTTCTCGAGCGTAAAATTCTCGCATCCGAAGTGACTGTTTACACATCCAAAGCACGTTTTTCAAATGATTTGATGTGTTATTACGATAACAGTTTGAGAAAACTGCCCTTTATGAAACTCGGCAAAGAGCAGTACAGTAAAAAGGATAACGTGGCAGCATAATCTTTCGGGAGACCGGGTCTAAAGTTGCAAGATCCTAACAGAGTATTTTGCACCGTCTGCAGCCTGTCTCGACTAGAGATGGGCAGTGGGAATATTCCCAGTGGGAAGGAAAATAAAAAATGGGAATATTCCCGGGTTTTTCCCTGGCACATAAATTCCCGGGAAGGAATTTATTTCCATTTCTTTACTTTATCTTTCAAATTATATGAACTATGTGTCTAATTACTTTATTTTAATTATTACTACAGTGAAACCTCTCTAAAGCGGACAGCCGCGGGGAATCAAAAAATGTCCGCTATAGAGAGGTGTCCGCCTAAGAGAGGTTTCATTATTTTCTTACGTAAATTAATAAACAAGGTAATATGCAATTATAATTTTTTTTGCATGAATCACGTATTTATGAATAATACCAAAATGTTACTGTACCTGCATTATCTTGCGCCATCCAATTCGAGGCACAACATGGGAATAAGATATTATAGTTATCTGTGCTTTACACTTATCGCTACTTTTACTACGTTTTCGGTGTGTTGCTTTAATTTTGGAGTTAATTGCAGTCTAGCAATGACTTTTTAAAAAGACAATATGCATATTCGTGGTCAAAAATACCAAACGTTTCTTCTGTGTTGTTAGAGATTCCAGTGGGACAGTAGAATGATGTGTCATTCCAAACAGTGGGCAACTGTCAATCACTTTTGTTTCTGAAGCAGATCGGGTGGGAGTGGAATGCAAGCAAAGGACATAAGGGTGTTGTGAAACAGAGACCCTTCCTCTGGGTTGCTAAACAGACAGTCGAGGAGGCAAAATGTTGTCACACCCACTCTTTCTTCCTTGGTGACATACGTATGTTTTACTAAAAGTGTATTTTTACTGCACTTTCCAACTTGTTTCTAGAGAAAGTGTCCGTAATACGGAGGTAAATAATACTTATAAAAGACAAGAAAGACTGTCCGTGTCCGTACTAGAGAGTGTCCGCTTTAGAGAGGTTTGCCAATATGTTTTTTCCTATTACAGTGTTTGGGGATTACAAAATAAGTCCGTTATGGGAGGTGTCCGCTTTATAGAGTTGTCCGTTAGTAGAGGTTTCACTGTATTTACTTCTAGGCTTTAAATAATTTTGAGATTATAAAAATAAAATTTTTTGACAGTATTTTATATAACTAATGATATGATATTTCTAGTTCCATTTCCATTTACACTAAAAAGTAGCAAAGTACTAATCTACAAATGATAAAAAGGAACCAGTTTGTAAAATAGTGTAAAACTTAAGTAGAAATAGAGATGAAGTACTATTAATACACTCCGAACCACGGTTAATAATACACGTCGGTCTGTCTCCTGTCTCTGAGTCGAATTTCTGAAGGGCCACGGCCATTTACACCAGAAGGTAGCGTTCACCTCTTGTGCCTGGGGTCCCGGGTTCGATCCCAGCCCCCGCCAAGTAAACTTTGTAGTGGACAAACACCGTGTACGTGGATTTTCTCGGGGCTCTCCCGTTTCCTCCCACATTCTTCATTCCATTTCATTCATTACTCGTCATCACCGTCTCCTTTAGTCTAACCGGCATAACCGTGGGACGTAATACTCAAAGATTTTCATTTTCGAATTTCTGAAGAGGTACTCAAACTTCTCTTACATGTGAATTAATGCATGAAATTTCGAGAAATTGCTAGAAAGAAAGGTCCTGTGTGGCAATATTACGTGCAAAATTATAAAGATAGGTCAGTATCTTGCAAATATTGTGAACATAAATAAAATATGTATGCGCAAATGTTGATGAAATGGTGAGACATGTATCTTAATTTGTTTATAACATTTAAAAATTTAATATGTTTATAATATCAGTAGTAGAATCAAGTTTAGAAAATCCACTTACATTTAATTTAAACTGTTTAGCGGTATGAAAGTATATGGACATACTATACCATTTTTTTTTTACATATTTACTTGCATAGAACATATTCTAAGTAAATATACATTTATGCGTACTCTCTAAATATAATAAAAAGTGAATAAAACCACATAATACAGTTCAGAATATACATTTTGAAGAATCCTCTGGAGATAACAGTAATTATATATGGTGATAAGAAACGAATTTACCTTTCCAATCGTAATATAATAATAGAATTCACTTTTTTGTGTTTGTACATAAATTTTCCGGAATATTCCCGTTTTGGGGAATCTTTCCGGGAATGTTCCCAGGTAATATTCCCAAAAAATATCTTCCCGGGAATTTACCCATCACTAGTCTTGACCAGAGGTGTCCAAACTCATGAGGTCGGCGCTCACGAGTTCGGAACTCATTCTCACTAGACCTCAACCTCACGAATTGAGCGTGAGGTCAGACTGGTTATGTGAGCGTGAGGTTAGAATGATGTTGTGAGCGTGAGGTTGAGTGAGCGTGAGGTCAGACTGGTGATGTGAGCGTGAGGTCGAGTGAGCGTGAGGTCAGACTAATGATGTGAGCGTGAGGTCGAAATGAGTTTGTGATCGTGAGGTCAGACCGGTGATGTGAGCATGAGGTTGAGTGAGCGTGAGGTCTAAATGAGTTTGTGAGTGTGAGGTCAAACTGGTGAGGTGAGCGTGAGGTCGAAATAAATTTGTAAGCGTGAGGTTGAGTGAGGTTGGACAAAGTATACATCTGATTTTTCCAATAGCAGGGAGAAGTATATTGTAATTCGAGAACACTAAATTTTTTGTTCTCTACACAAAAGCTTCTTTTTCTCTATCTGAAAATAACACCTGCTGTGAAACGACCATAGGTAAGCAGGAATATCTTTGGTCTGCCATTTTTTTTTCATTGGCCAATTTGGGATAGAAGTTTTAGTGTCTTTGTGATCAGGTATTTCTTAGAAGCAAGTAGAAAATAATCATGGAATTTCTTGATGTTTTGTCAGGCCTCACTGGAGTATTTGGCCTCGAAATCCGGTGAAGAATATTCATCATTTAGTATCATAAAATAACCGATTAAGTTAAATTGTTTGTATTTACCTACATTTTTAAAGATACATTACCGCCAAAATTGGTTTGAATACTTTCCTTTGTCCCTTTAAGTATAGTTTTCTCTTGTGATTCCGGAAACCAACGGAAACCAAAACCAAAAAAGAAAGAAAGAAAGAAAAAGAAGGTAATCGTCATCGTCCGTCTGATCATTATCGAAAACGATTGAATTTTTGAAATGACCTTTTGAATATGATTAGCTTTGGACTCAACCTAGGATTTTATCATACGAGTTTCTTTAAAATTTGTATCCTAAGATAGTGGGAGTTAAAGTATGATAAAATTAATCAAAGTCAGGAAGAATAAATTAGTCAGGGGCGCACACACAGGGGTGGTCTACCGGATCCGGAGCCCCCCAAAAAATCGTAACAGACATGTGCACAGTTTCGTAGCAAAACTATGGTTGCTTAGAAAAAAAGATTGATATAGCTTAAAAATTTAGTCGTACATTTCCTTTTCTTATCAGAACAGTCCAGTTCTATGCGTTTTCCTCAGAATATAGGTCTGTACTTAAAAATTAGTTGTTTTTTGGGTGGGAGGAGGAGGTGTAGAATAACATCAGTTCAATACTACATAGACGTAATATCTTATAGTATTAGACCCACTCCAAAACTTGGATCCCTCGCAACAATAATTTCTAAATGCTCGCCTGAAACTAGGTAATATATATATATATATATATATATATATATATATATATATATATATATATATATATATAAGGGCGGATCCAAGGGGGGGCCACGGGGCTATAGCCCCCCCCTTGACGCTCAGGTTTACACTGGATAATATGGGCTTCAATTCTGCTTTGCACTGGATAAAACAGCAAATTATGGTTTAGCCCCTCCCTTGATCATATCCTGGATCCGCCACTGTATATATATATATATATATATATATATATAAAACATATTTAGGAAAATTTCAATAATTACATAAGAATTGTAAAATAACAATGATTATTAAAAAACTGTTATAATGAAAATTTAAAATGAAACAGTAAATATCTATTCTTCGGTACTTTGTTCCCATAATGTTCGGCAGGTAATACTAAATCTTCTGCTTTCAAGGGCTCCAACTCGTCATGTTATGTTACTGTCTTGACGTACGGTACAGCATTCATGCCGCAATTTTTCATATAAACTTATGGATTGTGAGCTCTCTCCATACTCCTTGCTCGGTTGCTACATAAATTGATGCACCAATGATGTCTGTTTTTACTCCTAACCTCCCTTCTCCGCAATTATAGAAGAAAGACTTCTTCTAGCTCTTTACTAGTGGGTAACGTTCCCATTATAGCCGACACGTTCCCACGTTGAATGGATATGCTTATGCGTTGAATCAGGAAACGTTTTGCTCGATTATCTCCTGATTTAATTGATAGACGGTGGCCGATTTCTTTTATAAATTTGAGGCCTCCTTCTTCCCAAGAACCGCTAGACTCTATTGCTACTGCGACAAAGCAATAGTTATCGACTAGATTGCTATATTTATTCCTTTTTTTCTTTTGCTCTTCCAGCAGCTACGAGTCCAGCTTGTACTGAGGCATATTGTAGGTTGGAGGGGGCATAGGTGTCTGAACATGTGAAGTCCCAAATCAATGTCTTTCCTTTCTTCCAAGGTACTAATGTCATACATCGGGTCTTTTTCCGTCAGATCGGCTGCATCCAATCGGTTCCCTCGCTGCTGGGACTCCTGCTGATATTAATGCTCTTAATATTATATAATTTACACTTGAATGACGTGGGTGTCTGCCTGCGCTGCTTTTGCACGACAAACCGTGTAATCCTTTATAATCTACAAAGGTGTTACAAATGGGGCAGTGGTGTGGCTCACATATATCTGCTCCCAACCGTAGTGCAACTGATACTCGGAAGCTCTCATTGGATAGGTGTAGGCCCAGAGATGGTGATGGTAGAGCTTGAAGCCATGCTCCGTTTTCTGGGGACATGACCACTAAAAGTCTGGCTTTATCTTCGATGTTATTTGTAGTCTGCAATAAAGAAACTGCATGGCAATTAACGATGGGCTCGTCCCAAGCCGACTGATTGTTACGATTTTCGAGAGCCGGAGGGTCTAACCCAACTAAATTTGTCCATTTAGCTATGCAGTCCATCACATCTGGATTGGTGATTTCGTCGTTATCCCATTCAAGAATAGAACTAACTATTTGACTTGCACCGTAGAAAGACGCTAACAAAAGACGGAATAGCCATATCTGTGGCGCGACGTATTCCAAGGCCTCAATTTTTGACTGGTAAAGAAGCTTGTATCCAAGAGTTGTTATTAAGAGAACAATTGAGGATGGATTCCAGACCAGTTTAAGAGTATCGTCATATTTTTCCTTATTTATTTCTCCTTCTCGATCTCTCTCTCTATATATACTCTTTATTTAAATAAGTGTCCATGCGCCCATGCGTTTTCGAAAATTCCATTTACAAAGATGTCAGAGGGTATATTTCTAAAATATTTTAAGTTCCCATTTCATATTAATAAAATGTCCAGAGTTAGGAAACATTTGAACCGTTTGAAATGAATTTTTGAACATGATTAACACTTGGGTCGACTTTTTGTTATCAACTCACTTTGAGTAAAAACTGGATCCGAAGCGCGGAAACAGAGACTATATTTCTTGAAAAGAATGAAGGCTTCTTTGTAGAAAACGCATTTTTTAACATGGATTGGAGTCGGACTAAGGTTTTGCTTTTTCACTTTTATCGAAAGGGGTTTCAAATATACTTTACACATTTCTCACAAACCTATTTTTTTCCGTGTGGAAAATGGGCTTTCAGCTAATAATAATAACAATAATATTCATATTTATTTCCAGCAAGGCTTCTCTATACTATTGTAGTGCAGTGTATTATATTTTACTAATTTTGTTCTTAACGAAATCATAGTTCTTGCTAAACAGATAATTCGCACGTGTAAGGTATTTAATTTAACGCCTGTTTGTTACAACATTCGTAATGAACTTGAATTGATTGATTAATTTGAGTTTTGCGTCCCATTTAGCATTCAGCTTATATGAAGCGTGAACCTACAGCTTAACGTGGGATCCGAACCACATGACCACCAGCCGGGATCGTAATGAACTTACCTCTAATTTCGAATGTAGATTAGTTTTATTAGAAGTTTGTGTCCAATTGATTGCTCTTCAAGTCCCAGGTTTGGAACCACTACTCTAATAGAACCTATCGTTTTATTATTGAATTTGCATAGAGTGAAAGTCTAATTTAGATTCATACTGTGAAATGGAATTCGCTTGTTTCTATTTCGTTATTATCAAGTAAATTACAATTATATTTCATTTCAGAGGCATAACATTTAATTCTGTCAACTTATGGCGAGTTATGACTATCAGATTATTCGTTGACATGGGTAATACGCATCAGCATGCTGTGCTATATATTGCACGTATTTTTGTTCCATCTTAGCTCCGATTTGAGTTATCAAAAGCGACTAAGTTTTGTTTCGTGTGTTAGTGAGATGTTGATATCTATGAACAATATATTTTGCCGCCATATGGTGTTTTCTTTGTTATTATACTAGGTAAGGAAGTAGGGATGGCCTTTTTCGAAAAATCTGTTTTTCGATTTTCGGAAATTTCAATTTTTCGTTTTTCGCTTTTTCGAAAAAATTTTCGTTTTTTATTTTTTTTTTTCGATTTGTTTTTCGTTTTTCGATGATTTTTCGTTTCTCGAAAACTTTTCGGAATTCGTGGAATGATAATGTGGGAGGAAATGAGAGTATCCCGGGAAAATCTAGGGACACGATATTGTGTGCCACGAACTTACTTGACCTGGTATCCCATTCACAAAATGTAAGCGTTCTAACACTGAGCTAACTTGCAGCCTTGCATTTGGACTTAATGAAAGGATAGCGTATAATGCCTACTATTGACAAAATTCATCCAATCACGACCAATATTAGTATGGTTATGAACTGCGATGTATTTAGTACGCACGTTAAATATTTTATTCGTTATGATTTTCCGGTCGTTTTTCATTTTAAAGTATGCGGACTGCTAAGTGTGCTTTCCTGTTTTGCTGTCTTCTGATAAGTAGAGCAATGTGAAAAGCTGGATACTTGGCATGCGAGGTTAATAATGTCTGATATTGACTATAGGTGAAGTCAACAAGAAATGGAATAATAGAAAGCCTGTAGTTTATGTTTTTATAACAGCATGATTAAAATTGGAACGTTTAAATTTTGAATTAAATTGAATAAATATGTGTAGTAATAAATGTTTATTCTTTGCTTTTCCGCTTCCTTGATTCTTCTTGATACAGAAAATGATTTTATATTTGGACTGAAGAGCAAAATTTGAGAGCCAGAGCTAATTATGTGAGGTATGATTTTCAGGTCGTTTTTCATTTTTACATATGCGGACGTCTGAGTGTGGTTGTGGAAGTAGGGGAATGTGATTTAATCGGTATTTGGTGTGCTGGTAAAGGAATGGCTAGTAATAATTTTTTTATATTTTCGAATAAATGTTTGGACATGAAGATTAAAATTTTTGCATATTTTAGACGTAATTTTTGATAATAAAGAAAATGATTAAAATATAAATTAGTAATTTAGAGTTGGTATTGATTTCTTGAAACTTTTGGAATATCTAATTTTTATTGTATAGTGTGTTTGCTATCATTAGGATTGATAGTATATTTATTAAAATAAGTAATAAACATTATTACGAATGGGATGTTTGAGATTTGATTATTTAGTTTTTGATCACTGCCAGTCTGTTTTCGTTTTTAAAAATATGTTTGTAACTTCAGTCCGGTGGTTTCACACTGCTTTCGTTTTTAAAAACATGTTTGTAACTTCAGTCCGGTGGTTTCACAATCCTCTGAGGAACGGAGGAATAACACTGTTCAAGGGATTCCCAGGAACATTGAAAGGGAGGAACCATGTTTCCCCCACTAGAGAGAGAGAATAACACTGGAGAACAGGGTAGGAACTCACAGTCAGTGATGCCAATTGAAGGGAAATTTCCCTTGGCGCAGGGAAATTTTGAGTAAAGTTTGGAGAAAAGGGAAATTACTTGTAATCTCTCAATATTGCAGGGAAATTTGAACCTGTCTTCAATATGGGCGAATACTGGGTCATTAGTGTATGTATGATAAAGTTCTTCTCGGGCAATCAGCCAGGTGAAAACTGGTAAATAGGCCAACGTTTCGAGAGCTGTCATCGTTCTCGTCATCAGGGCAATTATGTAGAGATCAGCAAATATAAGTAATATATACTCTGGGCTGGAGAAAGTGCTGGTTCCTGATTAGCTGAAAATGCTGGTTCCTGATTGGCTGGTTCAATCTGGAAAACTGGAGCTGTGATTGGCTGGCTATGTTCCGTAGTCCGTGCTATTGATTGGCTGAGGGTTATCTGAATGTTTGTGTGTCGTTTTCTTTGCTGTGGTACTGATGACCGGGTTCCACAGGGGGCTGAGTTGAAATCCAGTGTCTCTATTAACGTTGTTCGGTTCATGAACTATGGCGAGAGATTTGGCTACTATCCTGGTCCAGTAACTGGTGCTCTTGGTAATGATGGATGTGTCCTTAAATAAAACTTTATGGCCTTCTGATAAACTGTGTTCAGCTAAACCTGATTTTTCTGGATGGAATAATCTAATGTAATTTTCATGTTCTCTGCAACGTTGTTCAATGGTGCGTCCTGTTTGTCCTATATAAGCCTTTCCGCATTCACAGGGTATACGATACACGCCTGGTGTCTTTAAGCCCAAGTCATCTTTGATCGGGCGAAGTAAGTTCCTGATTTTTGGTGGCGGCTTGTGTATGGTCTTAATGTTGTGTTTTTTTCAGAATCCGGGAGATCTTTCCAGAAAGTTGTCCAGTGTATGGTAAAACTGCTATACTCAATGGTTCTTCAGTTTCTTCTTTGGATTTCCTCTGTTCAGAAAAGGTCCTTTTCAGGGCCAAACTGATATCATGCTTCTTGTAATTATTCTGGAGTAGCGTCTTCTTGAGATGATCCAGTTCCCGAGGGAGGGATTCTTCGTCTGAGATGTCTTTCGCTCTATGTGCTAGTGTGCTGATGACGGTGTTTCGCTGTGACTTATGATGAAAACTGTTGCCATTGAGATAGAGGTCAGTGTGAGTAGGTTTCCTGTAGACGCTATGGCCGAGACTACCATTGGGCTTCCGGCGGATGAGAATGTCCAGGAATGGCAAGCATCCGTCCTTTTCAATCTCCATTGTGAACTTGATATTTCTATGTTGTTTATTAAGAAATTCGAGGAACAAATGCAGTGTCTTCTCCCCGTGAGGCCAGATGACAAACGTATCATCTACGAATTTATAAAAACATGACGGCTTGAAAGGTGTCAGTTCTAATGCTTTTTGCTCAAAATCTTCCATAAAGAAATTCGCAACTGCTGGTGGAAGTGGTGATCCCATGGCGACTCCATCCGTTTGTTAATAGTACTGTCCATCATATAGAAAGTATGTTGAAGTTAAGGTGATTCTGAATAATTCCACAATTTCCGGTGTGAAGTGTTCACTAAGTAGGAGTAACGTATCTTGAACTGGAACCTTGGTGAACAATGAAACCACATCGAAGCTGACTAGAAGGTCTCCTGGAGCTGTGCGTATTGTTTTTAGTGTATTCACGAAGTCGGATGAATTTTTCTCTCCTCTCTGTTTAGCCATTAGTAGGACAGTGTGAGCATCATGTGAAAAATTCATCCGACTTCGTGAATACACTAAAAACAATACGCACAGCTCCAGGAGACCTAGTCAGCTTCGATGTGGTTTCATTGTTCACCAAGGTTCCAGTTCAAGATACGTTACTCCTACTTAGTGAACACTTCACACAGGAAATTGTGGAATTATTCAGAATCACCTTAACTTCAACATACTTTCTATATGATGGACAGTACTATGAACAAACGGATGGAGTCGCCATGGGATCACCACTTCCACCAGCAGTTGCGAATTTCTTTATGGAAGATTTTGAGCAAAAAGCATTAGAACTGACACCTTTCAAGCCGTCATGTTTTTATAGATTCGTAGATGATACGTTTGTCATCTGGCCTCACGGGGAGAAGACACTGCATTTGTTCCTCGAATTTCTTAATAAACAACATGGTAATATCAAGTTCACAATGGAGATTGAAAAGGACGGATGCTTGCCATTCCTGGACATTCTCATCCGCCGGAAGCCCGATGGTAGTCTCGGCCATAGCGTCTACAGGAAACCTACTCACACTGACCTCTATCTCAATGGCAACAGTTTTCATCATAAGTCACAGCGAAACACCGTCATCAGCACACTAGCACATAGAGCGAAAGACATCTCAGACGAAGAATCCCTCCCTCGGGAACTGGATCATCTCAAGAAGACGCTACTCCAGAATAATTACAAGAAGCATGATATCAGTTTGGCCCTGAAAAGGACCTTTTCTGAACAGAGGAAATCCAAAGAAGAAACTGAAGAACCATTGAGTATAGCAGTTTTACCATACACTGGACAACTTTCTGGAAAGATCTCCCGGATTCTGAAAAAACACAACATTAAGACCATACACAAGCCGCCACCAAAAATCAGGAACTTACTTCGCCCGATCAAAGATGACTTGGGCTTAAAGACACCAGGCGTGTATCGTATACCCTGTGAATGCGGAAAGGCTTATATAGGACAAACAGGACGCACCATTGAACAACGTTGCAGAGAACATGAAAATTACATTAGATTATTCCATCCAGAAAAATCAGGTTTAGCTGAACACAGTTTATCAGAAGGCCATAAAGTTTTATTTAAGGACACATCCATCATTACCAAGAGCACCAGTTACTGGACCAGGATAGTAGCCGAATCTCTCGCCATAGTTCATGAACCGAACAACGTTAATAGAGACACTGGATTTCAACTCAGCCCCCTGTGGAACCCGGTCATCAGTACCACAGCAAAGAAAACGACACACAAACATTCAGATAACCCTCAGCCAATCAATAGCACGGACTACGGAACATAGCCAGCCAATCACAGCTCCAGTTTTCCAGATTGAACCAGCCAATCAGGAACCAGCATTTTCAGCCAATCAGGAACCAGCACTTTCTCCAGCCCAGAGTATATATTACTTATATCCGCTGATCTCTACATCAATTCATCATTCGAGAAGAAGACCGCGTAGAGTGAACGTGTGTGAACTCAGCTATCATAGTGCTTCGCAAACGTACTAGGAAAACTACACAGAAGAAAACTGTTAGTGACACAAACACAGATCCTGTTACATGTTCCCCACACGCAGACACAGAGAAGAACACAAGTTGCACCACCACAGACACAAACACTAACTGCAGTACTGACCCCCAAACACCTACCTGCATCAACTCTTCTGAATCCCAACCCCCACCCACTCGTCACTATGTCATCTCTAACCTAGCTGCACATTTCTACGAACCTGACGCTTTCTTTGACTACATCAAAAACGGCATTCCTGAACATCGCCGACATCTCCGTGGCAGACGAACTCTCAATGGAGAAGGATTCCATATCATTATCCAAACCAAGGAAGCAATAGACGCCTTCATCAAAAAATTCTCACCAAGTGACTTTGGACCGAAGGTCAGAATAACCAACATCTCCACTCAAGAAGATATAGATAGAGCAGATGGCAAGTTACTTCCTCCTGGCAAGACTTACAATAGAAGACACACCTACACCTGTGTAATCAAGGGAGTTGATAAGAATTTATACATAAAAACCATCGAAGATGATCTAGACAAACAAAAGGTGAATTTCAGTAACATCACTCGCATAAAGAATTCAACAGGATCACTCCGTCTGATTCGTCTCTTCACAAATAGTTTTGTAACGGTGAACAACCTCATCGCAGAAGGCATCTACATTCAAGACAAGCTGCACAAAGTTGAAGCGTCCCGCTCCTCAGCCAGACCTACACCGTGTCATAACTGTTATGGATACGATCATGGCACCCAGAACTGCACTCGCCTAAGAGTTTGCTTCCGATGTGGTGAGAGTCACACTCAGCCTTGCAACAAACCCATCAATAGATGGTTCTGTGCGACTTGCAAACGTTTAGGACATCGAACTGGTAGCAGCGACTGTCCACAGAGGCCACACACAAATCAACGCAGACAGACCGTTCCAAACCTCCTCAATCAGTTCGAATTCCCACCACTTCCCGGTTCCGGCCCTTGTGAGACACACACTACTAGATCTCCAGAAGCAGTAGAAGGCAAAGAAAACGAAGATCCAAGAAAAGAAGAGGACACAGAATCCGAACCAGAAATTCAAGACACAGATATAGATGCCAAGATCAACGAAGCCATTGAAGGCGCCATCGACTGCATCCTCATATGGACAGCTTCCATCCTCTCCACAATAACCGATCCCCCTCACCAGAAAATCCTCCACCAAACCATCTCTAAAGTCACCCGCCATATCTTTCGCAAACACCTCAACATTCTCACCACTACCAAAGGTAACCTCAACATCTATTGTTCCAACATTACTTCCCCGAAAACAACAGAGAAGAACACTACTGCACCTAACACTTCCAACCATTCTTCCCCCACTATCACCTAACTCACCTCACCCTTAACCACAAACAAGTAAATAACACCCTCAGTATAATACAATCACACTCATGTTTTTGAACTCAATACCAAGTGCTGTTTTCTTTGGCAATTTTCCACGGGTATTAGTGCATCATAATCAAATCAACTGAAGAAGACATCAACCAGAGTACAGGACCACAAGTACAGGACCACTTCCCCAGAAGACATCTCATGAACATCGGGAACACACAACATCGGCAGCGCACTCGTAGGATCAAGACCAGAGTTCTAAAGTGACTTGTTTCAGTTCTTCGTTACATAACCTGCCACAAAGTGTCTAGAAGCCATGGGTAAAATAGCATGTAGTGCTAGAGACCCTTCTCTGCCTGCTTGGCAGAGTAAAGTTATGTTTGATGATGATGATGATGATGATTTCTACATAATTGCCCTGATGACGAGAACGATGACAGCTCTCGAAACGTTGGCCTATTTACCAGTTTTCACCTGGCTGATTGCTCGAGAAGAACTTTATCATATACGCCGCCATTAGTGTATGTATGTTTGTGTAAGTTTAGAAATTTTCTGGTGAGTGTGCACACAGAATTATGAATTCTTAAGAATTCCGCATCTCTAAACTTTCATTTAGTTTGTATTGTGCTTACGAACATTCCTCGTGTACAGCCAAAGACAGTAGCAGTTAGAATTTCTTTGTAACTGTTCGTATTCGTTTCAGTAAATATGGGAGTGCTATTTTTAAGTAAGTACATTCCAAATATATACTAAATATTTTCTTTGTACCTTAGGTTACATTAATATTAAAATCTATCATGATATCTAGAATAAAAATTAAATTTACATAATATTTATTTTATATTTTTTATGATTTATTTAGGTTGTCCGTCCTGGCCGAGGTATTTATAGTGTTTTTCCTCAGTCACACCAGGCAAATGCAGAGATTGCATCTTTAACATAGGTCCGACCTACACCTTTCCATATCCTTTCCCCTCCTCTATCGCGACGCCTTACATACCTAAACAACAAATCAAGTTCAAATTATGCGTAACCTCAAACGAAGGCTGTCAGGTATCTGCTTGTATGTGGTTATAATATTGCGGTGAGGGGGTGGAAGCGAAAACGATTTAAAACGCGTTTACTAATTGACGATTAAAACTAACGATTAAAACTAACGTTTACTAACGATTAAAAATACGTCAGTACTTGAACAGTTTGGATGAAGGGAAATTTTGTCCGGAAAAGGGAAATTCTGAAGCTTGTGAAGGGAAAACGGCTCTGAAGGAATTGGCATCACTGCTCACAGTTAGCGTTATCTCCATCTCTACTCTATAGAAATTTCTCCTCTAAATTTTATAAGGTAATTATATACAACAACTACTTATCGTTTTAAGTGCATGTGGATACTTTTGCTGTTGTACTACCTACAGAAGTCATTCTATATCATGTGCAAGTTGTAATGGAACACACAAGAAATCCTGATCATGTTGTGTTCACACTTCAACGATTAGTGTGAAGGGAGCGCGGTGGGTCACCGGTAGACGGTTCACCTCCTGTGTTTGGGTACCCAGGTCGATCATAGCTCGCGCCGGTTTGAGTTTGTGGTGGACAAACACCGTGCTCGTCTGTGTTCTCGGGGTTCACCCGTTCCTCCCAGTTTCTTCATTCCAACATTTCATCCATTTCTCACCATCACAATCTCGTTTAGCCTGATCGGAATAACGTGGGACGTAAAACTTAAAGATTTCTTTTCATGGAGTGTGAATACAGTCTGATCTACGTTTGTTGTGTCTTGTATTACCACTTGTACATGAAATAAATCATTTTTGTAGGTAGTACAACACTAAGAAGTATCTACGTGCGCGGGACATTCCATATGTATTCAAATCCCCCACACAGTCGTACATTAAGTACAAGGGCACATTATTCCTATACGATTCAGAAAAAGATATTCCTAAAAAACACCTAAAGTACAAGGGCAGATTTCAAGAATGCAATAAAAAAGGACAGAAAGTACCTGGCGGAATAGCTCACATATTAAGCACAAGTGTAAATTTCAGGAATGCAACGAAAAAGAGAATAAGGACCACGAAGCATTCATTTTCACATATCTCAAATCGTTGGTAGGTATATGGGTGCAACTTCCAGGAGGAAGTTGTGAAACCGCGGTTCGAGGATATATATATATATATATATATATATATATATATATATATATTCAAAGAAAGGAGGCTAGATGTCCAATGAAATGGTGTCTTTTGTTCCCGGTATCGGTCGGTTCCATACGGGAAGTATCGGTCGGTAATTTTAGCCAAGAATAATAAATCCCTATAAAAGTTATTGACTAAAATGACCTACTCACGAGCATAGAAGTGCTCAACGTTGCGAAGTTTTAAAATTCAAAACGTGGTATGCTTTTTGTATTTTATTGACCTAAAATAATAATTTGTAACATGTGAAGAATAACGTACTTTTTTCTTCATAAAAAATGTCACTAACATTAATTTGAGTATCACATCTTAAAACTGTCTGCCTTGACAACCATCGGCACTTAAAGCAAGTGATGATTTCTAATATAACACTTAATACTGTATACAGACAAAATTATCACTGGTTACCTACAATGGAAGACACAGATAAAAATCGGACTTTTTACAACTTGTGATAATCGTGGATACCACCTCTCGCCATCTTGTCTTGTTCACTTCTACTCTTGCCTTGCTCCTCACTACGGCTGTCGCCACCTAGATCAACGTGCACAGACGCAGTTGCATTCACTAACGTCGCATCAAATATTTGAAACGCGCAACTTATCAAAACAAACAGTAGGAGAGAAGAATAGAGGTACGCTTCGTTTACTTCCTGAATAACTCATTAACTAATTCAAAGTCACTTTGTTACTTACTTTTTAACGTCCTAGATAGTCAATAAATAATTCCTAAAAGTATGACGTTTTTCCTCCTCCCGAAAACGGAAAATTCGTCTAGTATTCTATTTCCTTTAATAAATCTGTGGATCCCTATAGTAAAACTGCACCGCTGCAGAAGCTGTACCGGTACCTACTACAGTCGCACATAAGAGAATATGAATAGAAATATCCAACTAAAAATCCCTAGCCTAAGGCAAACAAATTTAGGGTAACATTATCGAACCTAACCTAAATTAATATTAAAAAACTAAATTTTCTCATCCTTTCCTGAATTAAAACTCGACCCCCATAACTAAGCATAGGGCAAAATTACAATACAAAACACGGAAACGAACTTCTACAGGCGCAAATAAGGAAACATGAATAGAATTATCCAATTAAATAGCCCTAGCCTAAGGCAAACAAAGTTAAGGTAACATAAACGAATCTAAACTGAATTAATATTAATATTAAAAAACAAAATTTTCTCATCCTTTCCTGAATTAAAACTTGACCCCCGTAACTAAACATAGGGCAAAATTACAATAGAGAACATGGAAACGAACTTGTGCTAAGCGGCCGAAAAGCACGAATCTTAATGATCTGTCGGTAAGAATTTAGCGGATCCGCGCGGCAGCTTGGCTGTTCTTCCTTAGGAAACGGGATATTAGCCAGTTTACATTTGCACATAAACAAAGAACGGCCATTCTGAAGGCTGCTGGCCATTTTTTTCTATGCTGATGTTTACTTGATGGCGGCCAGACTTTTCCTAAAATCGATAATAAACAAAAATGCAAGTTCGCTATTTTCTAATAGTATTAGGTTGGGTTACATTCTAAAAATTAGTTCCCTTGTTCTTTATTGTGGTGTATCATATTTCACTTTGGAAGAATATGGCGATATTAAAAAGTACACGTATTACGTATAATGTACAAATGAAAATCTTAAGGAGACATACATGGAAGCACATGCACCATATTTTACTTACTGTGTTTTATTTATAGTAGTTTTCTCCTAAATGAAAAGAAACATATTTTGACTCCACTTGACCACATCAACTCTTAATCTGAATCAGTGGCTCAGTGGTAGAGCGTTTACTTCCGTTGCTTGGAGTTCTGTTTCGATCTCAGCTTGCGCCGTGTGGATTTTGGTGCACAAACACCGTGCTCATGGTTTTTCTCAGGTTTCTTCGGTTTCCTCTCTCTTTCTTCATCCCAGCATTTCATTTATTTATGTTAATCACCGTCTCTTTTAGCTTAGGCGTGGGACGAAAAACTGAAAGATTTCATTTCATTTTTTTCTTTTCATAAATGAAAATATCGAAGCATGTTTCGGATAGAGTGCATTCTTTGCAGAATAAGTGATTTTGTGTATCTTTTATTTTCTCTTTTAATTTTGCAATTATAAAATTTCCAATGTTACTTCACAAACCGTAGCTGAGCGAGGTAAGGGATGAGGAGCTCCACAAGGCTCGTTTGGGTTTTGTTTTTATGAATGTTCTGTCAAAAGGCAGTCTCATGTCATGTTTTATTATTATTATTATTATTATTATTATTATTATTATTATTTTACAGAGTGCAATTTTGTGTTGGAGTTTCGTGTAATACTTGCTTTCTGGATATCAGCCTAGTAACCGCATATGTTGAAAAGTTTTCTGCAAGGATTTTCTCCATTGTACAATCAATCGCTTGCAAATAATTTTCATGAATTCCAAAACAATAGCATGCTGCTGGTGGTTTTGTTGTACAATATGCAAAAATTGACCGAAAGCATTGAAATATGTTAAATACCTCTGCGTCAAAAAGACTACCGCCATTTTCGCTCATTTCCTACGAGTGTGGCCTCATAGACTTCGCTATTTTTGCCGTAATGCAACATTCCCATCACTATCGGAGAAGAACACTAACAGAACAATAAGAACATCGGCACTTCATGTAGTAACTAAGTAACAGTTTATGAAGTCTAGGGATAATCCAAGATCCTATCTCCGTACAGTATAAAAGAAAAAATAAATTTTGATTTGAGGGTCATGTTTATACGTGATCGCACTCTCCTTATGTTTAGCCACTCTCCATATATATGTGATTAGCACTCACAGTGCTGATATTTCATTCGAATAATTAACTGTAGCAATGTTAAATTCACAAGATTTCTCTGTGAGATTGAAAGTTACAGCTGAGTCCTGTCGGAAAAATCAACTGGAAAGGTATCGTACCTCTCGGAGGTGGTATTCACTGTCGTAGAAGAAACTCCTTTGACAGTTTAGAAGGAAATTGTCTTGCAACTATTATACAGTTTTCCCCAAGGTCATGGTGTACATTTAACCGGTCTCAGGAGTTCAAAGAAACAAAGTAGAAACGTGAAGTCCTCACCAAATGAAAGGAAAATTCCCAAATTTCATTCCTATTCCGTGCAGTTCGATGTGGCTTCGATTTGTTTCCCTACTGACATCTAAGCGATATTCAATTTCCTCCCACGCACGGTTGAGGACCTCTTTTGTAACAGAGTAAATAAAGTCTGATTTTCTTTATATAAAATTATTAATGTCGTTGGTGCGTTATATACATACATGCTGCTTCACATAACCCCAATGGAGCACTGAAGACCACCGGCTTGGTACATTGGAGCATTTAAATACAAGTATCAGCAAAACTTTCAGGGAATGATTGAGTTTATATTAGAACAACAGTCTCGGTTTTTGATTAGGCATCCTAATATTCGTTCCATTTTACCTAAAATAAACGAAATACGCATACTACTGTTAGAATTGCTGTGTGCTGTTTTTATAATTACTGAAACATGGCTTGAAAACTAAGCTGTTTCAAGTCTCATTAATATATCTGGTTACTCCATTCTCTGATAACATAATGAAAACATAATGCTGCGGGAATTTTAATGCATTATTTTGAAAATTAAGATGTAAAACTAGTTGAAGTACATAACTCAAATCAATTAGAATGCCTCACGGAATGGTCAAAAAAAATTCGCTACGTATAGGTATCTTATCAATGTATAGACCACAAAGTACCACTACACCAGATTGCTATTCTTGAGGTTCTGATTACGCATGTCTATCCGCAAGTTGATTGTCTTTATATATTAGGTGTCCTTAAATGTGATCAGCTTTGTCCTGGCAAGCATAAACAAAATATTTGGATCGTATCTTGGATATGTTGGGTCCTGTCCTACTCATTAAAGAACTAAGCAAAATTACAGAGTTCGGTGAATCGTTACCAGATCTTATTGTTATCGATAAAATTGACATGATAGCTTCAAATGACGTTTGTCCACCCATTTTATCATCCGATTATTCAGTGACACATGCTATCCTGAACATTAAAAAGCCACCAAGAAAGTATTTTCATATTTTTTGTTATCGGAACTTTAATACATGTAATCGCGACGCGTTTCTGCAAAATGCCGAAATCTTGAACTGGAAACAAATTGAATTTCATAATTCCATAGTTGCTAAATTTATTTTCTTCGGAATTCTCTAAAACATCTATTCGATTGGCACACGCCGATGAAAACGGTTAAAGTTTCAAATAAGATATTACCTTATGAGACTAGTAATACGAAGCTGCTAATTAAAAATCGCGATCGTGCGCTCCGTAGGTTCAAACGCACTAAGGTGCCTCAACACTGGGATGAGTACAAAGACCTTTATAGTTTTACTACGGCAGTTTTCGACAAGAAATGATTGCGTTTTCTTCCTTTCGTATAATTAACGCTTGAGACAACAAAGACATTTGGCGGACGTTGCATAATTTGGGAATAGGTGGGAATAGTTCAACATTAAACCTCCCTGAAGTACTAATTTGTCTTGATGTCATAAACCGTCATTTGGTAAGCTTTCCGAAATCTCACTAACAAATAACGATACATTTCATAAAAAAGTAAATCGGTTCAGTTCACTGAAACACACTGTTTGTTTAAGTCCTTTCATGTTAAGACCTGTACATGAAGTTTAAAGAGATATTGTTAATATTAAGTCCAATGGCGCAGATTTTTTGAAATAACACCACATATGCTTAAAATAGCTTTCCCTTTTACCAAATTTCCCTTAACTAGTATTGTTAACTGCACTTATCGAATGGTAAATTTCCTAATGTCAGGAAAATAGATAAAGTTCTGCCATTACCAAAGAAGCCTTGCATTAAATCAATTAGTGACCTTAGGCCTATAAAATTACTGCCAGTTCTTTCAAAGGTAATTGAAAAGTTAGTGCTTCAGGAAATGGTTTCATATATTGATAACTCTGGCATACTTCCGTCCGAACAATCTGGGTATCGTTAATTTACCAGCACTTTTAAAGCTT
This sequence comes from Thermobia domestica, assembly GCF_964235325.1. Lineage (NCBI taxonomy): Eukaryota > Metazoa > Arthropoda > Insecta > Zygentoma > Lepismatidae > Thermobia > Thermobia domestica. Next base: position 136,846,976 of record NC_137471.1, read on the forward strand.
TATTAGGTATTAAGGACGATGTGCTCCATGCACTAAATGGCAAATATGTGGTAATACTAGTTTTATTAGACCTCTAAAGGAATTTGACATAATCGAGCACCATGTTCTCTTAGCAAAAATAAAATATACTTTTTTAGTGAATACCATAAAATACTTCGAACCCTATGTATATAAGAGAAAATCGCAAGTTGCTGTACGTAGTTCCTCTTATTACAAAATTACATAGTTCTCTCACCTTTTATTTTACTTTAATTTTCAATAGATATTAAATTTTACGTTAGGACACATACCGATAGAACTGTTCGGGGTTAAGATTTGGAGATATTAACTTTGATGTTTTAAATATCGAAAAACGTCATTACATGGCTAAACAAAATTACCGCGAGAGCGGATATCGTTTTATGTAACGTTTCATTTCAGTCAACTATACCATATATCTACGCTCAGAATATTTCTGTTGTTTCGTTAATTTAAGGGCTTTTACGCTGAAATCTGAAAAGATAAAGTGGTTATATGACCTATTATAACACTATATAAGACCTCTATAGCTGTTCTTTTGTTAGCCTGGACGGCTTCTGTGCAAAAGAATCCTTCATTTCCGGTAAGAACTCCTGGTGTTAAGATCCAATATTAACCAGTAAATCCATATCTCGCATAACATTGGTACTAAAATGGGCTCTATACAGTAGTGTAACCAATACCATGATTTACTACAGGAAACATCCAGTGACAATTAAGTATTGGAAGAACGAAAATACCGAAAATGGAGAAGACTTGTATCAACATACAACAAACAACAAGGAAGACAAAATAAATGTAACTACAAATTGCTAGCGTTACATTTATTTGTGAAAGGTAAAGGCTAGAAAGAATATGTGTAAATCTTTCTACAAAATCTTATGGTAAACTTCGAAGACGTTATACATTTTTAAGTCGAAAATTTGTATAACACTGCTTTCCATATTTTACTTTAGAAATATAAGCTAATAATGTAACAGGGAAAATTTGAGTTTTGGCGTTTTTTTTTCTGATGGAACACTGATTGTTCGTTCACAATTCCCAACTTTATTTAGAAACAAATCACAAAAACGCAATTGTCGTACTCTAATAAAATGCACCTATGTATAGCAGAAAGAAATAATGTAGCCGTTATTTTTATACTTCAAAGAGAAGAAAAATGTATTAGGTTTTGCTTTAGCAAATGGAAAAATAAAGAAAAAATCGGATATTGAATACTATATTTCGATACTCCGGTATGGTTCTGTATTTTCGGTATTTAGGTACCTCGATATTTTGGCACGAGTTATAGGAAAATTTCGGAAATTTGAGAATACTGATTTCAGCGTTTACATCCTAGTCTGACCCCAACCATTCCACCCACTAGCTCCATTTCACCTGAAATGGTACTTACTCTGTTCTTCTCCCGACTCGTTCATAAATTTTATTAAAACTGTGTTTTTTTTTTTTTTTTTTTTTTTTTTGCTTTCAGATTTATTTGGATTCATTTAACATTAAACTCTAAATGTTTTAAATCTCCAACTTGAACGATTCTTTGTTTGCGACAAGCCTTTCATTATTTCAAGTTTGCTTATAACAAAATCGAAATGAAAATGGAAGTCATTCCTGTTAAACTTGAAATAAAAACAGAAAGCCAGTCGTTTGAGGAATGTAATTATGAACTATGTACTAGTAACACTAATGATCAGAAAGATCCTCTTGCAATACCTTTGGAATGTAAGAAACGGGAAAGTGCAATGGAAGGAGAGAATATAGCTTCAGAAAGTAATGAGGATGAAACAGTGTCAGATTGGAAATTAACTTCGAAAGCAATATGTTTAGTCAAGTGTTTGTCAACTGCTGAAGTACTAATAAATGCCAAAAGTATTGACAGTAACATCAAGCCAAAATTTTCCGATTTTACACAGAACACGAAAGAATCAAGCAACCACATCTTGGCCACTATTGGAGATATAAAGAGTGACAAAGAAGACATTGAAGAAATTGGTAATCGAGAAGGAAGTAAGAATGCTCAGGACCTCAGGTACGTTTAAATGCATTCATTTCATCAGAACTATATCTATGTAAATATTTTTCTTCACTTGCAATACTTAGTTTAATATTCATTTTTTTCGTTTACTCTAAACTGAATTAATGGAGTTTTTAATATTCGAGCGCACAAAATATCCCAATTTCATGCTTAGCTTTGTAAGAGGTGAGACAGTTCAGTAGTGAAATATGTATCTAAACGTAATGGAAATCGGTATAAACCTCCCTTTCTAGAAACACTTGAGTGACAAGATTAAGTACAGACACGCTTTTGTCTTATGTCAACGGCTATTCGCGAAGAAATTAGCGACACCTCTGTCGCCAGAACTTTTAAGGTTGTGTTTTACGAAACTCTTTCACTTTCTTTTATTATTATTTTTAAGATATGTATCACAAACGAATTCCTAGCACAACCAAAAAATCAGGTCGTGTAAATAAATTATTTTACTATCTGGATGAAGTAACTTCACTGATGAACGTTCGTGTTTCAGAAATTATATCTTACAATACTACGTTTTATCATGATCTTGTAACGCAGGCGAAGCGTCTTTTCTTGCTACTTTTGTATAACGTATGCCATCATAAAAACCTTTTTTCTTAACTAACGCTTTTGTCTTTTCTGTTTTGTAAATAGTGACCATGTTACGGGGAAACTGTGGCCATTCGTAGAGTAATCATCTCTAGCACGGAAGGCTGGGACTCGATCCCGAAATCCTGATAATTAGCCTTTGTGATTTACGAACACTGTTTCTTTGGATTTCTCGGAATTCTCTTATGTCTCCCACTTTCCTCATCCGCCATTGCCATTCATCTAGTCATCATCATCATGTAAATGTGCAACAAAATCAGCAACAGATCATATTCGTTACATGACGAAAATAAATATATATATATTAACAATAACAATCAATATCTTGTATAATTGCCGTCTGCTGCTAATACAATACGCAGTCGCTCTGGCATACTTGCAAGAAGCGTAGTAGAGTGACCATGCCTAAGTGGGAAATACTGGCGCATCTCGATCACGCGGGATTCTACAACTTTCATATTCCTGTCTTATCATTACTACCACTCCTGCAGCATAAAAGCCCAAAATTTTCGAGTGGATTGAGATTGAGATATCGTGGAGGGCAATCCATGCAAATGAGCTGTGAATGTTCTTGTAGCCGCTCCTGGGCTTGCTATTACTTATGAATAAGAATAACTATGAATAAGCACACGTCAGCATACTTGTGTGCTTAACATTACAATTTCTCACAAAATGACCTACTAAAATAATAAAAGGAATATTTTAAATATTTTTGTTGAGGTGAAAATTTTTGTGCTTATCTAATAATATTTTACTTGATAAAAGCATATATTAGCGATTTTACTAATGGAATATAAAAATGTTACACAAATAAGAAACGTGTTTATGTTATGTTCTTTGTTTATGTAGTGAAATTTAAAATAGTATAAAGAGAAACCAAATATTAAATATATATATATATATATATATATATATATATATATATATATATATATATATATATAATATTATGTCATGTTCTTTGTTTATGTAGTGAAATTTAAAATAGTATAAAGAGAAACCAAATATTTTATATATATATAATGCAATGCAGAAATTTGTGCTGGTTTATATAGCTTAATCGTGATACTTAGTCTATAGGTAATGCAGATATTTGCACGTAAATTACAAACTTTAATGGCATATACAGTAAATTAAAATGTTAAGTTTTAGCATAGAATAATCAATACCTAGATTATTCATTACTTTATGACTACAGCTGCAAATTCTAATTCATAGGTAGATAGGCCTAATTTTCTAGTTTTCATTCTAAATAAACTAATATGTTTCAGAGTTTCTATATTTCCTTTCAATACATTTGTTTGAGAGCCGTAATATGCCAACTGCCGTACATTTTGCATTTTCGACAGCAGAAGACCAAAAGTGAAATACAGGTCAAAAATTACTTTCTTCGCATTTGTCAGAGATTTCACAATTTCAAAAATTATTTCATATAATCTCATTACTGTACGCACTATGAAACGATTGTGAACAAACTTTACAGTTGAACAAAGAGAGCCATTACATAACATACACATTGTATCTTTTATAGAACCGAATCGTAATTTTCATAAAATTCTTACTGGAGATTTCGCAATTGGCGTGAACAATTGCAAGGGTTTCTTGAAAAATTGCTATTTAGCTTAACGAACAGCTGATTTACACATGACAATTCATTTTCCACGACTGTACAGACACAGGTTGTCAGCAGTTGTACGAACACAGTTTACACCATCATTTTATATGGGGATGAGAAAATTTAATTTATTTCATAATTATGATATGAAAACTTGAGTTCTGACTTCCGCTTTATAGATATATCTTACACTAAAGTATTAAACGAGTTGTATTTTATGATTGAATTTATTACATTTGCTTATGCAACACACTCCGTTTTAAAGGATACGGCCTAGTGTTTTACAGGGTTCCGAACCAGTTGGTTAGCCAGAACACCCAGATGTAAATGTTGAAAAGTGTTGCCGCTCAAACACTTAAAAATTTGTAAAGGAACCAAATTTGTTCCATAAATGGCCATTCACAATGTTTAAGTGACCTTTCTGCTATTATAGAAATATTTGCGTGGGGACACCTTCTTTTGTTGAGATATTGCATCCGATTAGTCACCTAAAGAATGTACACGACCTTTCGCTACTACCAGGCTCGGGTTTTTGATAGTAATATTATCCTATCGGAACAAGATGATTGTTACTAATGATGTGAAGGTAAACATTGAAAGTGAAGTCACTTGTGATCCATTGTACTTGAAAGACCAGAGGTAAGTACACTACCAATGAGCCACCGAGCCTCCCTTCCGCTGCTGAAAAAACAAAAGGAACACTAAAAATCACTAAACAAACCAAATGCTATTAACAAGTTTTATCACGATTCAGTACAAGATTCAACTTCTAAATCAGTAATTCGCTGATAATGATAATTTTCAAGAATAAATATTTTTTACTCTTCTGCAGAGACATTTACATATCTACTTATTTACTAATAAAGCTTCAGATATCATTATGAATATATTTACACTAAAAAATTAATGAAACAGGAGAAGCTGTTCTAGAAAGATATATATATTAGGACTTTCTGTCATGGAGCTAATTTTAGTATCACCTGATATTTTTAGTTAAAACCATTCTGAACTAAAATATAATGACAGTAATAATAATAATAATAAGAAAAGTTGTTTAAGTTGATAATATAAGCTGGAAGCGAGAAGTATATTTTCAGTGTGATGATGAGAGGTAAATTGAGTTATAATTTAATTTTTGGCTAGCTCCTAAAGTATCGAGACCGGAAAAAAATTTGAATTAATTTTTAAATATTTTTAAAACAATCTCTTTAGATTCTCCGTGGAGTCTAGTAATTAACCTGGAGGGAAACGTGTAGCATATACAATCTCAAATACAATATATTCATTAATAAGTGTTTCAAATTATTTGTTATTTGTCCTTTCCTTTAAAGACTAAGACGGAATTTCTCTGCTTGTAAATTCCTCGTTAATGGTTTACCCAAATGATCGAAATGAAACATTTCTTTGGCTTTCCACACAAATATGCCCGTCACCATATACCTGGCAACTCTGAAAAATCGTGTCTTTAATAAACTATACTTACAGTTTTGAAAGGGCAACAGCTACAACCTCACTTCTCCAGTTCTTCACCTCTAACTTGTTTTATTCTCTGATGCCGACTCTGCTTGCAGTACAAAATTTCATCTAACCGATTGACCCTTTTCATAAACTAATGCCAGACAGGCTCAACATTAAGCTTACGGACTGAGAGATTATTCCTCATATCCCTCTTAAATACGGTATTTCCCAAAACTGCTCCCCGTTACAGTTCATTTTAAGTGATAAACTTATGTGCTATGTCTTCTTTCCGTAACAAGAGAGACTCGTGAGAAGATAAATTTCAATGTAGATTTTCAATCCTTCTCTGTTTACAATACCCATTACGATGAAAGTAACATGATAAGAATACAGATTAAGGTCAACAATCAGCATATCAAAAAATTAATTTAAAACAATTCGGCTACTTTACTTTCATAATGTAATTTCAACACCATTCTCTCTCTTTTTAATATACAGAGTGGAGCATTTGTCTTGACAAGCTCTTTTAATTTTAAAGTAAGTAATAATAAACATCGTAGTGTTTTAGGATGCATAAATACATTCCAGACGTTGTTTGATATATCTCTAATAGGAGTGTTGCAAAGCCATTATAGAATATTCATTTAATAGGATTTCATTACGTGAAGGAAAACTTATAATAGCACACTTGTTTGTTTGAGTGACTAAGAATGATACAGCATGATAACCTTGGACATTCTAGAAGCTTGTCAGGGTAATAAACAAGGAAGACGAACGGGGCAATGCAGATCCTGCTTATCTTAGTTTTGAATCCGGCAATCATAATATCAGGTATTTCTAATACATAGATTAAGAATAGCAAGGATCTAAATCCTTGATGTTTCTGAAATGGCCTTATTTCGGAAAAATACTTACTCTCACACACACACACACTCACACACACACACACACACATATATATATATATATATGATATCTAACCACGCAGATATATTTCAGTAGACATAAAGATCGTTAAGGGAATTAAACTTTAATATCTCAAATCATTCCGAGGATATTAAAAACGATAATGATTGCTTTACTGCTTAAAATGGTAATTTTTTTCTCAAATTTTAAAAATTGCAATAGCCTTAATTTCTTTCTTTGTCATTATATTGACAGTTTCTGCTATAAGAAATTGGAAGATGTTATGGCAAATTACTAAATTTTCTGCAGTAAAATTAACGATATTATAATAAACGTCTTCAATGACTTCGTATCTCCATTTTCACCTATAATAATGAGATATTCGTTCCATAATGTAACATATGAAGCTTGATGTGCATTTAACTCTGATTCCGTATATATAATGTAGATACAACCTCAGATAATAACAGAAAGGATATTCTCTTCTTTGGAGCATTGAAATAATTTAGAGACCTCTCGATAGTTCCTGGTTCCGTTTAACTCGAAAAGTTGAGTATGAGACCCTGGAAATTCTGAATATTTAGTATGCAATAACAAATGTAATATGGAACAACTTCCCATTATTGCTGTATTTTTATACAAGTTCGCATTTTCTTTTTTGCTTTATATCATTTATCTAACTGTTCATTTCCTTACTTATTGAACTTTTTACAGGTTCCATAAACATGCTGTTACCAGAAAAGAAACGAAAAGGCTTTACTCAGAGGTCAGCTTTGACAACACACATGTTAATACATACAAGTCAAAATTCTCACACCTGCCAAGAGTGTGGAAAGGAATTTACGAGGAGGTCAAATTTGGCAAAACACATGTTAATTCATACAGGAATGCGTCCTCATACGTGCCTAGAGTGTGGAAAGGGATTTAGGAATAGGTCCAATTTGGCAAAACACATGTTAATTCATACGGGAATGCACCCGAACAGGTGCCAAGAGTGTGGAAAGGGGTTTATTTATAGGTCAGATATGGCAAATCATATGTTAATACATACTAGTGAGAAACCTCACACGTGCAAAGAGTGTGGTAAGGGATTTAGGCAGAAGTCAAATTTGGCAAGACACATGTTAATTCATACAGGAATGCACCCGCACAGGTGCCAAGAGTGTGAAAAGGGGTTTATTTTTAGGTCAGATATGGCAAAACATATGTTAATACATACTAATGAAAAACCTCACACGTGCAAAGAGTGTGGTAAGGGATTTAGGCAGAAGTCAAATTTGGCAAGACACATGTTACTGCATACAGCAATGCGTTCTCACACCTGCCAAGAGTGTGGTAAGGGATTTAGGCAGAAGTCAAATTTGGCAAGACACATGATACTGCATACAGCAATGCGTTCTCACACGTGCCAAGAGTGTGGTAAGGGATTTAGGCAGAGGTCGCATTTAGCAACACACATATTAATGCATACAGCAATGCGTCCTCACACGTGTGAAGAGTGTGGTAAGGGATTTAGGCAGAAGTCACATTTGGCAACACACATGTTAATACATACAGCAATGTGCCCTCAGAGATGCCAATAATGTGGAAAGAGATTTATTAATAGATCAGATATGGCAGAACACATGTTAATACATACAGGTGACAAATCCGACACATACCAAGAGTGTGGAAAGGATTAGGCAGAGGTCACATATAGTGATGGGCAGTAGAAATATTCAGGGGTGGGAAGGAAAATAAAAAATGGGAATATTCCCGGGTTTTTCCCTGACATAAATTTCCGGGAAATAATTTATAACCATTTCTTTATTTTATCTTCCAAATTATAAGAACCGTATGACTAATTACTTTATTTTCATTTATTATGATTAACTTCTAGGCTTCAAATAATTTGGAGATTGAAAAAATAAAATTGGTTCACTGTACTTTATGTAACTAATCTAATGATAAATTAGTTACATTTCCATTTGCACTAAAAAGTAGCAAAGTACCAATTTACAAATGATGAAAAGAACCAGTTGGCACAGTAATGTACAAATTATGCAGAAGTAGAGATGTACTACAATTACTACAACCCGAACATCTTTAGTAATCAACGTCGGTCTGTCTCCTTTCTCTGACTCGAATTTCTGAATAGGTACATGGACTTCTCTTAACGCATGAATCTTCGAAAAATAGGTAGGAAGAAAGGTTATGTGTGGCAATGTTACGTGAAAAATGATAAAGATAAGTCAGTGTCTTGCAAATATTTTGCACATAAATATATATGCGCAAATGTTGATAAACTTTTGAGACATGCATCTTCTGGCAGTTACCCAATGTAATTTTTTTAGAACATTTAAAAATTTGATATGTTTATAATATCAGTAGTAGAGCGAAGTTTTAAAAATTCACTCACTTATAAATTTAAACTGTTTAGTAGGGTAAAAATATGTGGACTTACTGTACCATTTTTTCTACATATTTCATAGAACATATTGTAAGTAAATAAACATTAGTGCGTATAATAAAATTTTAATAAAGTAACATAGTAGGCCCTACCGTTCATCAAATACATTTTAAAGAATCCTGTGGATACTACTGTAATAATATATTGTGACATAAAAACGAATTTAACTTTGAAATCACAATATAGTAATAGAATACAATTTTATTTGTGATTGTACATATATTCCCGGAAAGATTC